>NC_086160.1:40268329-40607972 GCF_035149785.1 Candoia aspera
CATGCTCTGTCCCAGATTTCAGCATTTTGTTTATTGATTTTATTTGTTTAAGTTATGGTTATAGGTTTATTTAAACAAATAAATAACTACCACCTTAATAATAAATCCTGTCTGAAGTATAGGAGGTGGTAAAAATCACATATCCCCCACCTGGTGTTCTCCAGATAAGACTATAGCTTCCAGAACTTCCATCCAGGACATAGAGGAGAGCAGGCTGGGGTACTTAGGATTAAAGCCTCTATCAGTTTGATCCAGCATATATTTTATAATCTGGTAATAGAATAAAATTTTCATTCTATTTAATGTAATATCAGTGTAAACTGTACATGTTTCACATTAAAATTCTGTTGTTTCACATTGTGAAAAGTATATGTCTTTCATATAGAACCAGTTTGGTCTAGTGGTTAAGGCAACGGGCTAGAAACCAGGAGACTGGGAGTTCTAGTAGACCAGCCTTAGGCTAGAAAGCTGGCTGGGTGACCTTGGGCCAGTCACTCTCTATCAGCCCAACTCACCTCACAGGGTGGTGGTTGTGGGCAAAATAGGAGGAGGAAGGAGTATTTGGTATGTTTGCCGCCTTGAGTTATTTATAAAAATAATAACAGCAGGAAATAAATAAATAAATATTAAATAATATATAGAGAACAGATAGGAAGGTTTAGTTTTAAGAATTTTAGAAGGTAATCAGTGGTTTGTTTGCTGTGTAATATGACAGGTGGTGACCTATAAGTCCAGCAAACTACTCACGTTTCCTATTAAAGAAAAAGCTGCATAATCAAGTACTCAGGGCAGAAATCCAGTCTTTTGATCTTCATTTTCTACCTAGGGGTGAACAATATGGGTTTTGTGACTGGCCTTGATCATACCCTAGGAAGCTGTGGGTTCTGTATTATTTTCCTGTTATGCAGAAACATGCTGCCTGATCATGTGTAACTCAACAAAGGATCCAGTTATACGGTAATGAGCTTTGAAGATGGAGATGCAAACAACTTGTGATTTTACAAGGAAATGGAAATCTTACCATGGTTTTCTACAGGAATGTTTAAGTGGCAGGGCAGGTAGAACAGGTTTCAGCACTGGCACGCGTGTTTCTCAATAATGGAGGGACCACTGGGGAATATCCAGCCTGAGCAAACACTCTGAGGGCCTCTTTGAAAAACCAGAAGTATCTTTTAAATGAATAGTTTACACAAAACATTTCACTGCTGTTCAAAAAAGTGAAGCAGGCTAGCATTTTCAATAATAAAAGTATTTTTATTTTCTTATGAATTGGCTAATAGATAAGGAAATAAAAGGATTTAATGCACAATTAGATGTTGAGATTATACCCCATTCCAGACCTTGGGAGCAGTGAATGAAAATCTGAAACGTCTATGATCACAGGAACCATAACATAAGATCTTTATTTTTTTAATCCATTCAGTCGTGTCTGATTCTCGTAGACTGCCTGGAATGTCCCTTCAGTTTTCTTGGCAAGGTTTTTCTGAAGTGGTTTGCCACTGCCGCCTTCCTAGAGCTGAGAGAGAGTGACTGGCCCAGTTTGCAATTATGTTATCTGGTTTAAAGTATATGCTATTCAAAAAGCTTTCCATAGTTTGACTGTTTGTCACTTCCATGCTCTAATATAGATTGTACAACCTGATTATTAATATGAGGAAAAGTGGGTTTATAGTTCTGCCTTTGAAGAACACTGAGCCTCTTTGACTAATATTCTTTGACTAAATTTAATTTTCAGACCTAAAATTTCATAGAAGTTCAATTAATAATTCATGAAGTAGGCACTGATCAATACTTCCACATTTTTAGAAGACATAATTGTTTTGCAACACGCTTTTACAAAGCTGGAGATATATAGCCTTCTTCCATTTTTTTTCCTTATAAAAGTTGAGAATAAAATGTAAGAATATTGTCACATATAAATTTTATTTGGCATTGGCTGTGTCTTGTGCTGTTGATATCAATATCCAATCTGCAGAACAGATCTTTATTATCTACAATACACTGTACTTTTAAATTTCAAAGATTAATGTTTTAGATGCACTATCACATTTTAAATGCTTTAACACAGTTATACTACTACAAACAATGGGATTAGGTTACCATTGGGAGAATTATCTGAGAATGCGTTCAGAATCTGGTTTATGCCCACACATATTTACATCATAATACTTTTCGAAAATTTATCTTAATTGCAGAGAGCTACACAGATGAAAATATATGTAGCATAAATACAGTATCTGTAGAGACTAAGGAGGATGGCTTGAAGGAGAGTGGGGACAACCATTAACAAAAAGATGAAAAGGAAAACATAGATTAAGTCTGGGACATACAGAAAGTTTGTGCAAACGTCTCAGACTGTCAGCCCTGCAAGATAGACCAGACAAATAAACCATATAGGTCAGGACTATTTTTACAGGTAGTCGTTGCTTGTGACCACAATTTGGACTGGCAACTCTATTGCTAAGTGCCACGGTCACTAAGTGGAAAAATCATGTGACCATGACAGGCTTATGATATCACTTCTCATTCAATTCTTAAGTGACAGATCACGTGACTGCAACTTGTGATTTTACTTCCATGTTCTCCATTAACTCTGCTTATTGGAAGCCGGTTATGAAACATGTGAATGGCAACGACATGACTGCAGGACGCTGTGAAGGTCATAAACGTGTACTGGTTGCAAACTGCCCAAATGGCGATCACATGACCGGGATGTTGTGACGGTCATATATGCAAGGATTAGTCGGAAAGCTGTTCTGTTTTTACACCATGAACAGTTGTTAAACGAGGCAAGGACTACCTATATTGTAACAGAATCTTCCAAATCTGAATGTGCTTCACCCTCCCTCACTTTATCTTCATGTGAACGAAAGAGGGGCTTGCCCGAGATAGTTTCTCAAACTAATTTCTTGGATCAGGCTCAAACCTCACTTACCTGACCATTGCCTTTGTAGTGGCTCTTCCTCCTCTCCTTCAAGGCTATTCCCTATACCCGATGCCCAGACTGATGCCCTCTAATTCACATGGAAATAAAGAGGAGGAGAACACAAGATTTGTACAATTATGTCACTATGGCCAATCTAAATAAAAGTAGTCCTTAGTCTTCTGTGGAGTTTATTTCTTGGTTTGGTTTGCCTCGTAGGGCTGATTACAGGACAGATTCATAGCAACCCAAACAAGAAGGTTTATATACTCACAGATGTTCATGACTGTTTTCAGCATGGACTACAAGCAGCTTATTAGAGCACAGAACTAGCAGACCTTTGCCATTAACTTATGCCCATTGTACAACTTGCTAAATCACAGAAAGTTAAACTTGTTGAGGCACCTGTAGGAGATTGATAAAATAATCTGAGAAAGAAATTGGAAGTACATCCTCACCTAAATGGGTGTTTTTACTGTAAATGTAGTACTGCTAATCAAAGTGAACTAACCTTTATTTGGTGTTAAATTGCATCCTAGATGTGCAGGTTAGGTGAGGTCTGCAATGATTTACATAGAATGTCTGCCCTCAATAGATAAAACTCTATTCTATTTTCAGTGCAAGCTTAAGATTTTTCTGTTTTTTTCTAGTTATGTTGTCTCTGTGCTTTACAATTGTTTGCTGTCTTTCAGTCTCATTGTTTTGAAACATGTTGCTTTTTACTGAGTTTGTATGTTGTTTCTTTTAAATATCTGTTATGTGCTTGGTTTGGTAACACAGATATTTACAACAACTCAGCACAAATATCCAAACATAGCTGAATTTGCAATAGTTGCTAGAAATCTGTAAACATAGGAGGATGGGACTATGGAAAAGAGACTGTTAATTCAATTTTACAATCTTCAGATGGTAAAGCTGTTCTTTAAACTGTTGCTGCCTCTGATACACACTTTAAAATCTTCAGTCCAATCTCTTATTAAACAGAAGTAGGGTTTGTACGCGGTGGCGCTGCGGGTTAAACCGCTGAGCTGCCGATCGGAAGGTCGGTGGTTCGAATCCGCGCGGCGGGGTGAGCTCCCGTTGCTCGTCCCAGCTTCTGCACACCAAGCAGTTCGAAAACATGCAAATGTGAGTAGATTAATTGGTACCGCTTCGGCGGGAAGGTAACGGCGTTCCGTGAGTCATGCTGGCCACATGACCCGGAAGTGTCCTATGGACAACGCCGGCTCCAAGGCTTAGAAACGGAGATGAGCACCGCCCCCTAGAGTCGGACACGACTGGACTTTACGTCAAGGGAAACCTTTACCTTTACCTAGGGTTTGTACAGTTTTAAGTTGCTGCACCAAAGAAAACCCAGTTGGACTGTTATTGAGGATGTGGGAAAACTTGATAGCCTTATTAGGTACCATAAAGCAAAATACAATTTGTTTTTAAAATCCTTAAATTACTATATTCACTTTGTAACACAAAGCATAACAAGTTGGTCTTTCCCTGAATATGAACATATTCTGCTTCCAAAGAACAGGTTAATTAGAATGTTAAGCAAGTAAATTAATGACGGACTCTTTCTGTCAGTCTTGTGGTGCTTGATCTCTTACACCAAACAACGGGGTGATAACTTAAACCCTTTTTATCTATGACCTTTTCTGCAACTAGAATTTTAAAGTTCCTAGCTCTTGTCAATAAAAGGCAAGATCAAGTTTGTTTTTGTTTTTGTTTCTTTTTTAATTACTAATTTTTGAAGAATCAAGAATGATTATATTCTTAAAATGCTATATATAGTAAACACAAATAGTATCATTTTTAACTGACAATTTCATTTTGTTATATTGATTGGTAATACCAATCTACCAAAACTATGGTAACCTTATAGACGTGGGCAATATTTATTTTATTTATTTATTTATTATTCAAATTACAAAGGATGGAAATAGGTTTGCCATAGTCAATCTTATTTCATCCATTTATTCATTCCCTTTTACTGCAATCTATATAGCTTTTGTTAATTAAGCAAAAGGCCTAGGATTACGGACTATTTTTTCCTATCAGCAGCATTGCATGTAGAATAAGGGAGTGATGTTCTTTATCAAGATATTCTTGATCAAGATAATTCTTTATCACCATCTCTCCCAGTCCTCAGTTTTCTTCCCAATGTCCCTCCAACCCCCCGGGCAGATGGGCACTCTATCAAACATTTTAGGTGGCCTGGGGCATTCTTATAAGGTAAAGATTATATGATGGAGATTGTGTTTTGCTTTCTAGAATGCCAGCCTACCCTTCAAAAAAAAAAATGAAAAGAAGTTGAACAAATTTAAAAAGTCAGATAGAGCACAAACTTGGTGAGCATGAAAGGGGCTGCCCATGGGAAAGATGTTGGGGACACCAGTTATAAAAATAAAATATAAAAATAAAATAAAAATAAAATAAAAAATTATATATTTTTTTAAAAGTTATAAAAATATTAGAGCCATGTTGGATTTGACCAAAAATGTTCCTAGTCTTAGCAGTCTAATTCTCATGTTTCCAACCCACTGTATCTGAAAAGCCCATCCATAAGCAAGACATGTTGAAGGAATTATCTCTCTCTCTTCCTCCAGTTGATTGCTTTAGAACCTGAAGGTTCCACATATCTATGGATGTCCTCCATGGTTTTGTCTGATTTTGACTCAACACTATGATGCTATGAAATGTTAGGGATATTAAAATTAAAACTGAAATATTGATAAACCCATACTTTATGCCAGCTCACTATTTGATAGCATTTTAAAACCTCCAAAACTATTTATCCCTGTTTTCCTTTTTTTGTTGTTGTTGAGATGTCTACATACAAGAAGTGCCTGATCACTGATTTTTTAAAAAATTATTATCATTTTTCTTTTCTATCTTTTTTTATGTTCTGTATCTAGAACCTGCTTTTTATTTTGGTGACACTGAATATCATGTTGCTGAGAGTGCCGGTTATGTAGAAGTTCGTGTTTGGAGAACTGGAACAGATTTGTCTAAAGCAGCCACTGTCACTGTGCGTTCCAGGAAAACCGAACCGGTATCTGCAGAAGGTGAATTGTTTCAGCTGTATTACTAATGCATCTGCCCAATAATCTCTCACCAAACATTTTGTCCTATATAGATGACATTAAAGGCTTCATATATGTGAGTTATATACAGAAAAGTACCATATAAGCAAAATCCCAGCCGCCCCAACATTCAGTGAATTTGATGTTCCTTTATTCCCTAATTTATTCCATGAGATTGTTTGAATTATGTAGAATGATTCCCTCTTACTTTGGTGTCATGGCCACATTCTGTTCTAATTAAACTACATGCTCTAGGAGTATCCTCAAAGAAAAAAAATGCCTTTCAAACTTGATGAAAGAAAATTCAATATCTTGTGTTTTGTTCATGCCAGTTCCTGTATGTCATTTACAGTAAGATTAGAAATTTCCTGGCACAATCTCAAAACAAAGCAGAGATGAAAATAAGATAAGGCCAGTGATGGTTTTTCCTTGACAAAAAGTGCTTTTGTTTGTACAAATCGTAGCACTCAGTTTTTGCTTATTGCAGCCTTTTAATAGATCTCCCTTTGATACTCTAGAACAATTCTCTAAACAGGATAGAAGATTAGGCATCCAAAATACATGACCAAAAGCATTTTAAAATGTCTATAACCCATCTTAATCTTATGAACATTACTGCACACATAATTAAATGTCCCCTCTTCTTCTTGTAGCTGGAGTTGATTATGTTGGCATAAGCAAAAGCATGGATTTTGCTCCTGGTGTAAATATGCAGAATTTTCGTGTGACTATCTTGGATGATCTAGGACAGCCGGTTCTTGAAGGTCCAGAAAAGTTTGAACTTGTTCTCCGGATGCCAGTGAATGCAGTGCTTGGAGAGCCAAGCAAAGCTACCATCATCATCAATGATACCATCACTGACTGTAAGCATTGGAGATTGTTTTCTATAAATTGACTGTTTACCAGAATATCTTGGCAAAACTAAAAAATGAACATATGCATAGGTACACCCAGTGCTAAAAATTGGAAAATAGAACCTGTATATTTTTGAAAGAAATGGAAATTATATCTAGTGCTTCTGAATTTTGGTGAAAGCCAGCCTGCCTGCCTGCCTTCCTGCCTTCCTTCTTACCTACCAAGAGAGTATTAGATTAGTATATTGGAGTTCAATGGTTCAGTATACATCTGGAGGACCATCCTAAACAACACCATTTCCAGAGAAGGACAGAATGCCTAATGCAGGTCTCTCTCTTATGATGTATATATTTGTATTACTGATATTTCAATATCAGTTTAAAAAAATATTTCCAGGTATCAGATATAAACATATCAAAATGAGTTGTAAAACAGGAAGAAATCAATCTAATAAAAACAGTGAAAATGGCAAATATTTTTTTTAACAATTTGAAAATTCTGAGGCCAAGACATGCATAAAGTTAGGAAGATGTATTTGTGTTTGTTTGTTTGTTGCCAAAAGCTCAAAATATGGAAGCTGTCTTCAAACATTTGAAATATTTTTTCTAGTTCTGGATTTTCACTTTTTTAAAAAAGATGTTAATTGGTGGTATTATTCTGCCACTATTTTCCTTTATTTTTAATAATTTTGAAAGCGTTTGTAACATCACTTCTAACAGCATGCTTTAAGTACAGTAGAAAATGAGCACTGAGTTTTGCTAAATATCTTAAACTTTCATTGGCAATTCTGGAAACATGAAGAAAGTACCCTTCCTGCCCATTAAAGACAGAAGTATCTACTATCCTACTAGTAGAATCAACCTCTGATACAATTGTCTCCAACCTGGGACTCTTCAAAACTTGAACTTATTCCCATCATCTTTAGCCAGCAGGGCTAATGTCAGCTGGTAATTTGGGGTTTAGAAGTTCAAGATACCTGAAGGAAATAAAGAACACTGCTCTAACAAAATGCAACCTGAGACATCAAATTTTAACTACTTTTCTGGTTTTTGTTTAAATTGTATATACAAAATAATTCAGTCAACTGGTTCAGATATCATACTAAACAGTGGTTTTTTTATCTATTAACCCATAACCATAATTTACAAATGACATAGTGTGGAGTCACATCACGTATCAGTCCAAAAGTAAGCAAACCACATTATAGTTTGGCATAGTGTGTAAACACTATCAGTTTGTTAGTTACTGAGTTAGTTAACATTTATTGATTAGTCAGTCAGCCATATCAAAAACACATGATCACAACCTTGGTTGACAAAAAAACAAAAGGGATACCTATTTGCAGGATTTAGAGCAATGTACATTCAGATAAGTAAATCACCTTTACAAGTTACTCTGATCTTTTTGATATAATGAGTTCTTAATTAAGCAGACTTGATTACAAATTTGGCAGTTCTGCTAACTATGTATACATTAGTGCAACGTGAATATACAAAGTGAATTTGAATGAGGTGGACAATTCATATTACTTTTGCAGTACCCAAAGTCCAATTTAAGGAGCTGCTCTACATTGTGAATGAAAAAGATGGCCAGTTGGAAGCTATAATCTCACGAAGTGGAGATGTTAATCATAAATCTACTGTCCGCTGCTACACTCGCCAAGGCTCTGCCCAGGTTATGATGGACTATGAGGAGAGACCAAACACAGATGACTCAATAGTAACGTTCCTACCAGGTAAGATCTCCTTATAAATAAAATAGCTTCCCAGCAAGCAAGCTGTTGCAATAACAGAGATAGATCCAGACTGGGGCCTTAGTCCATGGATCTGGGGGCTTTAATCCTTTCCTTTATGCAACAGCCTCCATCAGGATTGAAGCCCTTATGTTGGTAAAAAGCTTTATTAAACAAGAAGGTTTGAAATTTAATGAAAGGATTCTATGCTGAATGTATACGTAACTCTGAGTTAATTTTGTTTTTTGAAAAGGTTACAATATCACATCTCTGTTTTTAATCATTGACCAGATTAAGCCTACAAACATTTTAAAATGTTTTGCTAATCAACATTTATAGAAATCACACTATAAAAGAGGTTTTGGACCTCAGGTATTTTTTAAACTCTTTTTCTGAACAGTTTTGAGCTTGAGGGCAACCACCTGATCAAGTAGATTTTAGTGTGTGTGGGGGGGGGTTGTTTTCCTGTTTTTATTATTATTGTTTAAATTTATCATTTTTAGAGGGGAAAAGTTGGAATATAAGTTTTGTTATGGATGTTTTGGACAACAACAATTTGCACTGGAGAGATAGCTAGTGTTAAAGGTAGCTGAAGCTTGGAACAAAACAATTTCTCAAGACTGGATTGTTTATTTACACATTCTAATAGTCACTGTTTACATAAGATGTAATAATGTTAGTGACTTTCTTTAATATGGATGCTGAACTTAAATGGTAGATTCAGCAGTTGGCAGTTCTTGACTAAACCTGGCTGATCTTGAAAAGCTAAACAGGGTTGGAGTTGACTAGTATTTGATGTGGACCAACAGGAAATTCTGGAGATTGAGAAAGCATAATGGAGTAAGGCAATGAAAAACTGCTTTCATAATGTTGTAAAACAAACAAACAAACAAACCTAAATGGACATGTCCATGAAGTCACCAAGAGTCAAAATATACTCTAACGACTCTGCCTTTTTTGCTTCCTGAAGGAGAGATGGAAAAATCATGTTTTGTGGTCTTGGAAGATGATGCTATCTATGAAGAAGAGGAAGAGTTCAGACTAGTGCTTGGAACTCCAAGAAGTACCTCTGCGTTTGGTGCTTCCATTGGGGAGCCAAAAGAAATGCTGGTAAAGATTAAGGATGAAGAAGACAGTAAGTTTATGAGCCATTTGGTATTTTTTCAATTAAGTGACCTTTAGATTATTACTTCAAGTGGTGTGAAATTGGATAATTATTATGTAAGGAAGGTAAGAGTCATTTATATACCCCTAATCTCTGCATTCAGGGACAATGCTTTTAAAATATAAATTAATGGAATAAAAAAAAGTCAGAAGTTCAATAACTTTTTGTCTGATAATAAATTGGCTATTTTCCTTCATAATTGCCCTAAACAACATCTCTAATAAACACAAACATTTTAAAACAGGGTACACAATGTTTTTCTGGAGGAGGGTCACATTTTAAATATAATTGAAAATACATTAATTGTACACCACCCAGAGTCACTTTTGGTGAGATGAGCAGCTATATAAATGTGATAAATAAATAAATAAATAAATAAATAAACTTAAATCATTAATCACATGTAATCAATAATTTCTACCTTCTGTCACATTAAAAACTACAATGAAGTGACATGTTTTGAGCAAATTCTAAAGGTACCATATTAGGATTTGAGAGGTACAAGTTGTATACCTCTGCTTAAAAATGTAAAAAATTTTAATCCAAAGAATTTAATAAAATAAAGAAAGTAAATGAAAAGACTGGAGTGGGGATTGGAAATATAGCTAACTGTAAATTGATCACATGAAGGAATTAGCAAATATAAATAAATACTGTATCCCTGATAAGAGACTTTTACTATAGCCTCTGCTTCTTTTTTTTATAAGTTATTAAGTTTCAAGCAAAGATAAAAGCTACAGAAAAACAAAAAACTAAAAAAAAAGAAAAAAACTAAAAAAAATGTAGAAACACAAGAGAACATTTTTCAAAATTACAAAAAGAGGTGACCTGCGACTTTTAACCAGAACCACAATGGGGGGGGGGGGCAAGCGGGGCATGTGCCCTGGGCGCTGTGCTGGGGGGAACACCAAAATGAGCACTAGGGGGGTGCCAAAATGGGTGTGGAATCCATGTTTGTCCCCCTAGTTGCGGCCCTGCTTTTAACAGCAAGGATATGCAACAATTGTCCATAATCAATCCCTTACTCTCTATTAAACCAAAATCACATTATTTCTATAAGTCATTCCATTGGCACATTATAAAAATTACTAAATACAGTTGTTCCCTCCCATTATATTAAAAGAAATATATATATACATACATATATACATACATACCTCCTATCAACTTGCCCCCCAAAGGCAAGTTGAAATAAACATTTATTTAATTATTTCCTTTCTACTACTATTCTATACATTCCTGCCTACTATAATAAACATCAAACTAAAAAACATATAAATTGTCTGCCATTGTACTTGATAATACAACAATTTTAATAGTCTTAACCATATTAAACCCCAAACCAGACATTTATTATTTTTTATTTATGCCTTAATAATCTTAATCCAAATTGTTAAAGATAAATGAAATCAGCCAAACCCTAAAAGCAATCCAGATAAACATTCTTTCCCACTTCAAAATAAACCAGAGCATTTACATATCCCCACAATGTGCACAGAGTTTTTTCACAAGCAAAAGTGAAATATGCAGATAGTTCCCCAAGGAAAGTAGAAGCAAAAAACTGAAAATTCAAAACATCCAATTCAACGTGTAGGAAAATGCTAATATCTTCAAATTTAGTACAAAAATAATAACAGGGAGACAATTATTTACTCTCAATCCTCCTTAATATTGGGATGGAAAACAAAGTCCAAAACTTAAAAAGAATTTTTTAAAAAATTGATCCCAAAGATAATGATAAGCACCAAGAGAACCTACCTCTCCTTGCTGTAGAAAGCCTCTCTTAGGGTACACGTACTTAAAAGAAATATAAATTGGGTGATTTAGAAATGGGGTGGCCAGTTCTAGTGTCCCCTTAAGGCTACAGCGCGGCTTGGAAATGGTGACATCCCAGCCTTCCAGCTGGCTCTTACCAGTTGAGTGCGAACGCTGTTTGCGATCTTCTGGCTGCAAGCAGTCATCCAGAGGACAGATGGGGTGATTCCAGGTGTTTTCCTTTTTCTGGAAAAACACTCCTGGGCTTAAGGAAAAACGTGCCTGAGCCCAAAAAAACTGCTGCGTTGTCAGTTCTGCCCCCTGAACCTGCAGGCACAGCTGTTCGGTCCACATGTCCCTACGGTAAGTCTATAGCCTCTGCTTCTATCAAAAAAAAAGTTTTCCAACTTTCCATTGTTTAATAGCTGTATTAGGAAATTCCTCTTAATACTTACTCAAAATCTCCTTTATTTTAATATGAACCCTCTGGTACAGACTTTCCCTATGTACCAATCAAAGCAAATATTTGTAGCTCAGGGTTGAACTGTGGAGTCCTTGGCGCTCTCTGAGCCTTGTTGTTTTCTTGCAGACGTTTCATTGCCAGACTAGGCAATGTCTTCAGTGCGAAAAGGGAGTGGGCTTTGCTCTCTGTTTATATACCATGTGTACTGTATATCCCTGTGTAGTTAGTTAGAGAAAACAAATTTGCTCAATTGTATGAATAATTTGTTCTAACTTTATCTCCTGCTTAAGTAAAAAGATAGTTGCTGATACTCTGATGTACAGCTGGAGGGCCTAAGAATGAGTCTCATGGCTTCAGAACTATTCGTGATCTATCTCTACCATTCATGGATTTAATTCACAATAGCATACAGAGATGAGAATCAGTTGTAATTCATATTCATCCAACTACAGTATTGCATATGATGACAAAATGCTGTAGGATGTATCCAAATAGAATGAAAGCCTGAGTGGAAACAATTGATTTTCTTGATTTTTAATAAAGTTTGATCTTGCCAGAATTCTATACCCTCTTCCTTTTATGGTTTGACCTGATTAATGGATGTTCATAATGGCATTGTCCCTGCCTTATCACTAATCAAATTTATCATAAATCACATTGCTAAGTAATAAGTGAATTAAGCAATGTTAGTTCCTGTGTTTTACTTTGGGGTTCTTTTCTGTCACAGCTTATTCTTGTAAGTTGTATGTGAAGTTTACCTTGATTAAATAGGAGAGATTGACATTTTTCCATTGTCTTGCAGAACCAATGATTAAATTCTCTGAGGTTAAGTACAACGTTCAAGAACCACAAGAGCCTGGAGAGATTGCAGTTTTAAAAATCCCAGTCTTGCGACTTGGGGATACTTCCAAAGTTTCTGTTGTAAGAATTCATACCAAAGATGGTTCAGCTACCTCTGGAGAAGACTATAATCCAATGTCTGAGGGTAAGATTTGATCCAAAATTGGGCATTGCAACAATTGCTAATGCATAAGATATTTTTTTTAAAAAAATTGGAATTAGATGTTTTTATTGCTACAAAATGTGAATGCAAAATTTATGAATGGCAAATAATATTTCACAGATATGACCCAAATTGCTCATTTGTCATTACTCATTTCAGATATTGAATTTAAAGAAGGAGAAACAGAGCACTTTGTTGAGGTTGAAGTTTTGTATGATGGGGTGAGAGAAATGCGTGAAGCATTTACAATGCATTTGAAACCGGATGAGAATATGGTGGCTGAAACACAGGTAGTAACTAAGTGGTTTGCCCTGTAGTTTGCACTCAGGTGAGGATGCTTCCCAAAGGTCAAAACATTAACAACCTTAGCTTCTCAGAAGTCATAGAAGTCTGCTATTGGGGGCCACACTGGACAAAAAGCCTTTGCTCAGACCTGCTCCTGTTCTTTTAAAAATTAGAAACATTGAATCCAACCAGACATTCAGCATTAAGGAAGATTTAACACTTTTGCTTCGTTTAAAATCTATGCCCCCTCCCCAATAAACCATTTGCCTGACAAAGTGAAAAATATACTCTAGGTGCCTTCCAATTACATTTAATTGCTCCTCACTGAAAAATATTCAGTTTTAGTATGCTTGAATTCTAGGTTTGAATATTGACATCTTTCTGAACAGCTATCAAAGTGAATTGGCTGTAGGTGTTCCTTTTATCAAATAATTTGGAAAACAACGTCCTCATTAATGTTACAGGGAACTGAATGGTTCCTAGGATTCCCTTTGTTCAGTGAATAATTTCTTCCTCTGACTGAAAGAAACCTTTAGACTCATCCTTTAGAATAGATAGTAGAGACAGTCCTATCATAAGACAGGGTTCAGATGTCATGAAAAGGCACAAGTTGATAATTGTTTCATGTATTCTAGTTCTTGGTTACTATATTTTATTACTGGAAAGAGGTGTTCATGAGATTTTCTGCCTCAGTGTCAGAATAATTTAATCACTTGTGGATGCTATGCTCCTTAAATTCAGATCTCCAGATTGTGCACTCTACTATTTCTGGGTAGACTAATTTTAACATCAAATATATCTTAAAGAATATATTATCTATAGGATAACTGGTTACAGAAGCATACTTTCATGTCCACTCTCCATTTGCAGATAGAAACTTTTTATGTTTTTCAATTCAGATGAACAAAGCCATTATATACATTGAGGAAATGGACAGCATGGCAGATGTGACTTTCCCGGCTGTACCACAGGTTGTGTCACTTCTGTTGTATGATGACACTGCCAAAAGCAAAATAAATCCCCAGCCTCCCACTGGATATCCTATTGTGTGTGTAACGGTATGATCCATCTTTTTTCCAAGTTACAATGTCTAGTATCTACTACTAGATGAGAAAAATTATTTGGGATTAATCTTCTAAGCTTCTGGAAAGTTCTACTTTATCACTTCAAATTAGTCAGTTACTTGATTATACAGTAGGTGTCTATTAAAAAACATTTTATAGTTTTTTCTTCAGGTGCCCTCAGAATTTTTCTTGTGGAAAAAAATCATTTTGCCCATTTCACCGAAAAGAGACTGAGGTCAAGGGATAGATGGCTCTTTAATATTACATATGCATTCTTCATAGAATTAAGACCTGATCTAAATCTTGTTGCAACTTCCTGGATATTCTAGTGATACTTCATTTCTTCCTTTTCCCTGATTTTCTAATAGATGTGATATCAATATCTTTTTTCCTTCCAAGCTTTAATAAGTCAAAGTCTTTCCACAGTATTTGACTTTTACATTTAAATGCTACAGTCAGTAATACTTAATTTCTCACCTAGGATGAATATAAAATAAAACATCTGAAGTGATAGCAAGAAAAAGGAATTTGTTAAATACTCTAGTGAAACAGAGAGGAAGATCCTTCTTAGTGTTTAATCATAATTATTTATGCATTTTAACAGAGAAGATTTAAATGTAACTAAATGGATATATTGTTTGCATCTTGGCATTCAGGCATGTAACCCCAAATACTCAGATTATGACAAGACTGGATCTATTTGTGCCGCTGAAAACATCAATGATACAATGACCTTGTATCGCTGGCTTGTCAGTGCCCCAAGTGGCACGGATGGTGTGACTAGCCCTATGCGTGAAGTGGATTCCAATACTTTCTTCACTAACACCAAGTCAATTGCTTTAGACTCCATATATTTCCAGGCTGGCTCCAGGGTTCAGTGTGCAGCACGTGCTGTCAATGCCAATGGAGACATGGGTTTAGAACTGCTGAGTCCCATCTATGTAATAAATAGAGAAGAAGGTAAGTTTAAAAAACATTAAGTGATTCTGAACACTTTTATTCAGATAGAACATTCTTTCTGAGAAATGCTTTTTTAGTAATGAAAAAATTGGAATAATTAGAAGAGCATGTATTAGCTTAGTAGCAAAGGGAGTTAGATATGATATTTAGCATTTGCACTTCAATATGTCCATTGTATTCAGTATAATTTTCTTCATTAAAAATAATAAGTAAGTATTTGAAATTAATATGATGTCTTCTAAGAATCCATGGAGCTTGGCCAAGTGAAAAATAGAGATAGTAGCTTTATGACTAGGGCTGTTCCTCTGGATTTGTGTCATTTGAAAACAAGCTTACAGCATTTTGATTTCCGTACATGTAAAGGAAATATGAAGTTGGCTTGCATAGTATCAAAAGGATCTGTGTTGCTCTAAGTCTGCATGTAATCTGATATTTCCTACAGTTCTTCTGTGGGGGAAAAGGTTGTGAAAGGATTTGCAAATCTGTAACATTACACATATTTGTGATATGTGTGTTGTGGATGGCAGCTGCCTGCTATTGGGGATATGTATCATGCTTTAAAATGGAGAATTGAGGGTCAAACTACATTCTTAAATATGTAGAGAACATGTAGTTCTGTCTGACTTTTTTGTTTCTTTTTGGTTTTTTGCAACAAGAGCTTCAGTGATTATATTAGTGACTTTCTGACACTTGGAGAGGGCATTTGGACTTGTAGAGTTGCATATCAGGCATTTATTGGCATCTCCTGTTAAAGCACGAGCATTCTAAATAAGATTATGTTAAAATAATACTCAATTTCTCATAATTGTATAAGCTACTCAGAGTTGCATTAATGAGAGGGGTGGATTGATTTAAATCGATCAATCAATAAATGTTGCTGTTTTCCAATAGGCTTGTGCCAACCGCGTATTCTGGGAACAGTTGGAGCAGAGCCTTTCTCGGCCAAAATTCATTACATGGGTCCTGATGATCCTGACTATCCAAATCTGATCAAGTTTTCGGTTACAATGCCTCATATAGATGGTAAATACCAGACATATGTGCCACTAGAACCAGAATAGTTGCAATAGTGCAGCACCAATTGTCATCAAAAGGAAAAATGATTCCAATGCAACTTTCAATGTTTATCCTTGTCTTTGTTCATGCTTTGTTCATGCTTAATTAATAAATATAGCAAAGAAAACTTTATCTGCTAAATTTATTGCGGAAATGGAGAAAGCTTGGAATAAGCAGGAGTGGGTTTTGGGGAAGAAGGACTATGAGCTCAAGTTCATAGACTTCACTGACTCTAAGTCAAATTCATAGACTTAGCGTTCTTTATTCTAGATATACAGTATGTTTTTCACCAGATGGGTAGATTTGAGGATTCTAGCATAATGCAATGTGAGCTGGGAAATAACTGATACTTCATTGTACTTTATGATCCATAAATCAGTAAACTTCACCTACAAAAGAATTAGATGTCTTTTGGCAACCAACTATAATCTTTTTTTTTTAACTCTGCTCTAATATTTGAATTTCTGTTGTAAAACATTTATGATGCTACATATGCTCTGAATATGATATTATTAATGTAATGTAATATATAAATATATATAATATTAATATGATAATAATATGATATAATATAATAATCACCCCAGCTACTTTTGTTATTATTGCATAAAATATCTAATGGGCAATTTCTAATTTTAGGAATGTTGCCAGTAATCTCAACCAGACCTTTGTCCAACTTTGAGTTGACACTGAGTCCAGACGGCACTCGTGTAGGCAATCACAAATGCTCCAATCTCTTGGATTATAATGAAATTGAAACAAAATATGGATTCATCACAGATGATGTCAGGAATCCAGAAGTGATTGGAGAAACTTCACCCTACCAGTACAGCAGTACCGTACGATCAGCTAAGACTTTACGTTTCTACCGTAATCTCAACCTGGAAGCCTGCCTGTGGGAATTTATCAGCTATTATGATATGTCAGAACTGATAACTGACTGTAGTGGCTCCATTGGCACAGATGGTCAGGTAGGCCCCATTGATGCAAATTTGTACCAGTGACCAGAAAATGCTAGGATTTTGCTCAGTTCCATGCACTACAGCTCATAGCATGAAAAAGTAGAGTTCTTAAACCAAACCAGATTATTCCTTCATTTAAATCAATAACATATATTCTTATATTTTATAAAGTACACATTCAACCATTATGTACTTCTAGTACATTTAAACCATGGCCCTGTAGTTAGGCAGGGAGAGAACCCCAAGTATGCAAAAAAAAAGGGGGGGATCTTGACTTGCAAGTGATCTTCTCCTGACTGAGGTTATATTATCACAAGCTGTTACTGATGGGTGATTACATTCAGTTTTGGTTTGGTTTTTTAAAATATTCTCAACTTGAAATCCTGAGGATTGTTTTGAGTTTTAGGTGCCAATTGTTCTTTTTATTTGAAGTAAGTATTATTTACTTCTTAGGATACAGACATTTGATTAGTTCGCTTCTTATTCTTTATCTGATTTGCAATCAGTTCTAACAAATGGGAAGGAAATCGGTGGTGATGGAAGCTTACCTTTAATCCTCAGAAACTATCAATATTTTTGAGTACGAACAAGACCTTATTTATTATCCATTCACTTTTGGAAAGTTGGGCTGCAATGCACCGGAGGTAATAGATGAATGTGAGATTCTTTGTATCCACTTAATCCTATAATAGGGACTTCACTGTAACCTCAGATTGCCACACACTCTGGGATGACTATCAAGTTGATTCTAGACTGGTTTTTGTCCTTTGCCAGGGTTGTGTTTCAGAAGCCAGGAAGAGTGCCTGCCTGCTTAGGTTTTGGCCTGTATTTCATTCTCTCACACTTCACCATAAGCTGTGGTTCATTTAAAAAACATCGAAGTAGATTTCTAAGTGCATCAAGTAAGGTTTGTTCTGGAGCCAACACATACCAGAAAGTAAATAAACAAAGGACCAGAATATCTGTCAATCCAAAGGGAGAGTATGATGATGAGATTTAATACTATTTTAGAAGAGCTGTGATTTTAACTCCTGAAGTTCCAATATGAACATAGGATGATCTAATACTATTTTTCAGGTGCTGAACCTGGTTCAGTCATATGTCACTCTTCGAGTGCCCCTCTATGTCTCTTATGTCTTCCATTCACCTGTAGCAGTTGGGGGCTGGCAACACTTTGACCTGCAATCTGAGTTGAGGCTCACCTTTGTGTACGATACTGCCATTCTGTGGAAGGATGGCATTGGAAGTCCACCAGAAGCAGAGCTGCAAGGTGAATTATAAATATTCCCCTTTTTTTTCCTTTCCCATAAACCTGCTAACTTTAGAGATTAGTCTGGGGAACTGGCTGCCACAGAATGTGAAAACTCAGCCTGTCAGACACAATTAGCCATTCATGGCTATATGGAACTTCACAAGAAAAGAACAGCTGGTTTCTGTGCTAGACTTTGATAAACATCTGAAGACATGCTTCTTCACTCAGACATTTGAACAGTAACAGCTGTTCCAAAGCCAGGCAACCTTTTAAAATGAAATTTGAATTATTTATGTTACTGTGTTCTCATGTTTTTATTGTTTTATTTTATGATAGTTTGTCTTATTATTTTTGTTTTTCACATCATTATTGCTGTTTCTAGGCTCCTTCAGTATGAAGAGTAGTATGCAAATCAGTGGGCTGATTGTGAATTAGCTAGTATACGTAGGGCAAATCTGAGGAGTCCAGTCACTCAGAAGCTATTTGTTATTCATTGGTGGATGGAGCCTTCATCTTCTGAAGTAGTTGCTGAAAAAAATCAGTGAGAAGAACATTCTTAAAATTAATGCCCCATCCTAGGTTTTCAAGATGGCCTTTGTTGTCACAGCAGCTTGTCTCTGGCATCTGCTGCCCACTCCTGTGATTCATACAGCCCCAGCCAGGACTGCCTTTAAGTACTGTAAAGGTGGGGAGGATTTCCCCAGGTCTTGGGTTAAGGTGCTGGGTGGGCCCTCTTTGAATTGGGCTTAATGTAGTTGGAGGTTATGTTGATCCTTGAACAATGGTTGTTTTTTATATAATGTTGACTCTTTTAATTTGGTAAACTGCCCCAAGTAATTTTAGAGTTGGGCAACCCAGAAACCAATTAAAAATAAATAAATCTGATTGCATAATAGACTTTCCCCAAATGGATGTCTTCCAGTTATTTTGGACTTCACCTGCTATAATCCACACAATGCTGACTAAATCTTGTGGTACTTGCAATCCAACACATTTGAAGGGCACAACATTAGGAAAGATATTTTAGTCCAGCATGCTGGATTAACGTATCTTTAAAATGATCAGGAGAGGAGTTCTCATATTCTTAAATCCTTATGTGATTAAAATTAAACATTTATTCACATCTACAAGTATCTTTTTTCCCCCTACAAAACAGGAATGAAAGTCTAATAAATCCTATGTCTGTATGTTATACTTACACATTCCCAGGATTGCATTTTCCATAAACTGCCTCTTAAGAAGTAAAGCCAGTGATGTGAAGGCCATGTAATATATGGGAAACAACACTTTGGAATAACTTTGGCTACACCTTTTATTTTAAAAAGCTACAAACAACTAATCATTTATATGATGTATTTGTATAATAATATAATGGCTGCTTACATCTAGGGTCCCTTTACCCAACCAGTATGCAGATCAATGATGAAGGACGGTTGGTGGTCTATTTCAGGACTGAAATTCGATTCAGAGGACAATTTGTAATGTCCCACCCAGGTAAGGCCAGCATTTTGTTATATATCTTTTCTGTGCTAAAAATCCTCTATATCTTTGTTGGACTTTTAATAACAGAGGTTTGGGATTTATTTATTTATTTTATTTTTATCCCACCTTTATTATTTTTATAAATAACTCAAGGTGGTGAACATACCAAATACTCCCTCCTCCTCCTCTTTCCCCTGCAGTAACAACCCTGTGAGGTGAGTTGGGCTGAGAGGGAGTGACTGGCCCAAGGTCACCCAGCCGGCTTTCATGCCTAAGGCGGGACTAGAGCTCACAGTCTCCTGGTTTCTAGCCCAGCACCTTAACCACTAGACCAAACTGGCTCTTTAATGTGAATTTCATAAATAGTAAGGAACTTATGGTTTGAACTGGTTTTCATCATATATCCATGAAAATGGTTGGATTCCATTGGCAGAAGGAAGGAGGACATTTCTGCCAATTTCCTGCTGTCTATAAAACACACTGTAGGGATTTCTTGTTCCTTCAACTGCCCCCAGTCCATCCTCTTGTGTCCTGATTCTTTGGTCTCCTAAACTGGAATAGAAAAGCCAGTAAAACAGTTCCATTCCATCCACTCACATTCCACCAATAAAAATATGTTCTTGATCCAAGCTCCTGTGTCTTACGATGTACTGGATGACATCAATTCATTCCATCATAAAATGGGTCCTTCACTTCTGCAGGTACTTCTCTGACTTCCATGGTGATGTCATCTGACCATCCTGGCCTTACATTCACATTGAGCCTTTCTCAAAGCGAGCAAACCTTCACTCAGCCAATGCAGCAATGGAAGTTTCTCTCTGATTTTGCTGTGAGTACCAACAATGGTGTTTTGTGGGAGTTTCCAGTGTTAAAAAAAGTGGCCAACTCTTCAGCCATGTATACTTGCAAGTCATTGATGCTGAGAGATTTAGGCTGGGTTCACACTAATATACTTTCTTAAGTAATTTTTAGTGTGCTATAAATAATCACAGCTGAGCAAACCATGGCTCAGTGTATGGCTTGAAAATAGCCTTTGGCTGGATCAAGAACAAATATTTTTACATGCATATTCAGTAAGAATACCCAGAGAGCTTCGTGAGTGGTCAAGCATATGAGTATTAGTTTTGTGTCTTAAAAC
Source organism: Candoia aspera (assembly GCF_035149785.1). Lineage (NCBI taxonomy): Eukaryota > Metazoa > Chordata > Lepidosauria > Squamata > Candoiidae > Candoia > Candoia aspera. The sequence goes on from NC_086160.1 coordinate 40,289,499, forward strand.
CATACATGGTATCACTGATATGCTTATTATTCTTAATGCACACATCCTTGATATGGTGTTATTTCATTATGATGGCAGTTCCTTTTAAGGCTTGTCAGAAAAGAAGAGTATGCCATGGGTTTATCCGAATCAGTTGGGCATCTACTGATGCAGGTTTGATCTATGCCTTGGGTTCAAAATTGCAGAAATTCCAATGTAGATTTTTTATAAGTATAGTAAAAAGAAAAAAAATATTATGCCAAAGATTCCACTGATAAATATAACTGTTTTTATTCTATTAGTTGAGTTGTAACCTGTTCACATCTTGGTTTGGGTATCTTTTTCTAGGTACGTGATTATTCTGGCACTTACACTGTGAAACTTATCCCCTGTGTTGCCACACCCAGCCAAGAATATACCCAGTCTGTCATCTGCAGCCCAAAGGAGCCAATCACTTTTGATCTAGATATCAGGTTCCAGCAGGTAAAATATTTCAGGATTTTAATGCTCTCAACTAATAAAGTATTTTGACTGCATTTGTCTAAAATATCACTACACTCCCTTGATAATTACATTGGCTTAATTGCAGTGTCAGGGCCAGAAATCTGAACTAGTTTTACATGTTGTTTGTTTTTTTAAATTGACTTAGAAGATTGGGTCCTGAATATTTAAAAATCTAAAAACTCTGTCTTTCTCTTTCCCACTTTCTCTCTTTTTCCAAATTAAAACTTAAGTCATTTTATATTGGTTTTTCTCAACCTCATCCTCTTCAGATACATTAGGACGAAACTTCTAGAATTCTGGGAGCTAGAATCCCAGCATATCTGAAAGGTGTCTTAGAAATCTGCTCTAGAGCTTATATTGCCTTTAAGGTCGAGATTATAGCACTATATATATTTTTCTGACTTAGAGCTGGCATTTGAAAATCACAGCCATTTGCTAAATTCTTTCATCTCTTCTGGTAATATTTAGAGTCATAAAATGTTGTCTCACAGATGCATCATATAATCTTTTCTGTATAATTGCCTATTAATGGGTCGGTAGGACCCAGCTTAGTGCAGGAGAATTGTCTTAGAGCAGCCTTCCACATCTATGCTCTATCAGATGTTTTAAGACTACAGCTTCCAGTAGCAGAACTGTAGGGCCTGCATATCTGCATGGCACTAAGTTGGAGAAAGCTGCATTACAGCAATTGTTTTCAGTAGTACTGAATATTGCCAGGCCTCAGTTTATTTTCAGCTGGATTTGGGCACAGCCCTTTTGTGACCTGAGCACTTATTTAAGATTGCTGTTTCCTTCTATGAAAAAAATTATTTATTTATTTATTTATTTATTTATTCATTCATTCATTCATTCATTCATTCATTCATTCATTCATTCATTCATTCATTCATTCATTCAGTTTGGATACCGCCTGATTCTAACCTGGTCTACTATATTTCCTCTGGTTGATTGTTTGATCGATTCAGCCTACATTTACATATTTTATTCTTGTAAGATTGTGAGGAGGAATTCAAGGTTGCATTCTTATGTAGAACAATGGAACTTAACAAAGTACACAATTATTGAAGCAATTATTTATAAACACAGAACATGGTCCACACTCTGTTGTTTGGTTTAACTTCGTTGAACACTCATGAGTCTTTCCAATAACCTTGAGAACAAGCTGAAATTAACTATTGCTAGATTTTCAGAAAGAAAATCAAAATGATTTCCCTGAACAGTCTTTGTTTTATGTAGGTCAGTGACCCAGTAGCAGCTGAATTTAATCTCAATACCCAAATGTTTCTGCTATCCAAGAAGGATCTTTGGCTATCTGATGGCTCTGTAGGATTTGGAGAAGGAACTGATGTCTCATTCACAGAGGGTAAAGTCAGCTTTAACATACATCTGAGTAGACAGCATGATGCCAACAAACCATTCCATCCACACTTGCAAAATGCCTGTTGTTAACTGTAATGTGTGTCCATTTGCATGGGACAATGCCATGAGAAATACTATCCTCTTATATCACATTCTGTGTTACTGAGAAAGAAGGAGATTTTTGTCCTCTTGCACTATGAATTGAAAAACGTATTTAAAGTTACAGTGGTGCAGACATACAATCATCTTTGTATTAAGTGCTTCTTTCTGAGAGTTAAAATGCATTGTGTAAAGTCACCCTGCAAAAAACATTCCTTAGGAAACCGAATTCCTGTTTTTATACTGAATAAAAGTCCTACTCAAACTGTGGCTAGGAAGACAAAAAGATAAATCACGAGTGTAACATCAGTATAAATCCTCTTTACAGTACTTTTGTCCTGAATGAGGGCTGCCCCCTAGTGAAGAAAAGTAGAGTTGCGAGAAATTTCAGCAGAGCAAGGAAAATGCTGAACTAAGCATCTATGAGCAACATAAAGCATTTTTCTTAATAGCTCAAAGTAAGGGCAATATTTATATGGAATTATGAAATAACACTATCCAGCCATTGTTGAGGGAGGGAATGAAAATAATATGTTAAAACATCTCGGTATAAGAAAAACATGTTTTAATACAAGCTTTAATACAAGAAATCTAGTCATCCAGAATTTTATGCCTTTCCTTCTCCAAGTGCCTTGCAGTGAGTGGCAGGACAGGTATTTTCCTATGCTGGCTTCGCAAAGCAATAAGCATGCTATGCGGGTGATATGAATGATATGGCAGGCAAAAGCATATCATAGATTTCAGACCTTTGGAGTTTTAAAAAAACAAACCTTAAAAGCAAATTGTGGCTTATATTATTTCATTCAGATATAACTTTGTTTGATCTGTACTGTAGGGTTTTTAAAATTAAAACAAAAAATAATAATTACCACATTATAGATTGTATTGATTTACATTTTTTTAGCTACTCAAAGAACATGATTACTTTTGAATTTGGATTTCCTGTATGCATCAGTCTGTGTAATATCTTACAGGCTAGGAGGCCATACTTCCCCTTTGAATGGCATGCCAAGAGCTATTCTTTCAAAGTCATAAATGGATCTGGGGTGAAAAATAAATTTGATTTATATTTAAAGTTAATTGAAATTAAATATAGTTAATATGATTATCTCAGTCTATTAATTTTACTTTTCTGTCACATGAAAAGTTATAATTTGGTTATTGAGTTTGAGGTCTTTGGGAATTACAACCATGGGCTTTTGGAGCCACAGTGTTAGTTGTGCATCTCTGAAGAGCTAAAAACATGTTTCTTTAATTTTAGGTTCAGAAATCTATGGTCGTGTCATGGTGGATCCTGTTCAGAACTTAGGAGAGTCTTTCCTCTGTAAGATTGAGAAGGTGTTCCTATGTACTGGGGCCGATGGGTACGTTCCCAAGTATAATCCAAGGAACAAAGAATATGGCTGCCTAGCTGACTCACCTTCTTTATTGTACAGATTCAAAATCCTGGTATGTATCCTGACACTAGACCAATAAATGCTCATAAAGCTCATTTTTAAGTTTAAACTTAATAATATACCAGTATTTGTTTATTCCCTAGGATAAAGCTCAACCAGATACACAAGCAAAAGTGTTTGGAAATATGGCATTCCGTGCCAAGCTAGCAGCTGATCACATTGACGGCTATCCTTTAGTAAAGCAGCCTGGTTCTGATGGATTCAGCCTGCTGTCAACGCCATTATTCCAGGTAAAAAATGTGGTTGATCATACTGTTGTTGCATGAAATACCTACATACTGGTTAGGTGTGCAGCCCCTGGAGTCTCACTGCCTTCTGCCTTTTGCTTGGTTTTCTATTTTTCTATTTCCTTCCATCTTTTTTTATCTAATAGGTAGCAGCAGGTCGGGAGTGGTACATCCACACCATTTACATGGTTCGATCACGCGAGAATGCCCACAGGGGCCTTGGAAAGAGAAGTATTGAGGACCATCGCCATGATTTGTCTTTCGGTAACAGTACCTCACTCCATAGCCACTCTCGGAGAGCTATTTCTGATATTCCTGCTCTTGCCCAAGATATCGGTGCTGATAAGAATAGAGGAACAAATATCCAGCATATAGCTCTTGACCGATCTAATAAAAATACACTCAAGCAGAAAGAATGGTCTCCAGCAGGTAAACCTTATGAGAAGCCAGTCCTGCAAATTACAGGAAGTAATGCAGAAGACAAGATAGTTCCCATTATTGGAGGTGCAGCTGGACTGTTGCTTCTTATCTGCACTGTTTTAATCATTGTATTCCTTCTGAAGCGAAAGAGACATTCAACTGATGGAAAAACAAGTTCATTTACCAATCATTCCAATAGCAATGAAACTATGACTACACAGCACAGCAACAGTGATAGCTCCGAAGTCTAACTGCATTGTTGAGATTAGGCTGATTCTTTGAAGATACTACATAATGGAAACCGCGTGGGGTTGGGTGGGTCTGTGCTTGCATAGATATGGAATTAGGCGGCTGCAGTTTTGGTGCTATGTTGTGTGTGATTCCAGCTTTTGGAAGAAAAGTGTAGCAACAATAATCTGTATAAGTGACTTATTTATAACTTCCACCGCCACCAATGCCCAAGGACACAGGATGAACTCCTGGAATACAATGTTAATTGAATTTAGCATTTTCCCCCTAAATGGTGCTTAAAAAAAATCCGGTAGCAGCTATAAGTGTGCCTTATGTATCAACATGAAAGCCTGGTGCTATTCAAAGGGATATTGATTTCCTTTTCATTTAATTTGTATAGTGTTTAGATTTATACCTTTTTTATATGGAAAGGTGGGAGGGTGGTTAAGAGAAAATTTTAACTAGATAGGGTAGAAGCAAAATACCTATAATTAAATCTCAGAGTAGAATTGTATTATCTGTATTGGTGAGAGGAACACTGTATTGGAAAATCACTAAACTTTAAAGAAAGTGTCCCTTCAATGTTTTAATATACAGGTATTGCGACTAGTCTTTCATATGAGATCCTGCAATGTTCTGTATTTATATAATATTAATCTCATTATAAAACTAAATCATTATTAGCTTCTCATTCCAATTGCCTGCAGCTAGTAATATTTTGTTAATGTTATTTCAAACAGTTCTCTCCTAATGGAACTTGGCAAATATTGTAAAATACTGTGCCTGGACATTTCAATTATTTAATTTTTAAAAACAACTGTTATTTGGCTAATCATAGTAAATGTTATCAAATGCAGCCATTTTTTAAAATGGGACATTTAAAAAAAACAGTGGGACAATAACGTCACGTTATTTGAAAAGAAATTCTTGCAAAGGGCTCTTCAATGTTATTTTAGGAAAATCAGGATAGCCAATGGCAAGACACTTTTCTCCACAATGCTGTTACCTGAACTATTGCCATATGCTTTAGGTTTTCAAAGCAGATGGCAGTAACTTTTAGTTTTTCCCTTCATCTTTCTATGAATTAGAATTGTCTACCGTTTCCACAGAGACTGCTGGAATCTGTATAATTCCAGAACAAGTAAAAGTAAGGTTATTGCCTCCATTTCCTGAGGATCTGGTGTGGAATTAATCGGCATAATACTAAATTTGGTTACAGAATTTATGTATCTTTCATGTAGTAAATTTTTCCCCAGACGTCTGGAATGTTTTGGATTCAAATGACTTTTCCTCACAGAAAAACAAAGTATGTTCATAATAGGACTGCCCCAACTTATACAGAAACTACACCAATTTCAAGTGGGATCTATTCATTGTAAATGTGTATGTGAGATCAAAGCTTTAATTAATCAGAGATGCCATGGAAAGTATTTTGATACACTAAGAACTATCCCTGGTTAATTGGACAGCTAGTTTTATTTTTTTTTAACAGCATTTGTGTTGTTAGAAACAAAGCATTTCCTTTTTCTCATGCTTAGGAGGAAATGCCTGTTAATGGTGCTTGGACAGTAATTTGTCTATATGCAAATACAGGTAATTTAAATAAGAGTTATCTTGTTTAACTGATATAATACAGTAAATGTGCATTAGTTAAGACATCTACCTCCTGTTGGCTGGAAAGAAATTCTCAGAATAATAGGACTACTGACCAATCTATAAATTATAATCCCACAACCATTTTAGTACTGCTGAAAAATAATAACTCATAGTGCGTATTAGCCAATCAGGCAAAAATCATTAGAACATAAGTCTCCTGCTGTATAGGATAAGATTATCAATTATGGATCTGCCGGCTGTTGCTGCTGCTGCTTTCTCATTTAGGGCGATGCAAGATTATTTGGAAAAGTGCATTGTACAAACAGCATTGTACATTCATTAAAGCAGACTGACATTTTTAAGGCGTTCAAAGCTAATATGAACAGCCTTAATACCTTTCCAAATGATAATAATACATTTTTATCCACCCATACCACCTAAGTTCAAGTTATTCATATCAGAGGACCACACTGTATTTTCTTCAGTACCCTTTATTTGCCTGAACATAGCAGCTGCCAGTTTCATTTCCTCCTCCTCTTCCTTTCTTTTTTGTTAAACCAAAGTACTTTAATAGAACATTTATGAAGTTTATGAGATTTAGAAAATTCTCAATTTAAAATTGGCAATGGAAGTTTTTTTGGTTTTAGGAAGATTTAAACTCAGTGGATCGCTCTCTTTGCAAAGTTTTACTGTAAATGATGTACACATTGGTACAGCAGTCCAGTTTTTCATTTGGCAATCCGAAGGTGGAAAGCCACCAAAATTCCAGCATTCCTTCATTAGCATCCCTAATGTAGAATAAAATACTTCCTGAACAGCAGATTACTGCAATTTATGATATTGCATTTAAATACAAAATATATCTGTAAGTCATAGCTTTTATCTGTGTATTTAACCTACTTGTTTCAAAGCACAGGTAAAGCTAGGTTATCAAGAACAGAAACAATTACGTTTGAACTGTATTATGCTATATTGTTCATGTTCTATGATTGTAAAGTTACCAAAATACGGTTTCAGGCATTTTATAAAAAATGTGTTTTTCACAGAAGTATTGCTTCTTCCACTTGTTGTCATATTGCAATATACGAGGCACAGAACAGAGAATAGCTTGAATTTAGCTGGTACAAGTGGATAGCCCTTATTTTTGTAGAAAATACAGAACACTTTATTGAACCAGAACAAGTTTTCTTTTATTTTTAAGTCATTAGAAAATATAAAGTTACTATATTAAAATTTATCCTTACATAAGAGCTTTTTGCTCTTTTATTCTGCACATTTCCTACAGTAAAATATATATTACCCAATTACACTTTATTAAAACAATGTAAATTGATAGCTAAGTTTGAAGTTGGTTGTTTCCATAACCTAAGAAAAATAAAAAGCTCAGTCCAGGGGCAGATTGTTTAAATTGTACATGCAGAAGTTTGGTCCAATACCAATGACTGCTGAGTTACCAGTTTTTCAGTGATTGTATATGTGAAGGTTTCACAGAAAGAAATCACACTGTACCTACTATGTGGGTTAAAGAGCACAACTAAGAAAAAGATTCATTCTTGTTTTGCTATGAGAAATTTAGAAATAAAATTTGGAAAGATTTTAACTAAAACGTCATGCTATGCCATGATATGGCTTGTTTCTGGTTATTGTGTAGTAAGCTAATTTGAAACAGTTTTCTTTGGCTTACCAGTTACAATTGCAGTTTAACATGATGTACAAATGGGAATACAGTTTGATTTTGGCTTCTTGCTTATTCCTATTATGACCGAATACAAAAATAATTGAGAAGTACAAAGAAAAAGTAGCCCCAAAAGGAGAAAAAAAATGGGTGAGGATAAGCATAATTGTAATTACATTGTATATCAACAAGACTGACTGTTGCTATAGTGCAAAGTACCAATTCCAATATAATACTTCCAGCAATGCTTCTGTGTCCCATGGAAATATTCCTAGAAAATAAAAATGGTGGGTGGCTGGTTGTTTGATATGTTCTCCTGCCCATTAAAAAAGGCAAAAGTTAAGCTGAAGTGATACAGAGATTTCTTGGGAAACTAATGGAGTGGCATGGATAATTCTATTTAGTTTGCCTAGTGGTAAATGATGATTTTATCACTGGATATGCCTTCCATAGCAGCCCATGACATGTTCTGAAAACTCTATATAAAGTCTGGAAACCTAAGCACAGTGTCTATAAACTACTAGTGGGTAGTGCGATTTAGCGTATTAGTGAAACAAAGAATTGAACAATATATATAAAAAAACGTTAACCACTAGTTGAAGCCTATTTTTTATTTCAAGTGTTAATGGTAAAAAAAAGTTCAGCACAGCTGTTTTATTTAAAAAAGTGAAACTACATTACTGTTCTTCTAGTTCAGCAAGTAAACACATGAACCCAATGTCCTTTAATGACATAATAGTTGAGAATTGTAAAGTACATCTTATGAAGACCCGTAAAATTAAAGAACTAGTTTAAATTTAGTGATTACAAGAATTCAGTATTCACAGCTTTAGTTTCTTTTTCCTTCCTCTTCCATCAGGAGTACCATCCAATTTACGTTTCTGTGTCTGTATCAGAAAAGAGAAAAGTTAAGTCTCAGCTCTGAGAATTTTGTTCATCATGATTAAAGACCACAAAGCTAAAGTGAAATTAAAGACATTTAAAAACTTGTTTTTCATATATAAAATTTCATAGCATAATTTTTTTGCATTTTAAAGGAAATTCATAGTTTTTATAATAATATGGGAAAAGGAACCTAGAAGGAAAATATTACGATGACTATCTTAAGCTCCTGGTAAGCTCCATGTCACTTAGCATGAAGCAATATAAAAATGTGATTAAAAGCTACAACTTTAATAAACAGACTTAATATGTGCTGTTTAAAAGACTACAAGAATTGGGAATTATTGTCATGAGTAAGGATGGCGACCAGGGGGCTCCCATCCAGACTGTTAAGCGCATGCGTAGCACTGAGGAATTGGTCAGCCATTCAAAGAGACACAGATCGGGACCGCCTTAACCTTTGGGGTTTATATGTCTGGGTTTTTCCCACGCTTCTTCAGTTTGTTAGGATTCCTGTTATGTACTAGCAATAAACATTAGAGACCAGTTCCTTGTCTCAGCGTGTTTCCTGGCTGTTAGGACCATTATAGCTAATATGGGTTCATAATCTTTTCCCATACACATTCCTCAAAAATGTGGTCATATCATTTTCTTCAAATCATCTGAAGAAAATGGCCTATGAATCTTCACAGTTAAATAAATTTTACTCTCACCAAAGATGGTTTTGGTCCACGTTTCTTCTTCTCTGCCTTTTCCTTTTCTTCCAATTCCATGTTTTCTCTTTCAATCAGGGTGATTAAGGTATTACATCTTCGTTGTAGTTCCTGAGTCAAGAGCAAAGCAGAAGACTCAATAGTATAATGGCCACTACGTAGACAAAGAATTTCACACAATTATGTTTTCATCTCTCCAGCTATCTCCACTGTATAGATACTTACACATGTAAGAGGAACTTTGGAAAAATAATTCTCCCAGCCTTCCAAACCAGCCATGATTACAAGGCTTCTCTGTCAACAATTTACAACTACTAGATATTTGGAACTACACTCCATCAGGAATCAATACAGTTAACAATGAGACATTATGGTGATTTAGAATTAAACATCTAGAAAGCAAGAGATCATCTACCACTGTTCTAGAGTTGTAGAAAAAAATGAGCTTCCAAAAGAAAGAGAAAGATTACAGCCATATGAATCATTTCTGAAGAAGAACAAGTACAAAGCTCAGATGTTTTGCTAGAAGCAGCACCACATATGGGGGGGGGGGACTTCCCTTGGTGGGATGGAAGCAGGAAGAGAAGAAAAGCAGAAGAAATGTGTAGTCATTATATTACTTCAATAAACAATGACAACATCCCTTCTGGACTACAATTATACGAAGCACAGAATCTCCAGTATCTTTGGATGGAACTATGTCCCTAGATAAGAACAAAGTAGAGTCCTTGGTGCTCTCTGAACTTGCTTGCAGACATTCATTACCCGACTAGGTGACATCACCACTTGCACAGAGCCAGCATGTTCCTTTCGATGTGTATTCCCCATTGTGTGCCTGCTTACTCTCTTGTAATTCCATCCTCTCCAAAGAATGTAAATACAAACATTAACTCCCTTCTTGCTAATTATCCCAGTGCTGGACTGAGTCTTCCAAAGAGTGGGGCAATGGGGAAAAGGAAAGCACCGTCATGGTCATGTGATTTCCCACTTAGCGACCACTTTGCTTAACAGAGCTCCCAGTAACAATTGTGGTGGCTAAATGAGGACTGTTTTTAAAAACATTTTTAAAAAACTATTATGCCGCTCCAATCATACAATTGGATGGAGAAGTTTAGGCACTCCTGGTCAAATTTTGTTTCAGTGATTCCCTAAATCAATAGAAGCTGACACAATCTGTACCTGATGCAAAGTCAAGCATGACCTATTTCTGAAAATGTGAATGCATACTCAATATAATGCTTAATGTTTATAGATTCAAAGTGATAAAACAGTGTATAGGACAGCTGTAAAAGTTTCAGCAGCCTTTCAGGTTGTGCCTTGTAGTACTTCCTTTGAGAAAAGTAACAGCTCTAAAATAGCCAGCTAAGAGTATCTCTGTTCTTGCTTTTGGAATTTTTTCCTGTTTCTTGCAGTATTCTTGGAACTCAGAAACATTCTTGGATTTTCTTGCATACACTACATGTTTCAGATCTCCACAGAGATTTTCAAGTCTGGGACTATGAAGATCAGTCTTACACCTTTTATTTTTGTTTCCTATAACTCAGCCTTTCTCAACCTTTTGACCCTGGAGGAACCCTTGAAATAGTTCTCAGGCCTTGGGGAACCCCTGCTCATTCATAGTCAAATACAGGACACAAGTTACAAAATTATTATATTTATTTCATGTGTAGACCTTAAGAACAGTGTTCTTAAACTAAAAATAAAGAATGAAACTTACCTCTTATGTGAAGTTGCCTGAATTTGAAATAATTTTTTAAATAAATCGTGATCTCCCAGGGAAACCCTAGTGACCTCTCGTGGAACCTTAGTGTTCCAAGGAACCCTGGTTGAGAAACCCTGTTGTAACTACTTTCTTTTCTACATTTCATGGTATGTTGCTTATTACTGGCTTACTAAAATAGCCAACCGCCTTCCATTTCAATTTCATCACTGACTGTGGAACATTTTCTTCTAGGATAAGTTGTTATTAGTTGAATCCATTCTTTCTTCCACTCATACAATATTTCTTGTGCCACTAGCTGCTATATGATTCCAAAGGATAATACAGCCAATCCTGTGCCTAACAGTGATATTTTCAAAAATTGTGTCATCCTTTCTCATACAAATTTATTGTGTATGCTTTGTGGTCAAACAGTTCAATTTCTGTTTCATCAGCCAAAAGCACTTTATTCCAAAAAGTTTTAGGCTCATCCAGGATATTTTTTGGCAGGGGTACTCCTTAGACAATGACTTTTGAAAGAAAAATATCTCCCATGAAGATCATTGTTGTATAAGCAATGTTTATACATAGACCAGTGGACAACTACTCCCATGTCAGCCACTTTTCAGCAAATCACCTATCTGTGGGTTTTGTCATTCATTCATTCACTCACTTACTAACTCATTCATTCATGGCTTATAGGCCATTCCAATCAGTACTCACTGAATGAAATATGCTCCTGATCTCTTAAATTCAGGTAAAAACAGTACAATAATAAAGTAAAAATAACAAAGTACAGGACAGCTGTATTATGCTTATCCACTGGTGAGCATAAATCACATTAATTAAAGCAAACACCAACTATGAGAAGAACAACAACAGAACATCTCCACCCCCCAGTCTTGCTGAGACACAGGGCTCTGTGGCTTTCCTGAATTTTGCAGAGTTTGGGATTCTGATCCCTGGGAAATGCTACTCCACAGAAAAGGGGCAGCGAGTGAAAGGGCAAAGCTTTTGCAGATCTGACAGATATCTTTTTCAAGCAGAGATTTTTCTTGCTTAGCTACATTGCTATATTCACTGTTTTCTTATTTTGAACCTGTAAACAAATTAAACACTAAGTATGCATTCAAGTTTGTAGAAAGACGTGCTGAAATTTGAGATTACGTCAGCTTTAGGGATTCAATGAAACATACAGTGTGACCAGGCATTCATAAACTTTTGCATACTGCTATACAAAAAATAACCATAAGATCACAAAACCATTAAATAATAATAATAGCAGCAAATCCAGCCAGTAAGTCTGTCAAGAGAATCCCTCCAAAAACATAGATCCCAAAGCCGGGCGTAAGTGAATTATTTCATTTCCTTCCTCAATTCTTACAGGGAGGGAGATCAGGGATCAAGGTATTCTGTAAGACTAGAGCAGCCACAGAGAAAGCAGGTTTCCTGCTCCCGGCTTCATGGGAGATAGGAATATGCAGCATATTGACATGGTTCGAACGCATAGGATAGGAAAAACAGACTCTATCTGAATTAGATTTTTCCTAATGTAACCAGGATCATGTAGGACTTTATAAGTAATAACCAGCATTTAGAATCGTACTAGGAAACTTACAGCTAACAAGTGGAGCAATCAAATGTTATTCTGATAAATCAGGTTTCACTTGTCACCACCAATCCACCATTTTTTGGTAAGAACATAAGAAATAATAATGATTATCTATACATAATAAATACAGCTTTATCTACAAAGTGATTTTCTGATTCTTTTTGTTTAAGAAACCATCCGATGGAAACTAGTACTTACCATTGCAGTTCTAGACTTGAGGAACCAGTCAAATCTGAACTGGGGAGAATTGCGAATACACTGTCGCAACTCATCATAAACATTTTCTTTGTCAAATCCAAGCTTATGAAGCATACAGATCAAAAAGCGATCTTCCTCTTCTGTGTAATTTTTCCCTTTGTTAGTACCATATGATATTCTCAGTTGGTGAAAAGGTGCTTTGTATCTGCCAATCTAAGGAAAAGAAACAGATCACTACAGCATATAAAGGAATAATCAGCACAAACTCACTGGAAATTTAACTAGTACGTACATCTAGCAGTAAAAAAAATCCCTCTTGGTTTGTAGAAAAGCAACCTTTCAAAAATTTAGACATTCTTTCCAAATGTGAAGAATGGATTAGGCATTTAAAAGATCACAAAAACTAGTAGTCTCTTTTAGGCTTTATAAATACAATTTGAATGACTAGGAATATCTGATAATTTCGAGTTTCTGAGTAGGGAACTAAAGCCATCTCAAAGGTCAAGACTGCTTCCCCACATCTATACACATTCCTCAGTGGGCAAATGTGAGGTTAATTGAGGTTATGTGAGTGTTAAGTGAAGTTCTGGGGTGCAAAGTCCTTGCTCCTAAGCCAGAAGGCCCCAAGGACTGCACGTAGCCCCTCGGAGACCTCTAGAATCGACATCAAATTATTTTTTTAATGAGAAGTAAGACTAAAATACATAGCTGGATAGTAATAACATTAATTGCAGTAAATTGTAATTATATCTGTCAATAAAATAAAATTTATTTTTGTCCTGGCCTTTTATTTTAGGAATGCCAGCCCTGCCTCCAAAGAAGTTGCACTACCCTTACTCCACACCCTACAATGTCTTTCCATGTGTAATTGGTGTTGCTATTCTTCTTTTTTGGGGGTGGGGGTGGGGGGGTGCAGTGTGTTACGGACAGCAATCATCTCAGCACTTAGAAGTATTTCTAGAGGGATAAAAATAAGCCAGTGAAGAGTAGGACTTGAAAAAAAGGAAGTGCTGAAAAAAGGTTTCCATTCTAGTTTTAGTCAACCAGAAAATATATCAACCTTCCTTTCTGAAATATGGAAAAAAAAACCTTAAGAAAATAGGAAAGACAGTATTAGAAAGATAACCAATAGTATCATCCCTTATTAATAATATAACAGTTACCATTTTTCACATGATACAACTTAAAATGCAATTACCTTTGTGTCAAGTGCTTTTTTAATACTAATCCTCCTCTGAATTCGAGCTTCACCTCTTTCAATTTGTGCCATGATCTTTTCTATATCCTGAAGTTCATTACATCGTTCCCAGAAAACAGCTGAAGAAAGTAATCTATTAGTTTTGTCTCACACATTTGCAAAGTAAATCAACTAATGTTCAGTTTTCTATCTTGATTGCTCTTTACATTTGACATAATTCCTACTCACATCAAGTCACCTATAAGGTGTCAACTGGCTGAAGAGGAGGCCTTTGACTTGGCAGTTTCAAAAGATGACATTTCTGCTGCTTCACCATTTTGTGATAGATTTACTTGTCAGTTTAGGATTTGTTTAAACTTACCCTAACATTCTCCTGTAGAATTTAGCACAGAACATTGCCTCGATAGTCTGCTGGATCACCCTTTGGCAAACCTGAGACGGAAGGCAATGTGCATTCTGGAGAACAGTGGTTTTTTCCTTCTTCCTAAGCATCTCATTCTTTCTGGATGTTTTCTTTATAAGAAACAATGCAATTGTGGCCTGCAGATCCTGTGCTTTATCCTAGGATTCTTTAAGTTTGGCAATGGATTTGTAGCCTTTTCATTTTCATGGGGATCAACAACCCTTTTTCTGAGGTCTGAAGAGATCTCTTTTATTCACTTCCACAAGCCTGTGTCATAAAGCACAGCCTCTGATAGTGACAACTGATTTGTGCGTGTTTTAAAAGGGATGGCCCTTCAAGCACCTGATTGCTATCCCACTGCTGGAACATCTGATCATCTTACCCTATTAAGAGAGCTGTTTGTGCTAGTGCTTTACACTTTTTTTCCCAACAAAGAGGTGAAAATTAGCTCAAAGTTAGCTCAATGTGTTCAGTAAAGAAGATACAGTAGTATTTAACCAAAATATTTTTAACTGTTAACAGGACTTAGATAAAGCTTTACAATATGGTCATAGTGCTGCAGGATTACAGACAATTCTAAAGGATTCACAAACTTTCATCACTTTTATGGTCTTCAAAGGAAAAGCAGATGGAATGTAAGTGAAAAAATATCTATATTTTGGCCTGCTGAACTTGAACGGAGGGGGTGGCGCAGTATGCGCACTCTGTGCACGGTGTTGGGTCCTACTGATTTTGAGATTCAGGATGTCTCTATAAATTCAGTGTGCCTTTATCTTCAAGGGAAGTCTGAAATATCCGCAATCAATAGGACAGAAGGGCATAGAGAATGTACACTCACACTAACCTTAGAAAATGATCAGTACAGTTCTCTCCTTTTTCCAAAAGTTTTCTATGGCTAATGAATACCTTTGGGTTAGTTGTCTAGTTGAATGCTAGCATTTGAAAAAGCAAAATGAGTATCTTTTGCACAGTTGTGTTCCTTACTGTAATCTACACATTCTCTTGATCCACTTTGTGGGGTGATCAGTGTGCACTTAAAAATGCAAAAGATCTATGAGTAATCTATGATGCTTGGCCTGCTAAGCTTAAATTATGTACTTGCACTGTTCATGCTCATTCTGCCAGAAGAAACTCCAATCCTTCTGGAGGTTTTTGGCAGCAAACCAGCACAAGCTGCCAAAAAGAGGGGAAAAAGAAGCAAATCTGCAAATGAACCTTCAAATGTTGCTTTATTGTTTATTGTGGTAACTTGACTACTTTATTGTTTACTGTGTACATTTTAACGTTACATTTATTGTGTTCTATTGTTTGTAATGTTACACATACTACGGACATGAGTCAACTGAAAATGGCAGCATATAGGTTTAAGGATTAAATCAACATTAGGAGGGAAGGAGACAGTCCATGTTCCTGATTGTCTACAAAGCTGGGTTCAGATGGATACAATTTAAATATTTACTTAAAACATTTGTGAAAGAAATATCATTTAAGTTAATGGACTGCAATTCATTTTTTCCCAAAATGTGCTCCTTCCCTGAAGGGGTAATTATTTGAATAGGCTATGTGCAAGGTCTCTGTGCTGTAACTGTTTTTCAAAGAGAGCCAGCCCACTGGTCTCGCCTCACACTTCTTTCAATTAGCAACTTTCGGGGCAAAGGAAAAAGGATGCACTTGAACTTGATTTTAAGGGAAGTAGTACAGGAAGATGAAACGAACACCTCCATAATGGACTTTTAAAAAATATTTCAAATTTTGTTCCCTAATTTTTCTGCAAGATGGTTTGCTGTATATAATAGATAGGGTAGCAGTATACAGCACATACTGCTACCCTATCTATTATAGGGTCCTAAAATGAAAAGAAAGCAAAAGGGACTTTTTTGTGTTACCAGGGTTTTATTTTAAAAAATTGGGCTCTTGTTTTGACAAAGCCCCAACATTTAAAACTGGTTCAAATTATTTTCTGTTTAAACGAAGTCCTTTTAACATATTACAATAGACTGTTTCAGGCAGAGTATTTTGTTTCAGGCTCAGAACAAAATGTATGTTTTTTGTTCTGTGCACATCCTAACTTTTATCCACATTGGTTGTCCTTTTCCAAAATTATGTTAGCTTAAACATCACTTCTGAAATTCAGGATCAAACACATAAGCAATAGTGCATCTATTCCATAATTATAAAACGTTTTTGATAACAGAAATATCCTGTTAGACAAGTTCAATTGTGCATTAATCATTCTTCCAGTGCTTCAAAACTATAGCAATCAGTTTCGTTTACCTACATGTGATTTTTTTTTTTGCAAACAATCACAAAGTACAAGCATACACATCACTTTCAACTATGAAACATTTCCTATTTTTTAGCACCTTCTTTTCTTATTTAGTGCACCAAATTCAGGAGGATCTCCTGAATTTCTTTGTAAAACGTTAGGGTTTGTGTAGGGTGGAGCTGCACAGAACTCTGCTTATGCTGTCTTGAGCACATCTCTATGGATTCAGCCAGTACTTACATCTCAGTAAACATGTATCAGATTGGACTGTGAGTATACCAAACCTTTCTATTGTATGATTTCAAAATTAAAAATGGTGTTACCAGAATATTCAATGACTTCCTCTGGTGTTTTTCCTTCTACTTCCCGAGCTATATTTTCAATGTCATCACGACCCCATTTTTCATTAGCTTTAATGAACTGATTGAAATCTCTTTTATTCCAGTTTGTAAATCCCTTGAAAAAAATAGTAATAAAGTAGTTGTTTAATACTATTGTCCTTCTTTAAAAGACATGGCTCAAGTGGGTTGTTGATGAAGCTGAAGCTTGCAAAATTACAATATCCATATAAGGGTAAACTGGATTTTTTTAAAAATATAAGATTCTTCCAAAAACGTTTAAACATGTTCCATAGGAACTAGGGATAGGGATAAAATTTGGAACTAACAAAGTCTGCAGTTCTTGCCTCCCTACCTCTTAATCTTTTATGACTGAGCAACCATCCTTACGTTAGGTTTTCTAATTCTGGTCATTCCCAAACATAGCCAAGGCTGCTCCAGGAGTGTAAACTTATAAACTTATCTAGAAGAGGTAAACTGTACCTTCTTGGGAAAAAATTGTCCACAAACAATATCTTTCCTTTTTCTGGATTTCAACTCCAGACAAGGAGTTGATAAATCCTCCATAAATAAAGATTTATTTATGGCATTTCTATGCCACTATACTCCAGTAAGCTTTGGAAGAAGCATTGATGTCTATGAATGGTGATACTGGATAAAAATGTTGACAATACCTCGGACTGCAGGAAGAATAAATAATGCAATACTAGATGAACTAAAATCACACTTGTTACTGGAAGCATTAAGTCAATGCTATTCCAACTCATAAAGCGAAGGCAAGGGTCATGGAGAAAACACTGCACTTGGAAAATTTGAAGGCAATTGAAAAAGAGGCCAGCAGAGAACAAGGTGACTATATTGACACAAGTATAAGCTTACAAGATGCAATTATTCACAAAATGATGTCCATCAATTTACAAAGAGTCAGAAGTTGCAGAATGACTTAACAACAAAACTGGATTTCAAATTTGTTATTCCTTTACAATAAAAGCACTTCTTTGCACAATATCTGCTAAGCCTATACCAGAAAAGGAATAAAGTATAGATTATAATTTGTATAGAAGGTGGGGAATACCTGAGTAAGTAGCTTTTCCTTTTCATCTAGCTCTTCTTCATTAAGAGGCTCAGCTTCATCAATTTTAATTTGTTCTTCCTTTTGTGCTTGAGCTGCATTTGGCAAGTCGGGATTACGAGGTACCTAAGGAATTTATATTTCCATAAGTAACTAGTTCATATGCTCTAAAAAAAAACAGTTTTATACATAACACTCTCGTGCCTTTACCCAAAACACATACCGTTATTGTCATATAGGAATCCCTAAAGATATTTCTTAATTTTTAAAATGAAAAACAAAACATGGATGACTGTTACCTTGTATCCAATGGTTTTTCTATAATATAGAATTTCTTTTTCCAACAATTCAAACAAACGTGGTGGAAAGAATTGGAAATCCTGCACATTAGGCTGTTTTGGAGGTCGTGGGGCCTTTAAAAAAAGACACATTGCACTGTAATCATAATCAGGTCTGTAACAGAACCAGGCAGCATTTAATTTCCACATAAAATACAAATACTTCCAAATTATGCCATTAAGCCCCACTGGAAAATGTCTCTCCACTGACAGATACATAGATGTATTCAATTATGTTTCTTATTTGAAGAAAACTCTTTAATCTATAAACATGAGTGGATTAACTTCCACAACCTCCAATTCTGCTTGATTTACCCTTGATTTATTTTTATTTTTTGCTTTTATCACAGAACACAGCAAATAAACAGAAATAAAAATAAACAATATAGTTGTAAATAGAGAGAAAAAAATAAAGCAAAAAATGATGACAATGTGCAGGGCATATATCCACAGACACATATATAAAAATTCTAATAAGCATTTCAATGAATGGTAACTGTTCTGCATTATTTTTTAGAGAAACGTGAAACTGAGGATCTACAGAGATTTTTTAAAACCATTTTCTATTCTACCCCTAACCATTGGAGAACAGACCTGGCTGAACAGGCACAGTTGGAAACAACTATGAGAAAAGCACAATTAAAATCTGCTGGAAAAAAAATAAAACCAGGCTTGGGTAGTTTACTTTCTAAAAATTTCATCAATACAATATGAAGTCTGCTATACATACAACATTTTAGGATTTAGTATGTTAAGGTTTTCTTCAAATTATTCAAAATTTCAGTAACTCACCTTTGGTGCTTTTGGTTCACTGACACGAAGAGCTTCCCTAAAATAAGCATCAACAGCATAGTTCGCTTTTCTCTCACGCTTAGGTGGCTCAATCCACTCTGTGAATGCCATCTGCAATATGTAGTCATTTTAGAAAATTAAATGGAAACATTATAGTTGTAAATGGATGTTGATGTTAAGCGAACATATTAAAGTAACTGAAATTCG
Source organism: Candoia aspera (assembly GCF_035149785.1). Classification (NCBI taxonomy): domain Eukaryota; kingdom Metazoa; phylum Chordata; class Lepidosauria; order Squamata; family Candoiidae; genus Candoia; species Candoia aspera. Next base: position 40,308,764 of record NC_086160.1, read on the forward strand.
ATCATTACCTTTTGCTTCTCTCTATAATCTTCTCCTTCAAAATTATACACACTAGATTCTGTATCCATTGTAAAGTTTCTGAGTGAACTTTCACCCATTTTGGAGAGTTTTTCATTCATTTCTGCAGTCTATATATACAAACAGATTTTAATTAGTGTTTTGGAATTATCTGCTTTATCACCAACAACAGTGATCATATACAGTCAACATGGTTTTCTGATAAAATTTGAATTAGGAGGATTAGCAAAACTTTTTCTACTAGTTCATAATATCAACTCACTTTCTTTGCACCTCTTTCCAAAATACCATCAATGTCTTCATCTGTAATTTCACTCTCCTTTGAAGCAAAGACATGGGTAGCTCCATGTCGAATCATCTGCAACATTTCATCTTTTCCCAATTTATTTAGATTCTGATCTACTAGTCTTCCTGAATACAAAAGAGGCTGTAGTCAAGAAGCTGAAGGCTTCACAAAAAAAGTTTTAAAGGCAGTCACAACATGCAACTCTTTGATACTACAATATTTAATTTATATTTTGAAGCTAAGGAAGAGTTTGAAATTATTTCTGTACAGAAATCTGGACTGTGATTAAAGCAATAATGTAATTTGAAGCACATTTATTTCTGTGGCAATATTCAGCAAATAAATTTTAAAAAAACTGCAACCTTCCATGCTTTTATTGTTCAAATGTAATTTGTAATGCTATTCCAGGAACAGGAGAGACCAATTATTCATATAAAAGATTAAATACAATTTCCCAACATGAATAGGTAATTTCCCGAATATTTGAACTGTGTTTGTGTTTCCTCATCTAACAATGTATAAAAACTGACAATTGTTCATACTTGCGGATCAGACTTGCAACTTCCCTCAGTAAAGTGTTTTGTATCCTTCCAATTATTTGCAATTAAAATCATAACACTGAAATATTCTTAAATCAACATTCTAGTTCTCCTTTTTAACTATCAATCTCCTGTTTGCCCAATACATCTTGTACATCCTTTCCCAACTACAGTACTTAGCAAGCTTTTTTGATTTGTATGTATTGCTGCCAAGTTTGGAGATGTTACTAACCACACATGATATAAAAAAAACAATGTAATTCTTTTACCTTGTTGAATAACTATGGAATCCAAGCGAAGTTTCATTTCTGCTCTTTCTACGATTCTTTCTTCTACAGTGTTGTCTGTAATAAATCTGAATACTCTAACAGTCTTTGTCTGACCAATCCTATGTGCTCGATCCTATGTGGTAGGAAAAAAGTCAATACTCAATTTATTCATAAAAACTACATTTTTATAATATAAACGTTGTGCAATGGATGAACAAATATCACTTTACTTGAATAAGTTTTAAAGTCTAAATCTTTGCAGCTTAAAAATAGTATCTAAAAGATTACCATGGAAAATTTATTTTAAAGTAATAGTTCTCCTCAAAAGCCCAGGTGAACAATCAAACATATTGCTGCATCCTAACATCTCTGGAAAAAAAAAAGCAGTCAGATTCAAACCTAAGATTTCATACTAATCAACCTTACCATTGCCTGAAGGTCTACTTGTGGATTCCAGTCAGAATCATATAGAATTACAACATCAGCTGTAGCTAGGTTGATCCCCAAGCCACCAGCACGTGTGCTCAGCATAAAGACAAACTTTGAACTGCCAGGTTCATTGTATGCATTAATGGAAGCCTACAATAAAAAGAGTTGGTCAATTCACATTGAGTTTGAAGAGAAATAAAAACATTTCCTGTTTCTGAACGCTTACTTGTCTTTCATCGTGAGGTGTCTGCCCATCAAGTCTACAGTACTCATAGTTTCGCCACATACAGTAATCTTCTAATATATCTAGCACTCTTGTCATCTGACTGAAGATTAGGACTCGTGATCCTGTTGCAAGATCAAGAAATCTTTTAAAAATTCAGTTACTCAAATAAATTCTTCCTAAATAATTTTTTCAAAGAACTGAAATAAGTAAATGTATTCATAAAGCAACATACAAACTGAATAAACGTAACTATTAGAAATCCTGCAAAATTAATACATAATTGAAAATTTTCTTGAACTTTATTAAGTAAAGCCTTCTTCCAACAATTTTTAACAATAAGATAAAACAGTTACCTTGCTCTTTCAATTTTGGCAACAATTTATCCAAAACCACCATTTTACCACTATTGGTAACCAAATGCATATCTGTTGTATAAGGTGGACCAGGTTCTGCTCCATCAAAAAGGTATGGATGATTGCAACATTTTCTTAACTGCATAAGAATGTTTAGTAGTCTCATTTTATCCAGTTTTCCAGCAGAGTTCAATATATCTATATCCTTCATTAATATTCTTGTGTACCTATATTGAAAGACAAAGACAACTAAGGGTCCAAATCCTGCATTAAAGTCATGCAAAAATTTCAAGAATTTTTTTTAAAAAATGATCAGCAAAGTGGAGGTTATATTCATTTATATACTAATTTAGTTACTTACCATTCTCTCTGCATTTTGCTTAGACCAACATATATTTTAACTTCTTTTTTTGGAGGCAAACTCTTCTCTACTTCAGCTTTTATACGACGTAACAAAAATGGTCGTAGCACCTGTCAATTATAATACATCATATCACACACTAAAATGCTTGTGCTTTCTACTATTGGATTAATCTCTCTTTCAAGAGGATGAGCTTTCTATACTATAACTGATTTTGGCTTCAAGGGCCTCATGCATGCAGATGGAGAAATCTCAACTATTATGTAACATTTCTGGAAAGACAGATAGAGGAAATTAAAAGTCCCAATGACCATAAGCTATTTGTGTTATTTATGGAACTGAAAAATGTTCCAGTCTCCACATCAACATATGCAGTATCTCAAGCAAAGCTTAGAGGCATGTATTATTACTTTCCAGGTACAATACATAGAAAGGTTGCACAGTAGTTACAATTGTCCAAAGACAGTTCATTTTTTAAAAAAACAACTCACCATATGAAGCCGTTCCACTAATTTTTGATCCCCAAGACAGTTGTTTGTATCAAACCATGAATCAAAATCCTGCATTAAATAATCCAATAATATTTTATCAATACAATCAGCATTTAATATACTATTCTTTACCTAGTAACAGAATCATGCATCTTTCAGTACAAACTGAAGCACTCAAGTAGTACCGTCAGTTCTAGCTTTCCAAAAGAAAATATATAATGTGTTTCAATTCTGATTTCTTGCTCAAATAACGTAGGTACGCTGCTAGTGTAATGCAGGTTGTCTGCCATTCATGACGTCAAAATTAGATACAAGATAAATGAACATACTCACACTCTTCTCACATTATCTATAATTTCATGTAACATTGATACAGATTATGGATAACACAATAATCCTTCTTAATGATTTTTCAGACCTACTTAAACCATAGTTTGTCTCCAATTTATAAAACTTATATAGTGTCATTGAGAAGAAAGAATAAATAGCCCTAAAGTTAACGCTGATTCCCAATCTGTGAAAGAGAGACACTGAATCAAACAGCATTATTCTCTGCGCATCACATACTCGACATGATTGCAGGGATCTGTTTATGAAGATAAATCACCATGGAATAATATAGTTATTTTCTACCTTACTAGAAATGCTTACTCTTTTTCAAATGCTTTGAAAGTTTTTAAAAATTATTTTAAACTATAAATATTTCCGTATTTCATATTTAACAGCTCACAGTACCATATCTCATTGAATTCAAACAAGTAAATTGGTACAGAATTGCTGCCCTTATTTAAAACTATTTATAATTGCTGAGAAAAAGCTTATTGATCAAAAGAGGCAAACCTGTACCTATGTTGCCTATTAACTACAGTTCCCCATATGACGATCATTTTTCTATCTCTATTAGTAGTTGGGATATAGTGATTTTGATCAGGATTATTCTGAGGCCTCACCCACAAATTGCTTACCAATCACCTCATCTACATAAATGTCACATAATTTTTTATTTATCAAATTTTTATCACCGTCCATCTCCCCCACATGGGGGACCCTGGGCAGTTCACAATAAAAACAATTAAATTTCAATAAAATCATAAATACAACCATTAATCAGTCAGCATAAAATGCAATAAAAATCCAAGCCATGGCAGATCTAATTCAAACCATAAGGGCATAAAGCTGGTCCCCGCAGAACTAGGGAATCAGCCAGCCCCAAGAATGGCTCTTCCCCTCCCTATTCCAGGCAAGGCAACAAAACCAGGTCTTGAGCTGTTTTCTGAAGTCCAGGAGGGAGGGGGCTAACTTCACTTCTGGGGGAAGGATGTTCCAAAGGGACATCTCATAATCTTTTATGAATGTATGCACTGTACATATTTTGTAATTAAGAAACCAATAAACATTAAAAATATATTTTTATACATTACCTCAGCTGAATTAAAGACATCTGGCAATAAAAAGTTAAGAAGTGCCCAGAGTTCATGTAAGTTGTTCTGTAATGGTGTTCCAGTTAACAATAACCTATTTGTAGTCTTGAATTCCCTCACAATTTCTGACAACTGAAAGAAAAATAATTATTATAAATATCTGACAGGAAGACAAATTTAAATTCTTACCTAAATGGAGTATTTAAAATTACCTTTGACTTTTCATTTTTAATTCTGTGGGCTTCATCAATAACTAGATACCTCCAGTTAAATTTTTTGAATACTGATTTCTCTTTAATAAGCATTTCATATGACGTTACACAGACATCCCATTCACCTGGCAACAAAACATCTCGCACGAAAGCAGCCTTAATCAGAGAAAATATTGAATTAAATATTTTAGAGAAAGGTAAGCATTACTGTATTACAGACTACATAATTTTATCATTAGTTATCATTAAATACACCCATGTACCCTGGTCATTTCGAGTGATGCAATTTATTTCCCAGAACTTCATATAATATAATCTTAATATGCTGAGCAAATTCAGGGTATAATATAGAACTATGGACTCAGGGTAATTTGGAACACTGCTAATAGCTAATCCAAAACTTCATAAACTGTGTTGCATCAGCCTTCCAACCAGGTTCTGCAACAGCTCATATCAAGAGAAATGCTGTATTCTAAAGCTAATATGTAACCATCACACCTATTAACTGATTTAGAATTAATAAAGCTAACAATAAATTTCCCTTGGTTCCTGCAGAAAGAAACAGAACCACTTTAAGCTATAAAAAGCATTATCCATGTTCTTATTTTAAAAGTTTAACGGAATAATAATTCCTAACTGGGGGAATACTGTTTGGGTAACAGGAAATTTCAAACAATGGCACTACAGCAGTCTTAATTTTAAAAATATTTTTATTTTGGCATCTGGCAATATTTAAATATGCTTATTTTAATCATACTGTAAGGTTATTGTTTTCCTTATACAGATGACTTAACCACACAAATTTAAAAGCAACATACTAATTTGATTTAATTCATGTGGAATTTCAGAACCAATAAAAATACAGCATATTTTATTATTTAAGAAATAGGGTTAAATTATAAATATGTGCCAATCAACACACCATAAATGAAATCCAGACTGAGGAACTGAAGGAGCCATCTGAGGAACTGAAGTAACCCAAAAGTGGCAACACTGACCTAAAAGCATTTGTGCCAGCTAGAAGTAGATTCCAGTTTAACTTCTAACTGGAAAGGGTATACTGTACACAAACTTTAAGCTGCTCCCCATATTATGAATATATATAGTATAAAATCTTTGTATAAAATGCATTTGTAAAATAGAGATATAACTGATAAGGAACTTTCAAGTAATCCGTAGCATTTAATTGCTTGGCAGAATTAGACCTTATTTAACAAATGCTCTGTTTAGTGACCATCAGAAGTTACGACAGTGCTGAAATATAACTTTACAACCACCACAGCATCACCACGGTCACATGATTGACATTTGGGCACCTTGAAACTGGCTTGCAACAACCGTCACAGTGTCCAGTGCTCACATGATTGCCATCTGCGCTCTTCACAACTGGTTTCTGACAAGCAGAGTCAATGGAGAAGCCAGCAGTAAAATTACAAGTCACGTCATGTGATGTCTCACTTAATGATCAAATGGGAACTGACATTGTAATTCCATCACAGTCCATGTGAAGTTTCACTTAGCGACCGTGGTGCTTAGCGACAGAGTTGTTAGATCAAATTGTGGGCACTAAGCATGTATATGACTAGTAGAAACATATTGAGTTCATACTCACTCGCTGGTCTTTGTCCCCTATCAGACATACTGCCCGAAGAGTTGGCACCCATCTCTTGAACTCATTCATCCAATTATGTAAAGTTGATTTGGGAACCAATACCATATGAGGACCTGGAATGTTCCTGTAATGTTTCATGTACCCAAGAAGAGAAATTGTTTGCAATGTCTTTCCAAGACCCTGTTAATAATGTGTATATACAAAAAGTTAATTTGTACCAGGGAGCAAGATTTTATTTATTTCTATTTATTTATCATATTTTTATCACCGCCCATCTCCCCCACACGGGGGACCCTGGGCGGTTCACAATAAAAACAATTTAAAATTCAGTAAAATTATAAATAATACCAATACTCAATAAATATAAAATATAATAAAATCCAAGTAAGGACAGATCAAATTCAGCCCATAAAGGGATAAGGCTGGTCCCTGCAGGGCTAGGGAACTAACCAGCCCCAAGAATGGCTCTTCTTCTCCCCACTCCAAGCATGGTGACAAAACCAGGTTTTCAGCTGTTTTCTGAAGTCCAGAAGAGAGGGGGCTAACCACATTTCTGGGGGAAGGATGTTCCAAAGGGCAGGAGCTGCTGCAGAGAAGGCCCGCCTCCTGGATCCCGCCAGATGGAATTATCTTGCAGACGAGGTCCATAGCATGCCCTCTCTGCATGACTGGGTGGGATGGGTTGATGTAACAGAATGAGATGGGCCCTTAGGTAGCCTGGACCCATGCCATGTAGGGCTTTAAAGGTGATAACCAACACCTTGAATTGGACCCGGAAGCAAACTGGCAACCAATGCAGCTCACGGAGCAAAGGAGTAATATGTGCTGATCCTGAAGCACCTAAAATCATCCATGCAGCTGCATTTTGGACCAGCTGTAGCTTCCGGATACTCAAGGGTAGCCCCATGTGGAGCGTGTTACAGTAGTCTATATGGGAGATGACCAGGGCATGAGTTACCGTTCAAAGGGCCTCTCACTCCAGGAAGGGGCATAACTGGTGCACAACACAAAGTTGCGCCACGGCCCTTCTGGCCACGACTGTCACTTTCTCTTCAAGCAGGAGTCATGAATCCAAGAGGACCCCCAAGTTATGTACCAGGTCTGTCTGGGGCAGTGCAACCCCATCCAGAACTAAAGATGGCAAATTCCTGGGAGCTGAGGGGCCACTAACCCACAGCCATTCCATCTTACCAGGGTTCAGCTGAAGCCTGTTGTTCCCCATCCAGACCCCAACAGCCCCCAGGCACCTGGAAATGGCAGCCACAGCATCACTTACTTCCCCCGGGATGGAGATGTGTAACTGAGTATCATCAGCATATTGATGATACCTCATCCCGTGGAGACGGAAGATCTCACCCAGCAGTTTCATGTAGATATTAAAGAGGAGAGGAGAGAATACTGAACCCTGCAGCACCCCACAAAGGTGGGGTCATGGGCCCAATCTCTCCTCCCCTATTATATATACATATATAATTTTTATATATGTACGGTAGATTTTCATGGGCAGATTTCAGCAAGAACTAAATGCAATCTCACACACTAATCAATTAGCTGTCTTTTATATACCTTGGAACCATATGTGTATACATATGGCAAAATTTGGGAAATATAAGATTGATTGATTAAATAAATAAATAAATAAATAAATTCATAACCCATATCATTAATTCATCCAGGAAGTCTTATCTAAACATTAAGAACTCAGATTTGCTTAGTCTCTGCCACCCTTAGGTTCAAGAGTGGACTTTTCTATTACCAGAAAGTCCATTTTCACATATATAGCTATCTCTAGTTAGATCAACATTAGGAACTATGCTACTCTCTTCATCACAAGCATATTATTCTTTTATAATAAAAAACATTATATAGTCAGAATTATGACTGCATAGGAAAATAAGACAACTTGCTCTGTCTGCTCAAAATATGAAACTCAGGACAACTCCAGAACATAAAGTGAAACATTCTGCAGTTCCTATAGTCTTGACAGTAATGGATCCAGAACCAAGACTAATTTAGATGATAATTCTATTCAAGAAAGCAAACCTTCAGGGTAGCCAATCAAATACAGTACGTAACATTCCTTAGAAACTATATCTGAATCTTATTTTTACAAATACTTGAAATAGCACATTTTATCCTAATATCTTAGTTCAATACAGCTGGTCAGGTTTAATTACATCAAATAACTAATATACTTTACCCACCCAACTACCACCCAAATCAAGTTTGCTACTAAAATAAGCACTGATTTAAAAAACGCTGAACTACTAGCTATTAGGCTTTTTATCACATCAGTACCTTTTATAATGGGAAACACTCCTGACTAGAAAAGCTACAACCTAAAAGCATACATTTTGACATTAAAAATGTTCTGTTGTTATTCTATATTTTAAACTGATTCACTGCGACTTGCATTTCATCTGTTATACAATTTATAGCCAATGACAAAATTTAGCAACAGTTTACCATAAAAAACTTGGACCGGTTTACAACAATTGAATTAAATTCTAATTTTCAATTTAATTCTAAATAATATCAGTTGTTCTGCATACCATCTCATCTGCTAAAATACCATTGATGCCATTTTCGTACAAAGAAATAAGCCAGTTCAATCCTCGGACTTGATAATCACGCAATTTTCCCCATTTCACATCTGCAGTAAGAGAAAGCAGCAAGTAATAATAATAAAATTATTTAAAGTCATCTCACATTTTCTTCATAGTAAATATTCCCAATACTACAAGAAAATGGGCTAGTGTTTAGCCCATATCTTTAACAGGAAAAATGCAAATTGTTATGACATCATTACTAAGTTAAATGTGCACAAAGCAAATTCACTGGTAACTCAGAATTATTCTCATTTCCAGCAACTAGTTTGCAAAACAAGATGTGCTTCAACATCATAAAATTAACAGTAACAGAGTACAAGTGAGTAACAATATTGATTGTTCTATAAAAATTGAACAACAGAAAAACCAGAAAATGCTGTTATATCTTCTATTTGAAAAGGACTGCTATACACTTATGGAAATAAGTTATCTTAATATGCCATGTTAACAGGATAAACAAGCCCTCTCAAACTATAGTAAACTATTTGGTACAAATGCATGTACTTATTAGCAAACATTTTTTGCACGGTGCATAACTCCCGTCCCACTATTAACTGTATGTTCTCAATCACCAGATTATCATCCATTAAAGTGTTCATTATGAAATAACAAACAACAAATCCCTGAATTAATGTTATATAGTACAAGTTCAGAATCAAGGAAGAAAAAGGTTTGATCACATATTAGGTCATATATTTTAAAATTATATAACTTAAACTGAAATCACACCCATATACATACTTAATTTACAATTAAATAATTGGGGGTGGATTTAGCTGGCACACAACTTCTCTGCAGTATTTCCAGAAGAGATGAATTTGATGCTCAATTTAGAAACCAGCTTGAGAAAATAAACTGTTACAGAAAAGTTAAAACATGCTCCCATTTTCACTTTTTCCTTCAGAAAATCATATGGCTTCAAATATATAGTTTTAATTCTATTGAAGGTATATTATGAATAAAAAAGTAGAGAATGATGGTAGAATAAGTGTATTTAAAAGTTCGCATGCAAATTTTTATTCAAAAATGCCAATGTGAATGTTTTCTAATCTTTTCTGGGAAGACCTCTGTTTCGAAAGGCAGCATATAACATTTTAAAAAAATATTGAGTTGGATACTATTTGGCAAATGTGTGAATTCTATGACACTAACTGGAGCAAAGTATCAAAGTCTTTCGATTTTTCAGTTCACAAAGACCACACACAAACAATAAAAAGTATTACATACAGGATGGAGATTCTTCAAATCTAGTGCATACATTAGTAGTCTTGGAACTTTCTGTTAAAAGCTCCTCATCCTCTTCCTGTTCAGTTCTACGATGACGATAGCTAGAAACAATGGATAAGTCAAGCAAATAAACAGTTAACTATTGTACATTCCAAAACAAACCAAAAATTTAAATTAATGAAACAGCTAGTCCATGCTACCTAGCTAACTCTTATTTGGTTGAAAAAAATGCATCCATTACAACTTTTTATACTTTCCAATCCAATGGATGTGGCAAAGAGTTTATGTAACAGGACTCATGACTTTGTCTGAGTTATTATTCCCTAATAACTCAAGTGGGTTTTTGGAGAACATTTGGTTGGGGGAAGAAGTCAACAAAATAAAAAATAAAAATTCAGTTATATGGGATAAATAACTGGGAAAAACAGCCCATAAAAAAATCCCCAATGTAGGAGAAGCAGTTGACTCCATTCTCCATTCTTAAGCTCACTTTTTCATGCCTCCCAAACAACTGCTATTAAGGGGTTGAAAAGAATTCAGTAGCTGTGCTCTGCATGGTTTCTCTACTCTGTTGGGAAATACCTCATATGTGGTTTTCATAAAATACGAATGTGTCTTTTTTTTTCAATTTCTAAAGCCTCCAACCTCATCAGCACATTGCCATGTCACTGTTTCCCTTCTTTCAATTATGTAAACTAGGAAGTGAACTAAGACCATGCCTGCAGTTTCACTTGATTCTGGAAATATTCAGAGCATACACATATAGGATCATACAAATGGATCTCGTATTACTGCACCCCAAATCAGAGAGCTATGGTGCTTTTCAAATGTATTCATTTAGTTGCACGATCCCATTTGCACATTACAATTTTACAATAACACATTTTCAGAATGGATCTAACTCTGGTGATAATCAGCTTAACAATAGTACTCACTCTCCAACAGATAACAGATTTTGTTTTTCATCCTTTTTTATTCTTGGTCGTCCTGGTTTCATTTTTAAGGGTGAAGTTGGAGTCTTCTGAGCAGCAGGCTGAATGAAATGTGCAAACAATTCTGTCTGCTTCAACAGATATTCAAATCTGTTTGCTCGATCTGTTTGCTGCAATACATTTATCAAGGTTAGCAAGAAAGCAAGAAAGTTTATATGAAAAAAAATCAAATTCTAGAATTAGTTTTCAGCATTTGCAAATCAATTACGAATATACCATAATTTAGCACTCAATCTTTGGGAGGGCCAAGGAAGCCCTCTGATTACAGTAACACTGCTAGAAGTTGTGTGGCTGAATACTGGGGTGGGGGTGCATGGACTCTCTTGGAAGGAGATTTACGGCATGAATAGGAGATGGCCTCTAAGAAACAAACTGTTACTATTCCACTCTTAAAAGCCCTCCAAAACAAACCAAAATTGCCCTGACGAAATATCGATCAATTTGATAGATCAGCCCAATCTTGAGATGCTCAGCTGCCCAGTGCATGAAGCACAGATTGTCCACTTCTGAACTGAAGTAACCTCCTGCACTTCAATGTTTATTAATATAGAATATCTACCATTTTTTCTTCGTAAGTAGGATCTGGTTCTTGATTTTCTTTTTGTTTTCCTGGAGATTCATCACCAACTAGTTCCTAAGGGACAAATAACATTATAACAATAACAGTATAACAATAACATCTTTGCACATGTTGTAACTTCACAAACATAAAGCTTTGTTTTGGAAATCCAAACCATACGCAGCAAAAATATTTATTTATTTATTTATCTGTTTATGAGTTTATAAACCACTTCAGTGAAGCATAGTCAGGGTTCCTCAACCTTGGCAACTCTAAGCAGTGCAGACTTCAACTCCCAGGATTCCCCAGCCAGCAAAGCTGGGAGTTGAAGTCCACACAGCTTAGAGTTGCCAAGGTTGAGGAACCCTGCTCTAAGTTGTACAAAAGGAATTGCTGCAGACAATGCAATAATAATATAAAACATATAACGGAGACACAATATAAAATTATAGTAAAATTACATGTTATGTTAATACTCCTGGAACCAGGAGTTCTACAACACTGAGTTCCAAAGACCATTCAGAACAGCCAAGTTTTTACAAGCTTCCAGAAGACCAGGAGAATGAGAAATACCCTTGCCTCACAGCTGGGGTGAGCTGTTCCAGAGTAGGGGAGCCCCCCAAAAGAATGTCCAGTTTGGGACTGCCTCCTGTTGCACCTCTCAATAGCTGAAAAATTTCAGCATCCTCAGACTGGATGAGCAGAATCTATACATGACAGGAGGTCTTGAAGATAACCAGGCCCTGAACCATATATAGGACTTCATTGGTGGTAACCAGCATCTTGGATTGCACTTAGAAACCCAGAACATGGTCATGCATGTACACAGATTCAAAGGAAAAAGACAGCCAGAAAAGCCTTTGAAGCATTTTGGTAGATGAGGCTATGTGAACATCTCGAAAAGGTTAGTTTTCCTGTACAACACACTTCACTCATTTTCAAATACTTTGCACAGCCTTAAACTCAAATGTGTAGTGTTTCCTTCCAATTCCATATTGGCCTCTAATGACAAAAATTAATTCAAGGTTAGCTGGATCCAATGAGATCCATTTTAAAGTAACCAATATATTTATTTCCAGTATTTCTGAGCTGCTACAATTACTAATTTCTAGGTGGTTCACAAAATAAATCATGAAAGTAAAAAAAGGAGAGACATCCTAACGATTTAAAAAAACTTCACAAAATTTAAAATAGCCAAGTGCCATCAAATAAGAAGCAAAGTATAGATATTTGTCTCAATGTTCCAAACTAACTACAATAAGCAACACTTGCTGAATATTTTCCAAGCCATTGGGGGTAGGGAGGTGACATGTATTATAAAATTTGCATCATTTGAATGATCCTGTCATACAACACTGTGGCTTCTATCAAAATCCTATACTCCAAGATGTCCAATACACACATGACAGGACCATATTAAACAGATTCTCTATCCCTGAAGTGTCAGAATACTAATAAGACTCAATACTGCTTTTTTGTTTTGTTTGTAATATGAATTGGATTTGAGGAAGGTGACAAGCATCTTCTATGGATATAAATAACCCAGAGTCCCCAGATATGGGTAGCATATAAATGTAAGTAATAAATAAAACCTATGAGCTAAAATACACACACACACACAAATCCTTAATGTACATGTGTAATTTTTCTTAGAGACTTAACACAGGATCTTTTTCCTTTTTTATTTTCTACTAAAGTATATTATTTGAAGTTGCATAGAATCAGTTACATATGTAACGTATTATAAAAATAATAGTCTTTAAACGTTGAAAGGGACCAAAAGAAAACTGTGGACCAAGTCGTAAGGTAAAAGCCAAGAGAATTCCATGAGAAATTATACAACTACATCAACTTCAGACAGTATTTAATTCAGAGATTATTGTACTACCATGGGATCTCATTGCCTTCAGCTGACCAAAATATATTTTAAAAGGCTGGAATAAAAACTAAATAAATAAATAAAATAAAAATAAAAACAAGACCTGGAGCTGACTGTAGTTCAGATAACGAACTTCTTATTGAACAATTTAGGATCAGACTAAAGAGATTAGGGAAGACCCACAGAGCAGCTAGATATGAGCTCACTAATATCCCTAAGGAATATGCAGTGGAGGTAAAGAATAGATTTAAGGGACTGGACTTAGTAGATAGGGTCCCGGAACAACTCTGGACAGAAGTTCGCAGCATTGTTCAGGAGGCGGCAACAAAATACATCCCAAAGAAAGAGAAAACCAAGAAGGCAAAGTGGCTGTCTGCTGAGACACTAGAAGTAGCCCAAGAAAGAAGGAAAGCAAAAGGCAACAGTGATAGGGGGAGATATGCCCAATTAAATGCAAAATTCCAGAGGTTAGCCAGAAGAGATAAGGAATTATTTTTAAACAACCAATGCACGGAAGTGGAAGAAGACAATAGAATAGGAAGGACAAGAGACCTCTTCCAGAAAATTAGAACCATCGGAGGTAAATTCCAGGCCAAAATGGGTATGATCAAAAACAAAGATGGCAAGGACCTAACAGAAGAAGAAGAGATCAAGAAAAGGTGGCAAGAATATACAGAAGACCTGTATAGGAAGGATAACAATATCGGGGATAGCTTTGACGGTGTGGTCAGTGAGCTAGAGCCAGACATCCTGAAGAGTGAGGTTGAGTGGGCCTTAAGAAGCATTGCTAATAACAAGGCAGCAGGAGATGACGGCATCCCAGCTGAACTGTTCAAAATCTTGCAAGATGATGCTGTCAAGGTAATGCATGCTATATGCCAGCAAATTTGGAAAACACAGGAATGGCCAACAGATTGGAAAAAATCAGCTTATATCCCCATACCAAACAAGGGAAACACTAAAGAATGTTCAAACTATCGAACAGTGGCACTCATTTCACATGTCAGTAAGGTAATGCTCAAGATCCTGCAAGGTAGACTTCAGCAATTCATGGAGTGAGAATTGCCAGATGTACAAGCTGGGTTTAGAAAAGGCAGAGGAACTAGGGACCAAATTGCCAATATCCACTGGATAATGGAAAAAGCCAGGGAGTTTCAGAAAAACATCTATTTCTGTTTTATTGACTCTTCTAAAGCCTTTGACTGTGTGGACCACAACAAATTGTGGCAAGTTCTTAGTGGTATGGGGATACCAAGTCATCTTGTATGCCTCCTGAAGAATCTGTATAACGACCAAGTAGCAACAGTAAGAAAAGAACACGGAACAACGGACTGGTTTAAGATTGGGAAAGGAGTACGGCAGGGCTGTATACTCTCACCCTACCTATTCAACTTGTACGCAGAACACATCATGCAACATGCTGGGCTTGAGGAATCCAAGGCTGGGGTTAAAATCGCTGGAAGAAACATTAACAATCTCAGATATGCAGATGATACCACTTTGATGGCTGAAAGCGAAGAGGAACTGAGGAGCCTTATGATGAAGGTGAAAGAAGAAAGGGCAAAAGCTGGCTTGCAGCTAAACCTCAAAAAAACCAAGATTATGGCAACCAGCTTGATTGATAACTGGCAATAGAGGGAGAAAATGTAGAAGCAGTGAAAGACACTGTATTTCTAGGTGTGATTACCGCAGATGCTGACTGCAGTCAGGAAACCAGAAGACGCTTAATCCTTGGGAGAAGAGCAATGACAAATCTCGATAAAATAGTTAAGAGCAGAGACATCACACTGACAACAAAGGTCCGCATAGTTAAAGCAATGGTGTTCCCCATAGTAACATATGGCTGTGAGAGCTGGACCATAAGGAAGGCTGAGAGAAGGAAGATAGATCCTTTGGAACTGTGGTGTTGGAGGAAAATTCTTAGAGTGCCTTGGACTGCAAGAAGATCAAACCAGTCCATCCTCCAGGAAATAAAGCCAGACTGCTCACTTGAGGGAATGATATTAAAGGCAAAACTGAAATACTTTGGGCACATAATGAGAAGACAGGACACCCTGGAGAAGGTGCTGATGCTAGGGAGAGTGGAAGGCAAAAGGAAGAGGGGCCGACCAAGCGCAAGATGAATAGATGATATTCTAGAGGTGACGGACTCGTCCCTGGGGGAGCTGGGGGTGTTGACGACCGACAGGAAGCTCTGGCGTGGGCTGGTCCGTGAAGTCATGAAGAGTCGGAAGCCACTGAACGAATAAACAACAACAAAAAATAAATAAATGGCTAGAAATGTTTTACTATCAAGTCCTACTTAATTTGTAGACTCCTACATAATTCCTCTATGCTAAACAAGACTATTCATCAATTCACCGTTCACTTTCCAAATATATGGGGACTAATCAATGTGATTTATGAAATTAATACATTCTTGAATTATGCTACCAATGAAATGTTTGGAGTCTCACATCCTTCTTTATTATGTTCCTAATAATAAAAATTTTAAAAAGCACATATGATTCAAACAAGTTTGCCGATGTGTGCTAAGTCTAATTAAAATTACCATCTTCTGGTTGTACACAAAGATACAAGGAAGCAAGTGAGGCACTGCCTAACACTGAACTATCGTATTATTATGTAACTAAATAGACACTTATTCGAAACCTTTCAATGTACTGTTTTCAGGTGACAGTGTAGTAACATAAGAGGCTGGAATTCACCACAGAAGTTGGAACACAAAAATCACCCAAAGCTAAGATAACATTTCTATATATACTACAGACGCAGCTGCAACTCATTGTACATTTATAACCACACCATAAATACTTCAGCAGTGTTTATATGCAAAATTGCCTCGGATCCATCTACAAAAGGGCTGTATTTCCTGGACAATTTCAGATTGATAGACTGGTGACTAAAGACTTCAGCCTTTTCAATAGTTACTGATTTTATGCAGCTTCAAATAATAATAATAATAATATACTTTAACAGAAAATAAAAAAGAAAAAGATCCTTTGTTAATGCTCTATGAACAATTACACATTTACATTAAGGGTTTGTGTGTGTTTGTCCATTTACCTTTAGCCTTTCAACAGTTTAAGTAGAAACCTCAGAATACAACAAACCAGGTGCAGCCCTGGATAAGTGGATAATGGTTGCCTCTCAAGAAATGCATCGGCCAGGAGGAACTGCATACAAATGACTCGCGGCCTGGCAACAGAATTTGCCACATCCTAATCATAAAACAAGGGAGGTGAACACGACAGGATTACTGCATCAGCTACTGAAAGCGAAGGCCTCTCAAGCACGAACCACACTGCTTGCCAAGGGAGCATTCGAGGTCTGAGCTAACGTGTTAGGAGGCTTGGAAGAACCAGGCTACAACATGCTACAGAATGTAACAATCCCGACGCAGCTGAACACTGAATCGTGCAACATTGAATATTTAAAGAATTATGAGCGTTTGAGGACCAGTTCACTACGAGCACGACGCGTGGCCAATTCAACTTCTTCTGAAATCGACTTCCACCAGCCCAGCTAGGACCGCACCGTTGGAGGTTTTACGGCAGGAGAAAGCAGGAAAGGGAAGATCATCCTTCTTGGAGAAGAAAGACTTGGGGCGAACCCTCCCCGATTAAGGCTCAGCAGCTGCTCGCGGAGACAAAAAGGCAGCGGGGGCGGCGCGATTAAACCGGAGAAAGGAGCCTTGTCCCCGGGGAATCTCTCGCCCCCACCGACAGGAGAGCAGGCGGGATCCACGCGCCCATCACTTAGTTCCGCTGCTCTGGGGCGTCCGCCGGAGGCGCCTCTCGGCTTGGGGAGAGGAGCAGAGCAGCCGCCCGCTCTTCCTATTGTCTCCAGCGACAGCGGCACTGCTACGGCCCAGCCTGCCGGCCCGAGAAACCCGGCGGTTAAAAGCGCCCCCCGGGCTGAGTCCGAAGGAAACGGCCGAAGCTCCTCCTCACGTTGCCTCCTGCCCTTCGCCGCCAGCCTGAGCCGGCGAGGAGAGCCTGCGGGTTGCCCCACAGCGCCGTCCTTCCCAGGCCACCGGGTCCTCCCTTACCGTTCCTTCGTTTATCCCGGGAGCCCCCTCGGCGGCGGCCGGGGCCGCCCCTGTGCTCTCCATGCCGCTGGGAGCCGAGGCGCTCCCGGGAAGGGAGCTCACGTTCTCGTTCTCCGGTCCCAGCGCAGACATAATGAACACCGTCCGGAAATTTGAAAACGGCGAACGGCGCCGAGCCCCCGACTCCTGCTTTAAAAAACAAAGCTGGAATGAATGGAGCTCTCGCCGGTTCCCTCCGCGCGACTCGGGCCGGTCTCTCTTCTTCTTCTTCTTCTTTCAGGCCCCTCTCTCCGCTGCCGCCCCGGCTTTCTCGACGCGATCCCACCAACCAGGAACCGAGCCGGCTCTCGAATCTCGCGAGACTCAGCCTCGAGGGCAGGGTGTGGAAGAGAACACGGAGAGAGAGAAAAGCCCGTTCTGATTCTTACACTGGCTGAACACAAAGCCTGATTGGCCGATTAAAAAAGAAGGCGGTTCCTTTGGCCGCTAGTGCCCGGTATTTTCGCGGGTATTTTGCTAGGAATGGGTGGAGTTTGCCCATGCGAGCACAACTGGAGTGGGTGGGAGGAATATCATTGCGTCATTGAATCGGGGCGGGACTTGCAGTCCTCGTTTTGGAACAGTGAGGCAACGCTAAAGAGAAAGCGAGATGCGGAAGGTTTAGCTCAGTGTGTCTCAAACTTGGCAGCTTTAAGATTGCGGACTTCACTTCCCAGAATTCCCAAGCCAGCCGTGGAATTGAAGTCCACACTTCTTAAAGTTGCCAAGTTTGAGAAACGCTGGCAACTCTTTCAGGCCTTCCAAAGCTTTTAGTCAGTAAGAATAGAAATGGGAGAGTTGTGCCACTCTCCAACCGCTCCGGAACTACGACTCCCTGCACTTTTAGCCTATTGGCAGAATCTGCTCCAGGTTTTTCCCCATCCCTGATCTGGAAAATACTGGGACGTTTTCACTAAGGCTGCAAAAATTAAGACCGACGCTGGATTCTTAAAGTTATCATCTTATAGTTAGGATTTTTGCAGCCCATAATATCAGAGCTTCTTGCAAGATGGTGCTGTGAAGGTAATGCATGCCATATGCCAGCAAATTTGGAAAACACAACAATAGCCATCAGACTGGAAAAAATCAGCTTATATCCCCATACCAAACAAGGGAAACACTAAAGAATGTTCAAACTATCGAACAGTGGCACTCATTTCACATGCCAGTAAGGTAATGCTCAAGATCCTGCAAGGTAGACTTCAGCAATTCATGGAGCGAGAATTGCCAGATGTACAAGCTGGGTTTAGAAAAGGCAGAGGAACTAGGGACCAAATTGCCAATATCTGCTGGATAATGGAAAAAGCCAGGGAGTTTCAGAAAAACATCTATTTCTGTTTTATTGACTCTTCTAAAGCCTTTGACTATGTGGACCATAACAAATTGTGGCAAGTTCTTAGTGGTATGGGGATACCAAGTCATCTTGTATGCCTCCTGAAGAATCTGTATAACGACCAAGTAGCAACAGTAAGAACAGACCACGGAACAACGGACTGGTTTAAGATTGGGAAAGGAGTACAGCAGGGCTGTATACTTTCACCCTACCTATTCAACTTGTACGCAGAACACATCATGCGACAAGCTGGGCTTGAGGAATCCAAGGCTGGAGTTAAAATTGCTGGAAGAAACATTAACAATCTCAGATATGCAGATAATACCACTTTGATGGCTGAAAGCGAAGAGGAACTGAGGAGCCTTATGATGAAGGTGAAAGAAGAAAGGGCAAAAGCTGGCTTGCAGCTAAACCTCAGAAAAACCAAGATTATGGCAACCAGCTTGATTGATAACTGGCAAATAGAGGGAGAAAATGTAGAAGCAGTGAAAGACTTTGTATTTCTAGGTGCAAAGATTACTGCAGATGCTGACTGCAGTCAGGAAACCAGAAGACGCTTAATCCTTGGGAGAAGAGCAATGACCAATCTTGATAAAGTAGTTAAGAGCAGAGACATCACACTGACAACAAAGGTCCGCATAGTTAAAGCAATGGTGTTCCCGTAGTAACATATGGCTGCGAGAGCTGGACCATAAGGAAGGCTGAGAGAAGGAAGATCGATGCTTTTGAACTGTGTTGTTGGAGGAAAATTCTGAGAATGCTTTGGACTGCAAGAATATCAAACCAGTCCATCCTCCAGGAAATAAAGCCAGACTGCTCACTTGAGGGAATGATATTAAAGGCAAAACTGAAATACTTTGGGCACATAATGAGAAGACAGGACACCCTGGAGAAGATGCTGATGCTAGTGAGAGTGGAAGGCAAAAGGAAGAAGGGCCGACCAAGGGCAAGGTGGATGGATGATATTCTAGAGGTGATGGACTCATCCCTGGGAGAACTGGGGGTGTTGACGACCGACAGGAAGCTCTGGCGTGGGCTGGTCCATGAAGTCACGTAGAGTCGGAAGCAACTGAACGAATAAACAACAACAATATCGGAGCTAAATATAACTGGTGCTGTTGGGATACCTGTGGTTTGCTCAGAATTTATTTACTTAAAATACTAAGGAGTCTGGCCAGTAAGCATCCCGGCTCTGAGCGGCAAAACTCCAGAGGGTCACTAAGTAGCAGACTAATTAGAGTTTTCTGCATCTCTTTGATGCTATAATGTGGTTGCAGAGGCTTTTCATAGCCCATCTATGGTATGCCTATGTTACCACAATGGCTTAAAATGCTATAAAGCTTTTTAAAGTAAAGCCTTCATATATTCTGTATAGTAAAAACAAATATAACCAAAAAATGTAGAATAACAATATGTTGCTGGTTAGGGCTTAGGTATATAGATTCACTGAAGGTTTAATGAAGGATTCTGTCATCTAAATGGATTAATTTATAGTTGAGATAACAATTAAATGGACTGATTAATGAATTAATATAGGGATCAAATTGATGGATTTCTGAGCTACATGAGCCTCAGCAGGTGTTAGCATCTATTTATTTTATTTATTTATTTTTCAAATTTCTATTACTGGCCCTTGTTCCCAAAGCGGGACTCTGGATGGTCTACAATAAAATCTACAGTTGTAATTGAAATTACTCAACCCCCATTGCAAATCAGGTTGATTGTCAAAATGTAGACTTTCAGCTGTTTGCAATGAACAAATCAAACAAAAGCAATTGAAATAGCTCAACACAACGAATGCTTCAAGTGGTGTCCTCAAAGTCAACTGAAAATGCAACTTATAACAGTCCAGAGACTGTTGCTGAGAAAGTTAAGAGGTGCAAGGTAGCTCCGCCCTAGAGTCTCCCAGGTTATTTACCCTTAGGTCAGTTAGAATAGCTTTAATTTGGCAAGATTCTGTCTATATGGTGAAAGCAATAAAGAACTGGAGTTTGGAATACGCTGACTCGACGTTGTTCTTCGACTGGGCCCGACATCAGTCTTGCCAGACTAAAGCTACCCTGGGAATTCTAGGGCAGAGCTACCTTGAACCTCTTAACCTTCCCAGCAACAGTCTCTGGACTGTGAATCCTCTTATCTGCCAGGAATGTGCTCCCTCCTTCCTGGGAATCAGCGGCAGTGCCAAAATCTACCACAATATTCCAGTACAAGCTATTAAGTATGGGCTGGGTGATATATCCATTTGGTGAATCCTTAGCAGACTTGAAAATGAGACTCCAAAAGCAACAATTCATCAAACTGAAGTGAGGTATTAAGTGGAGAGTTCTATGTTTGGTCCTTGGTTCAACATCGTCACTAAATATTGGAGTGATTCTCAAATTTGCAAATAAAAGGGTAGGTAGGATAGCTAATCCTATGTAAAATAGAAACAAAATTGAGAAATTATCTATACAGACAGCAGGAAATAACAATGACAGTAGAAACTGATAACAACCTTCTTCACTCAGGAAAAATTAAGAACAAGCACATAGGTTAAGCACAGGGAATCTATGTGAAAATTACCTTGAAACTGTAGTTGATCACTAGATGAATCAACTAATCGATTCACTGTGACAGATCTGCTAAAGACAAATGTAAATTTAGGCTGTATAAAAAAATGTTTTCAAATCACAAAAAATAATTGTTCCACTCTATTCAGCCTAGGTTAGACCCTACTTTAAATATTGTGTCCAGTTCTGGGCAGCACAATTTAAAAAGTATTTTAAACAACTGGAATATGTTTCAGATCTGTAGACTAGAAGCTATGAAGAGAGTTTTAAAAAACAGAGTTCGAGAAGATAAGGGATGGGAGATAAGGGATAGGGGGTAGGATAAGACAGTTCTCAGGTACCTGGAAGTATGTCATAGAGATGAAACTCAAGACCAATCATTAGAGTGCAGATATAACCTGATGGTCTTAAGTTTCAGGAATGGATATTCCAGTTGAATGTTAGATAAAGCTCCCTAGCGGTAAGAGCAGTTTGGCAGGTGAATCAGTTACCAAGGAAGAGGATGAAAAAAGCTTCCCTGGGTATGCTCAGGCAGAAGCTGGATAGACTTCTATCAGGGTTTCTGCACTGAACTGAACTCTGTACCCTGAATGGCCCATTTCAGCAGGGCCTCAACTAGGAGGGGCAAGTGGGGCATTTGTCCTGGGCGCCATGCTGGGGGAGAGGTGCCAAAATGGGCACAGAATCCATGTTTTCCCCGGGGTGACACAGACCTTAGTTGCAGGCCTGCATTTCAGTTCTAAATCTATGAATATCTTGAGTTATTTATACTTTAAAAATATCAATTATAATACTGTTATAGGTAGGGGAGGGAGTGGAAAGGTTTATCAAAATGAGTCCATGTGATCTTTTCCTGAAAACCTTGATATAAAATCTTCATTTCAAAGTGTTTGAAAATTGAACTTTCAGCATAGATCCATTGAGCCCAAAATCTAACAAATGGACAGTTGAAATTTGTGTTTCAGTATCCTCAGAGGGAGTTGATAGACAGCAACTTTTGGGTCATTATAACAGGACTGGAATAGCACAATATAAGTAGACTAAGCTATAATGTAATATATTTGGCATTGGCTTAGTTTAACTATGCCAATAGTTATCCATTCTGAACTGCAAAAATTCTGATGATCCCTAGATGGCAGTAAAAACATGATTCTGTAACATTTTGCTGTTATCTGGATTTCTGCAGTCCAAGTGTGGAAACCCTATGAATAAAGCTAGCATATGAATAGAACAGTAAAGAGATATCATAATCCAGAAACCTAAAATTGTTTTTTCCTCCAAATTGCTGAAAACAACTGTATTTTTAAAGAAAAAAAAATCTATTGCTTCCTTGCATTAGGTATACAGTACTGGATATTAGAATGATGCATCACATTTTGGTATAAAGTATTTCATGCTCTAGTTATGGTCTTCTAATAAATCTGTTGTGATCAGTCCGGGACTAGCGATGTATTAGAAGTCCTCTCCAGTTACACGAGGGAGCTCATTACCACTTATGGACTTTGTAGATTTATCAAAACATTTGCTTTTAGATAAGAACTAGTAGATTGTTACCTCTTTCTAAGAGGTTACCAGGGTTCTCAGATTTTACTACTAATACAGCAAATGAAATGTGTAGGATGAATAGAAAACATCACTAGAGAAGATTCAGATATTAATGTTCCAATTGTTTCCTCTTTATATCTTAGCATAAAAATAATGGAGCCACTGTAACCTAAAACACAGGGCCATGTTTTTCTTTTCACACCAGTTCAGATCTCATGATGATCATGTTCAAGCTCTATTATCAGCTATTCTGGGGATTTGTTTTTCCATCCACCCATTTTTACATTTATTGACTGCTTTCTAACCATCTGTGTATAAATCAGACATCCTTTACAATATTCCTTAGCGCCTGCTGAGTTTGGTTTACCTGTGCTGTTGCTTGAATTTCTTTAAAACTTCTATTTAATTACTGCATAACCTCACTGGTTCCTTTTTTCACTCATTTGGCCTACAGCCATTTATTAAATACATGAATACACTGCATCAGATTAGATGTTTGTATAATCCAATACAGCTCTTTTAATCATTTCATCTGATGGTTTTTTTACTTTCCTTTTGCCCTAATTATTTTTAGCCAGATTTTCAAAATGGAAAAGGAACACTGACTTGGTTCACACATTTTGCTTAGCCCTTGTTTAACTATGGCTTTTAAAAATAAACACTGAACCATAAAGTCCAATTTGTCAAACCAAATTGTAGCCTTAAGCCAACCAACCACATTGCAGCTAATGTCATGTGTGAATCCAGCCACTGTGCTGATCAGTGTCTGAAATAGGTCATGAAACCACTGCTTCAAAAAAAGAAACGACAACATTAATCCTGACCACATACTTCAATTGGCATATACAAGCCTGCTTTGTACATTTTCATCAAAAGCCTACTGTGTGTTGCCAATGGCATCCCAATTTTAGGACTTTGCCAAGGGAGTTGTTTCATCCATACCAAGTTTTAGACATGCCATTCATCAGACTTTGATAGTCTCTGGTAGATTTCAATTTTATTCTGTTTTCTTTTAAAGTAAAAATTATTAAACAGTGACCTGCTAGGTGTTACCAATCATTCCTTAAATTCTTTGCCACTGGCTATGTCAGTTGTATTGCTACCAGTTGAGCAAGATATGAAGGATTTCTAGTACCCTATTTTTGCTTTATTTTTTTTTCTTTTTAATTCTCACTTGCTACAATTTGATTTGATTTGATTTGCCAATGGGCAAAAAATGCTTTTATATATATATATATTTAAAGGTTTAAAACATTAGCATAGTGCACTTACCAAGATAACACATTCTTAAATGTAAATTTTGTTTTCTGTGTTTGAGTTAAAAGAAAAAAATAACACACAGTTTTACAAATCACAATGGTTGAGTTCATGCATCATGCCAAATCCAAACCAATCAACCAATTTTGGCAAAGTGCAATGTGGGAACCCAACATCTTTCTTGTTCAAGTACCGGCTGAAAATCTGGGAACTGTAGTCCTGTGAAGATCTCCCGAATTCTTAGTAAGAAGACCTGGATTTTATTTGCTGGCATGGAGGCAAGAAATAGGAACATTTATGCAGCCTTCTATATATTTGAATAATAGAAGGTTTCTAAGTTTAATAGCGATTAATTCATAATTTAGCCAAAAAGCTTCTGCCAGACTTGTACTTCTTGATTTATTTAGTGATGTGAAACACTGAAATTCAAACCACATCTTTAAAATGTTTTGTTACTTATATCCAATATGGAATGATGTTGACAGTAAGCAATATATAAACTAAGAACAGTGTGAAATTAAATAGAGCTAATGGGCTCAATTCTTTCTTTCCAGTCTAAAGATTTGATTAATTAAAATGATTTTATATCATACAGCAAATCAGAACAAGCATCCAAAGCAATAACTTGAAAAAAACAGTCTTGGAATTAATTTTTTGAAACTAAATACACAGAAAAAATTTTTCATACAGCCAAGGGTTTTTTACCTGTTGGTATCTATGAGAACTTACATTTTGAATGGATTAGTTAATTGTGTTTGGTCTTTAGGCTAATTCAACATGCAGCTTAATGGTACTGTAAAATGTTCAGTATATCCTGAATTAATTTAATATTATTACTTGTTGTGGGATGCGGTGGCGCTGCGGGTTAAACCGCTGAGCTGCCGATCGGAAGGTCGGCGGTTCGAAACCGTGCGGCGGGGTGAGCTCCCGTTGCTCGTCCCAGCTCCTGCTCACCTAGCAGTTCGAAAACATGCAAATGTGAGTAGATCAATAGGTACCGCTTCAGCGGGAAGGTAACGGCGTTCCGAGTCGTCATGCTGGCCACATGACCCGGAAGTGTCTATGACAACGCCGGCTCCAAGGCTTAGAAACGGAGATGAGCACCGCCCCCTAGAGTCGGACACGACTGGACTTTACGTCAAGGGAAACCTTTACCTTTACCTTACTTGTTGTGGATGAAGTGGTTATCAAAACACTTGTGTAATTACTAACAGTACAAAGGTATTGGTTTTGCAATTAGAACTTTACATTGTTTTCAGCATTAGAACTCCAAATTATTTCCCTACTTTTTAAATTCATTTTGCTTAAATCTGTATGAATAAAACAAAATATGGTAATATAATTATGTTCCTATTATGATTCTTGCAAGTTGTTGCATCTATTGTAAATCTTCAATCTTTTATTTTTTTAATATTCAGGAAAAAGATGATACTGAACAATGAAGTAAATTATATAGTAAAAACCATGCTCTGCCTCATTCCATTGGCAGGGTGGATCTACTGGAACTGGTTCCTTAAGGAAAGAAGGATTTCATTATTTTTAAATGTGGTTCTCTACTCCAAATTAAAAACTTGACACAAAGAAATGAACAAGTGTTTTAAAGTAAAATTCAACATTGGCTCCCTACATTGCTATACTATAATCCAGTGTATCTCAACCTTGGCCACTTGAAAATGTGTGGATTACAACTCCCAGAATTCCCCAGCCAGCATGGCTGGTTGGGGAATTCTGGGCATTGAAGTCCATATATCTTCAAGCGGCCAAGGTTGAGAAATACTACTGTGATCTCTTTTCTCAGTTGCTAAGAAAATGATTGGCTATTTCCCAGTGCAAGAGACTGATCTAGGTTTCCCAATCACCAAAACAGTGGCATTTTCATTTTGTACACCTTATGGCTGCCTTTATTATTCCAGGGTACTCTACAGATATATGGATTTCAACAGTGATAATTTACTAATTGATTTGACTTATCCTCTTTCCTTCAGGAGTTCATGGCAGCATGTATTGTGCTCCATCCCTCCCCCTTTGCCCCCACACTCCCTCTGAAGTAGGTTTAATGGAGAGAGAACTCTCATAGCAATTGCTGAAAATTCGAAGACCACGCATTTAGAGGGCAACAATTGTCTTAGATCAAGCAGCACTTCTCCATTCACGACTGGCGTGCAAGTTGTGGCTCCTTCTGGGCTCGCCACTTACTGCTCAAAGAGCAGGTGGCAGCTGTGATCAGGAGGGTCTTTGCACAGATTCAACTTGGGTGCCAGTTGTGCTCTTTCCTCAACTAGGAGGTCCTTCAGTCAGTCAGTCATGCTGTGCTCACCTGATGACTGGATTATTGCAATGCGGTCTACATGGGGCTGCCCTTGAAGACTACCCAGAATCTACAGCTGGCTCACAATGCAACAGCACAAGCAGTAACAGGCATTTCTTAGTATGCCCATGTGTCACCACTGCTATGCAAGCTACATGAGTTGCCAGTTAACTTCTGAGTGCAATTCAAGGGGCTGATTATTACATATAAAGTGCTTCATGCAGTAGGGCCTGGATATCCAAAAGACTGCTTGTCTTTGCCCACCCGGTATGTTCCAGCAGAGCAGGTGTGCTCCAGGTCCTCTCTATTCAACATTGTCAAATTACAGGACTAAAGAAGCATGCCTTCTTTGCCATGGCCTCTGCCCTCTGGAACAGCATCCCCCCAGAGACATGGACAGCGCCCTCTCTCCTGAAGTTCTGGAAAGCTCTTACAACCTGGCTTTGGGGTTAATGTGGTTTTGAAGGCCCTGTTTTGGTTTCTTGTTGCTGTTTTTATTATTTTTATTTTATTCAAGGGATGAGATTTAATAACATCAATATTTTTAGTCTTTCATTTTAGTCAAGGCTGTCTGTGTGGTTCATCCAGATACAGCTATTCAGAGAATTTCACTGAATGAGCGAGCTATAGTAGTAGAAGCATTAAAAACTGGGCAGACATCTTTTGTAAACACCCATTCACTTTTGGGTAAACACCCATTCACCCATAATTATTTTTTTCATTCAGTACACAATTTCTAATAGGTGGCACTGCAGGTTAAATTGCTGAGCTTGCCAATCGGAAGGTCAGCAGTTCGAATCTGTGTGACGGGGTGAACTCCTGTTGCTAGTCCCAGCTCCTGCCAACCTAGCAGTTCAAAAACATGCAAATGTGAGTAGATGAATAGGCACCACTTCGGCGGGCAGGTAACGGCATTCCGTTTAGTCATGCCGGCCACATGACCACGGAAGTGTCTATGGACAAACGCCGGCTCTTCGGCTTTGAAACGGAGATGACCACCACCCCCTAGAGTCGGACACGACTGGACTTAATGTCAAGGGAAACCTTTACCTTAGCTTCTTTGATAATCTACATACAGACGTTATAAGAAGTTGACAACTATGCCTGTGGGTCTCAATCAATGACTTGCACACATGAAGCAGAACAACTTGAATTTATTTAAAATTCATCTCAAATTGCAATGTTTAGTTTAAAAAACATTTAAAACACTAAAATATTTCTAATTTAAAAAGAAACCTTGTTAGGAATAAAGAAAATTTACATACTGTTGAGTTGGGATGGGGTTGGGAAATTAGACACAGTATGAAGGCCAGCATTCCTATTTTAATTCAATATTTAGGAGGTATGGGGAATATAACATTTTCTTCACTATAACCACATAAGAATGAATTAGTAGATTTTTCCATCCTGACTAATGATTTTTTAAAGTTGTACTTTAAAGAGAACTACCTTTTCCCTTTTTAGTTGTTGAGGCAGCTACTGTTTGGAGTAAGGATAGTGAATCAATAAATCAAAGTACTCAAAATGAATTCTGTACCAAAAGGACTTTTTTTAAAAAAATGGGATAAATCTTGTATTTTCTTTTAAAAAAAGGACAAGATGTTAAAAAATACCACTTGCATAGGAATTTAAATATAAGGCCAAGCAAATAACTAGGCATAACAAGTATCATTAAAAAGATTCATGTGGTGTCAAAACATCATAATTTCCATTTGTATTGCAATCTGATTTCAAAACAAAACAAAAATCACAGTATCTTCTAGTACTATAAACAGTGAATGTCAAACCGCCTCATGAATTTTCATACTAAAAACCAATACGAAGGTTTGGTTGCAGTAGAAAATTAAAAGCACATTGTTTGAACCCGATGTGTGAGCTAGCACAATGGTGCTAGGTACGTACCTGATGCCAGAGTTTCTGTCTTCTGTAAATAAAGTAAATATTACACTTTGCAGTTAAAGAGTATGATCAGTCATTACTGCACACCTTCAATAATATTGAGGGCTATGTGATATTCTGGGCAAAGATCCCTCCCTGCAGAATCTTTGCTTGCCAAACCAAGAACACTGTTCTCAGTGAAAATTGAAAAGGACCTCCTCTAACTAGTGCGCTATTGCATAAGACATTAGGGTAGATCCAAAAATGTGCCTATTATTACTAACTCACAGCCATTTCTGTTAGGAAGGCAACCTGTAGATTTTGAAATATTCTTTGCATGTATTAAATATAAAACATAGGCATTTAACAAA
Source organism: Candoia aspera (assembly GCF_035149785.1). NCBI lineage: Eukaryota > Metazoa > Chordata > Lepidosauria > Squamata > Candoiidae > Candoia > Candoia aspera. The sequence goes on from NC_086160.1 coordinate 40,337,578, forward strand.
TCATCTCTTGACACTTCAAGTAGATTAAAATTGTGAAACTATTTTTTTTCTAATTCATCTTTGAGCTATTAAAATGCACCTCAGACCTTAATTTCAATATCATACACATAGCTTACTTTCTAGAATGTTATATAGTAGTGTCAGAGGGAGAAAGGAGGATATTAAAAGTACATTGGGTGAAAAGCTGAACCACCATTTTAACAAGGAAAAAGTGCATACAACATTGTAATACTATCAATCTGTTAACTCCAGGCCAAGATGTTTTTCTGGGACCTAAGAAATACTATTTTACATCATAAAAATCACTAAGATTTGCCACAGGTTACTCTTTTATTTCATGTTGTCATCAGCGTGATGCTGAAATATTTGAAGAAAAATAATTCATTGAAGTATTCTTCTCTCAGTTAATGGTGGCTCTTTTTAAGAACATTTAAACAGGACTCCAAATGTTTTTATTTTCATTTCACACTTTTTGTTGGTGTTTCAGATTCTGTGGATTGCCTTCCATCTGTCCAAGCTTCTCGTGTACTCTTCAGCGCTAATGTTTTTTGTTGGTCAACAACAACATAATCGACTCTTTCATCAGCCACACTGCTGCCAGAAACACTACTCTTTTTCTGGAAAAGAAATAAACAGGGAATGGGGTTAAGTTTGGTGTAGTGGTTAAGGCAGAGGCTAGAGACCATGAGTTGCAGTCCTGCCCTGGGCACAAAGCCAGCTGGGTGACCTTGGGCCAGTCACTCACTCTCAGCCCTAGGAAGGAGGCAATGGCAAACCACTTCTGAAAACATTGCCAAGAAAACTGCAGGGACTTGTCCAGGCAGTTGCCAGGAGTCCACACTGACATGAAGGCACACACAGAGTTATAATAAGGCAAGGGACTGTAACAAACGACTATGTTACTTCCTCAGGACACAAAGACACAGGTAGGCACTAGAACTGCTAAGTTTATAGTCAGGGCTGTAGAACTGAGAACACATTTTATAGAACACATTGGAGTGGCATGCAAAGGTGATGAATTCACCTAAGCACATATTGTTTTTGTATTTGATTAATCATCTTATTATAAGCCTCTGCATTAACTTACACTCTTTTATCTTACTCTTCTATCTCTATTTCACCTTACTGTATTTTATCTTATTTTATCTCACTCTAGTCTATTTTATCTTATCTTACTGTATCTTATCTGCCTTATGTTACTGTATTTTATTGTGGCTGATGCCCAATTTTTTGATATGGTCAATTGACTAATCAATAAAGTTATACTACTACTGTAATAAGGCAAGATAACATAAAAGTCTTTTTCACAAGTGAAAGGCTTTCTTTCCAGAAGAGAATGTGATCCAGCAGAGGTGCCGAATGGGGAAAAAGGGTACAATTTTTTGCCAATAATCCTTGCCCCCATCCCATCTTCTGTGCCATTTTCTGCACAATTGTGGAATCAGAAGCTTTTTCAGAAAGCAACAGAAGATGTAGGGTAAAAAGGGAATAAGGTAAAATTTATTTGTTTATTCCCCCCACCCTCTTCAAACTAGAGGCTTGGGATGGTTTCCACTGATGAAAACTCTTGATCTAAGCTTATGAAAACAAGAAAGTAACTACTGGTGAATATGCATACAGCTCCATTGGGATTTGAATAAAAGTAGTTTGTATCCAGCTTTGGAAAGTTGTCTAAAAGAAAAGTTCTAAGCTTACCAGTGTAGTGACAAGTAACATATAAAGTTGTATTTTCTCCATTTTGCTGGTCCAAAAGATGGACTGCAAAATGTAATTGACAAATAAAATGATTCATTGTCAGGACCAAATTATTTGTGGGTTTATGGGGACTATGTAGTTGTGTTTACCTTGCGAGGTGGGGTAGATTTTCCAGAATCTAAATCCAGATCTAAATATTCCACCTGCTTGTCACCTTTAGGTTTTACCATAGGGCTGTTTCCCCCATCAAGACTGCTGCTGCCAAATAAAACCTGAAATTGTAATTGAAATTACTGTAAGTATCAGTGAAAAGTTTTAATATAATGTAGTTCTCAACATTGTGAAGCACTGTGACTAAAGATATCATTTTGTAATATACCTTTGAATATCCAGCAATATTTTACAACTAAGATTGTCTTTAATTAACATTATTTAAGGGCATGGCAATAGGAAAAGCTAAAATCAAACTCAGATTTAATATTAGGGATGTGCAAAAGTTTTAAAGTCAGTATGAATTGTACTTAGAAATGGTACAACACCATTCTGTTTATTCCAGAAATATTCCAAACATGGAACAGGACTATTTTAAGCTCAGAACACTACTGGAATGGCTGGAACAGTGTAAAACATGTTCATAAAGGTCAGAAGAGCTGTTTTGTACAACCACATTTTAATATTTACATTCATTTCCATTACTTCACAATATGTATTTTATGTATGTATGTGTATGTGCGTATGTGTATATGTATATGTATACATATTGGTCTAAGACTGTAACAAAGGCTTACCTTACCATTAGTCCACAATAAATAAATAAAAGATTGGGTAAAGATGTATAAAAGTATGTGTAATATGAGGCAAGTTGACTGTGAATACTTTTTGTCTGTATCTTATGATACTAAAACTTGATATGGTAAAGATGAATGGTAGGAGAATCAAGACAGATTTAAAGAAACACTTTATACGTACAGGTAAATGATGGAATTCATTCGCTAACTATCAGAAGACATAATGATGGCTGAATAGTTTTGGAAGGTGATTAGATACATTCTAAGATGAGCAAGGCTTCTACTCCATATGGCTATATAATGCTTAAAGAATAATAGTATCTATTGCTAGAGAAAGAGTTGGACTGGAATACCGTTTTGATGTTGTTCCTATGGATTCCCATCAGCCAGTTTAGAAACCTGTGACTCAAGAGAGCACTGTCTATGAGCAGGGATTATAGAAGTTGAAATCCAACAGTATCTGGAGAACCACAGGTTCCCCACTTTATCGTAGGCATTTGGCTGGCCACTTGGGCTTTTAATTCTATCAACAGAACAATTCTTATGTTCAGATTTAAACAAAGAGAGAGCTGAAAATGAGGGACAGGCAACATAGATCCCGTTAATTCCAAGGTTTTATTCATTCTGTGGCCCCAAGAGCTCAATTCCCAGACACTGATGATAGCATTTAAAGGTGTGAAATACATGATATAAATAAATAAATAATTTTAAAAAACAGACTTGACTAACTTGAACAATCCCCTTACCCAGTTTGTCTATGGCTCTCTGGATTTGTTAAGTGTGGCCACAAAATGATGCCCTTGTTATTTTAAATATTATCTCTCTTTTATAAACCTCAAAGTATATAATTGATTTGACACCTCCCCCTACCACCTAAAAATGGAAGTATGACATGATTTTAAAAGAAAGGGCATATTTATGATGCAAAACCACCTACTGGATCATCACTGGACTGATTTGGATTCATGGCTACATAATTCTCTTCGCTGTCATGTGAATCACTGCTAGAAGTTGTACTATGAACTGAATCTGGCCGGGGAGACAATGGAAACCTGGAAGAACTAAATGAAGAAAAATATTTCAAAATGTGAACTGTATTTATTTTATGCTGTTCATGAATATATTGCTGTATTTTATTTAATTATTTCTACTCCATCTTTTCTTTTAAAAGCAAGAACCATACAATAAAGGAGCTATTATAATCAAACTGAATGATAATTGAAGAGATAAGGAACACTAGGAATAAAATATCATAAACTGCTCCTGTAGAGGTTTTTTTAAAACTGTGGTGGCCATATGAGAAGGATTCTATAGGAAGGCCCAAGCAATATAACCAAGACTTTCTGGTAGTGGCATGTGTGTGGGGGAGGGGTGCAGAAAAATCAAGATGGTGGTCATGACTGCCATCTTGATTTTTTCAAAACCTCTTCCTAGACACTCTCTTGGGCAAAAAGCCAGGAACATACGTAAATCAACTTATATGGACAGTACACATAGGTGTTATAGTCACTCTTGAATGAAAAGGAATATAGTACATATAAAGAAGGCAAAGACTTACTCTCGTGTAAAACTTCTGGTGATTGGAGATCTAACTGGAGCTGGCAATTCTTCCCATTCTGATAAAGGTTTAATTTCTAGTGGTGCTGGTTTCACTATATACACAAGAAACAAGTTTGAAAATAATGCACTTCAAAGGAAATCTTACATTACTGTACTTCTATTCATTATAGTTCACTTTCCTGTAAGGAACAATTTCACAATGACATGTTTCATCTCTTAATATACTTGAAGTACTATAGACACTTTTTATGTAAGCAGCACATTAGTATAGTTACGTACCAGTTTAAAATTGATAGTTTCTAAAACAAAACAAAATATTATTGTAGAAGGAAATCACTCTACATTTCATTTGCCATCAGAGAATCATTGCAATCTAAACTGATCATACTTGTATTTACAATCATTTTAAATATATGTTAGAAATGTGAACAGCATGGGATATTTTATCATGCCTGGTAGACATGTAAAAAAGCTAAAAAAATTGGATTCAAATACATACAGAGGGTTTTAAACATTAATATTCAGTTGAAGCCAGAACTTTTCCTTTTAGGATTGATGGACAAACTGTTAGAAAAAAGCTATCAAAGATTATTTCAATATATGATTACTGCAGCGAGATTACTATATGCACAAAGATGGAAAGATTCAGCATTACCCACCATGGAGGAATGGTTGGTGAAATAGACAGAACTTGCTGAGATGGACAAACTGACTTCTTCGATTAGATAAAGGGTAATATCTACATTTATTGGTGACTAGAAACCCCTTATGGACTTTTTGCGTAAAAATGAAAAAAATGAATGAGGTTTATAGAAATAAGAGAGTCATGATGTAACTTTAGAGAGAAAGGTTAAAATATAACTGTACTTATAACTGCTGTGAAGAATATCGGAAGATATTATCTAATATCTTTATATCTTTGTATCTTTTTTTTTCTATTTCTTCTATTTTCTTTCTTATTTCACTTTTAGCTTTTCCTGTTATTTCTTTCTTTTTCGTTTTCTCTGTTCTAATTTAGCTTGTATTAGTTCTTATTATTGCTTTTAAAACACCCACACAAACACATATACATATACATATACAAGATTTGCATTTACAATGACTTGCTTTGTGTGCAAGATTACTAGAATATAGAAGATTAATCAAGACTAATTGACCTTACACCGAATTAATGTAATACACTGAAGTCAGTTCTTCAGATTGATTTGTCTGCTTTTAATAAGTAAAGTCCAGTTATTTTTCACTTTCTTTTCAAGAAGGAGCAGTATCTTGCTGGAATAAATAGCCATAACTATTCTTTCCTGTCCTAAATACCTTTGTTAATTTTGTGAGGTAATTTTCATAAAAAAAGGGAAGTTAATCAGCACCACAATATGATTCTAACAATAGATCATAGAATACGGATCTTCTCTGAAAGTAATATTGAGTTAGGTTATAGTACATGGGCATGCAAATCATGTTATAAGATCATTATAATTTTAACTAGGTCTCAGAATGAAAGTTAGCAACAGTACACAATAACATTAACTTATTGTTTTTGTTTTTTAAGAACAAACTTAGAGCAACTAGCTATGACTTAATATTACCTTGCAATTAAAAATAAATGGATACCAGGAAATGTTGACATCCATCATTCTGGGACTAGTGATAGCATATATGTAGGCAGAGTATTTTGGATATATTTTATGCATTTGATTTTTTAAATTTTGCATGTTATTGAAAGATATTTTGTATTAAAACAGATTAATGCCATTTAAGATCTAAATTGGTAAAATACCTTTTGCATCAGACTTAATAGAAGATGTGAAATACAACATTGTTTCACACTGTTTAATATCTTTAAAGCTTCCTATTATTTGGATGTAGGCTACTTGAGTCAATGTCTATTTCTATACAATCCCCTTGTTCTTTGAGATCATCTGGGAATGTCTGCCTATAGTTGCCACAAACACATCTTAAGCAACTTGGTTCGAGCTTTCTCTGAAGTTACCTCAGCTTTGTTAAGTGCACTCCCTGTTAAGTGTCCTAATCCCTTGGTTAGCTCTAAAAAGACTCTAAAACACATTTTAAAAAGTATGTGTAGTTGCTTTTAATAATTTTACTATCTCAGGCATTAGTTTCAATTTCATACTGTATTATAAACTGCAAAGAGACATTGTTAGATAGCAGTATAATTTTAGTAATAAACTAAGAATAGAACCTTTCATTATTGTATTATATCTGTTTCAAAGCAATTTGGTGTATAGAATATTCTGTTTAGAACTATTTTAAATCATTCATACTAATTCGACGTGAGAATAATAAAAAAAATTAAGTATTTTAAAAATACTTAAAAATGCTTAAATACTAACTAGGCCATGAATATACATGTATCTATATCCATTATGTTTTTAACATAGATTAATTTTACACAAATTATAAAATATTTATCTTTTTAAAAAAGTAGCATTAAATATGTTCGAAAGTTCTGTAGAGATGGGGCATTGGGGGGGAAATGTCATTAAACCCTTAAGTTTACTCTTTAAATTTAAAACATCTTTTATTAAATTTTTTAAATTTAATTTTAATACACTTCTAACATTTGTGTTAAATAAAAAATTATGTATTGCGCAAACTTCAAAAATGATTTGGAAATGTGCTTCAAACCTTGTGTGAGCATTAACACAGCCCCTTTCTCCTATTCATTGAAGCAGCCTGTTTGTGTGTTTGTTTTTAGGCTTCCACGTAAGCATTTGAGACCTTTGAAGTAGGTCAAGAAACAAGTAGCAGGAATGCTGTTAATTTCTGAAAGCCCATCAAGAGTCTCTTCTATCACATCTAACCCCAAACCAAATCAAGGCAGGATTATTTTGAGTTTCTTTCTTAGGTGTTCCACTTTGTCAGAACTGTTCTGTTCCTGTAAGACTTCATTGCTCCCTTTCCCCTTTCCAAGGCCAAGTCTGCACTCTTTCACTAAGCCTGAAAAAAGTTATGGCTGCTTTAAGAGTAAGTAGCACCCAGTAAACTCTTTAAAACATCAAGATATTTTTCAGACTCAAAGGGAACCCTGAAAAGATGTACATGCAGAGAGGAGTTGTGCTTGGGAGGTATGGAGCATTTCTTCCAAATAATTTTCAAAGAGTAAACAGCTATATTATCCAAACAGAGTTCCAGTTGTGACTGGGGAATCCTTTCCCTCCTCCATCTATGAGCCCCACCCTGCTGCTCATCTGCATCTTAGGCTCCAACATTGCAAAACAGACCTGAAGCATGTGAGGCAGTAGGAGATACAATCCATCAGTGATCTCTCTCCTACTGGCAGACAAACATGAGAGTGTATTCTAATAGTTTCATATAGTTTGACATAATATTATGAACTAGTCTGGAGTTCGCAAAATTATACAATGGAATTACCATTACATTCCAAAAGATCAATTCAGTTTTAATCAGGTTTAATTCAGTAGACTTAAGAGTTTAAGAGCTGAACTCAACAGAAATTAGGACAAGCTTCAACTACAGAAAATGTTTAATTTTTTTTTTCCCTTTGAAAACCCAAAGAATGGATTCCAGGATTATGTGGAAGTTTAAGAGTTAAGATCTGAACCTGCAGAACTTTCTCGAGTTTGTTTTACATATACAGTAATTCTCTGAGATAATGGAAAGTTCAAGTTTTTGATAAAATAATTTCACTAATCATAAGGAGACAATTAGGAATTAATGGATAGCATTATGTATCTATTGGACATAATTTGATATTCTGAGTTGCATTTAATAAGTGGAAAAAAATCATCAGTATTTGTTAAGAATTTAAAAGTATGTCATCCAAATAGCTCAGAAATCACAGATAAACGTGTAATTGTGATTTCATTATTTTTTTAAAACAGCAATGTGTCAACTACTTCTGACATTACTAATTTTGTCTAACGTATCAATGAGTAAAAAGACACACAACTGTTTTTCCGTTGTTACATATATTAATTTAAAAAATCCATTCTACTAATACAATGTCTACAAAGATTAGTGTCTTTAAATCATAATATGACATAACTCAATTACTTGAATATTTAAATATTTCACATTATAATATGTAAAGTAACCTACAATCAGACAAAATACATTTGAAATAATGCCCAAGAGAAATGAACAGGAAGAAAAACTATTTATGTGCAGCATTTTTCAACAAGTTTTGCTTCAAATGTCTTTTCTTGAGCAAGTAATAACATGGCTGAGAAGCTAGAAGTCCCATGAACTGGAATGATATGAGTAGCCATGACCACTTTTTACTGATTTTCATACAAAGCCCCAACAGAACATGCAATGCTGAAGTACATACCCTTTCTCCTTGTAGTAAAGTCACCTACGGTTTGTGAATCTGTTCGCTCTAAACCATGAGGCTTAGGTCTTAAAATTTTAGGGCTCTGACCTAATTGATAAAAAGAAGAATCTTTCTTAATATAGCTTTTTATTATCATGATAAAAACCAGAAAAATAACTGGATTCCTATAAACAAGTTGCCAAGCCCCTTGCAGAAAGATTGCATTTTGGAAGGACAAGCAAGCAACTGACAGAAAGAATCCTGCAGTATGGTCAAAGCTCACACTAAGATATATGCACCGTGCTGAGAGAGCATGCATCAAAGTTGCTTGAAGGAAGCAGTTGAGTAGATTGGGTAGATGTCACCAACAAATCAGAAGTTCTTGCTGAAAACAGTGCTGTTAGCTACTGGATTGGAAGGAGAGATACCAGAGGATTCTTCGACAGAGCAAACTAATATGCTGTGAAAGGGATTGAAGTGTATCAAGGAAAAAATGTGAGCCACAACACAGAGGGTGTGCTCTGTGTGCCACCTTGATCTCCTATGAGAAAGGTGATATGCATTTCTAACAAACAATAATGAAATTTGCAGTATTAAATAGTATTCTCTAACAAGAATGCTCATTATTCTCAGGAGACAGAAAAATGCAACAAATCTTTTAAATTTTATTTGCAATGTTAAGTCTAAGCAAAGAGAGTAAGTACAAGGTCCTCATGTTTTGACTATGTAAATAAAACTCATTTAAATAATACTTATCCTCAAATACATCTGTTTTAATAGTCGCTGGTAAATAGGGATGTGTCTTAAGATGTATATGAGTTTCCCTATTTTCTTCTTTTATGAGTCCCTTTCTTTCTGTTACATACTTTCTGCCTTTCCCTCTGAAGCTATTCCTCGCCTTTGGGAAACCACAAATTTGTATTCAGAATCACAGTCTGTGACTGCTTCTGTCCAATTTGAGATATTTGGAAGCCATTTTCCAAATTACATCACATGAAGAGAACCACAGAGGAAGCTACACCATCCAGGAGGACCCTATGAGCTTCCTATCTGCTGGACTTGCCATGCAAACCTTGGAACCACTTTATGAAAATAATGCAATATATAAATCCAATATTGTTGCATATTTTATTCAATACTCATATGCATAATACATAGATAAATGTAAAGTGAATTATTCATAATGAATCAGGCAAAACTTCTGCATGCTCTATACATGGGTATTTCTATGCAAGTCATACAGAGTCATAGAATCATAGGGTTGGAAGGGACCTTGGAGGTCTTCTAGTCCAACCCCCTGCCCAGTGCAGGTATCTTCATACCTTTCTGGACAAATGGCTGCCAAGTCCTATCTGGAAAACCTCCAGCAATGGAGCATCTACAACTTCAGGCTATTCCACTGCTTAATAGCTCTCAGAGTCAGGACATTCCTTCTTCGTTCAAGTTGGGATCTCTCACTGTAAAGCTTCTACATTGCGGTTTACATTTTACAGTAAAAGTCTTTTTGATTATAGAAGCATAGACACGTGTTAAATAAATAAATAAAAAATCCCTTAAATTCCTACTGATACTGACTAGGCTATCCAATTTCAGGAGTGAAGTACACCAGCAACTTCATTTAATTTTTTATTGACAAAAATGAATGCAGCTATAAGAAATAAGTATGGTGTCTGTGATACTTTTGCTATTAAATAAATTTAGTTCCGATTTCTGATAGCCCTGCCCCCAATATCTAACATTCAATTACATGATGAAAAATTAGAAATATTTATAAACTGAGTTGTTTTCATTGTACTTGAATCAGGAATAACTGCTTATTGCTATTAAGGAGATGTCATGATTGCAGGAACTTAGAAAAACTGACCTGACAGAGTTTTCATCCATTGTCATATGTTCTCGCAAAATTGCCTGGGACCAACAAAGCCCACCAAAAATCTCACATTCAGCTTTCTTTAAATTACTTCAATAAAGCTATGGATGCTGATACCTGATGAGCCAATAAAGTGAAGTTAGATCTAACCGCTAACCCACAGAAACTAGGGGTTATCAAATTTAAAGCAGACCCCTTCCAGATATACAGTACTATGTAATTTTACAGAAACAACAGTGTCTTATGCTAGTTTACTGGGGTATGTTTTCAGGGACTTACAGAAACTTCTAATCCAGATGCATCTGCAGGTCAACGAGTAATAAATGATGAAGCCATTGCACCAGTGAAATGCAAGGTCTGCTTGTTTCGTACAAACATCATGATGGTGCAGGCACCCACAAAAGGGGTTGAGCTTGCATCCAATGGTGTGAGACTGCTGACAAAAGCCTCAGATCCTGCAGGTACCTCTCTTTTAACCTACAACTATTATTTATTTTTATTTTACAATTATGTGAGAATCCATTCTCTGCTGGTTCTGTAAACAACAGTTTCTTTCTTGGGATAGGTACACAGATCAAGACAGAAATAAACTATATTTAGGCTTAGCATGTTCAGTTGGATAGACTAGGAACCTTTACAACAGTGAGGTTCATAGGAAGAAAGTCTCATTTGATTTTAGGGAATCATGTTTTCCTCTACAGCTCCCCCTTTCATATTGCTTAAGGGTGATCCTCACCTTCTAGGTAGAGTAGGTGAAACAGAAAACTCTCCCTCTATAAAAAGCTCATGTTAGGATCCAAGATCTATGTTTCATGTTCTATCTGTAATTCTAGGGTAAATACCAGACAGATGTCACTAATTGTACAAGTTAAAAGAGTCACAGTCACAAAATAGTGTAAGTATCACTGCATATGAAATGCCCTATTATCTCAATAGGAAAAGTTATAACAAGAACTACAAAAGAGTGCTGTATTCTTAAACAGTGCTCTAAAGACAGGTGCACAGAGAAACTCAAGCACCAGCTCTGAAAATCATCAAGCTAACTACTTATTAGATAAAACTGAATACAATTACATGTGAAGTCAAATTTACTATAAATGTTATTATTTCCTCTGCCTTGCATAGGCAGCTAGCATTCTGCCAGCTGGCATTTTTCTCTACCAGTTCTTAGTATGAGAGTACAAAGCTCTGTCAACCTTTTTAAAGATCTCAACATATTGTCTGCTAAAAAACTCAGGACTATATAAAGTTTCAATTGTAATTAAGTATGTACTTCAACTTTTACATAAGGTTTTGCAGTTATATTTTGCTTGAATTAATTTTTATATTAACCTTAAGCATGGATATAAGAATATCAGCACATCTCTGCTAAGGCAGATGCTAATAAAACAGATTGATATGGTGCTTGACTACAAAACAAATGCCCATTTTAACTTTACCTTTGAGGCCACCCCTCTATTACATTTGAAATCAGTAAGAATTTTTAATGACATTTATATAGAAGTTCTGAATAACTTAGTTATTTGATCGAAATAAATGCTGATCAGCAATGCTGAGAGAAAGCAAAATTTTCCCCAAGCAAAATCCAAATTTGCTAGCAATGCCATTTAGAAAGTACCATCACCAACACATGCAAGCACTGAAAGATTAGAACAGCAAAAAGCGTAATTGCAATCAACACATAATTCAGTATGAGTAAAAAAAAGCCCTTTCTAAAATGGCATATATACAAAACATGCTCAAATAATGTGTGTCTTTTCTTGCTAGAGGAAAAAAACTTACCTGTCTCTATTTTTATACACAGTGGGTTGGGTCCAGACCTCTACCTCTACAAACAAATAGGAACTTGAATCTAGCAAATCATAATGCTAGAAAAAGGGAGCATAGCAGCAATTTTCTCTTATTCTTTCTCTTCTGATGGCACTTCCTTCCTATGCTCTTACACCAGTGTTTCTCAACCTTGGCAACTTTAAGATATGTGGACTTCAACTCCCAACTCCACAAATCTTAAAGTTGCTAAGGTTGAGAAAAACTGTCCTACACAAAAGGGGCTGCAGAGGAAATAAGGGAAAACTGCCATTCTGCTCCTTCTCCCAGTTTAGTAGAACTCAGAAAAGCAAATAATCTGATTCAATTCAAAAACCTGTAAAACAAGGGCCTCCAGATGTCACTGAACTGCACTGACATGGCCAATGGTAAAGCAAGCTATGAGCTGTAATTCTGCAACATCTGATAAGTACAAGTTCCCTAATACTGCATGACATGGACATGCATTCCTTCTATAGTTTTCCATTAAAATAGGAAGATCAAGACATTTGAGACAAAATATATAGTACCAGCAAACTATCTAAAACTGAGGTATGTACAGTATAATCATACATTATAAATTTAAATTTACAGAGACAGTAAAAACCATTCATTTGCCAGCTTCAAAAATGTTGTTGTATTTGTAAATTAAGGATTTGAATGTGACTGCTAAATATTGCTTCCATTTAATAACATATTTATGACATGAAAAACAAAAAACATTATTTACCTACAAATTCTGGTGATCATGGATTTGTGATGCCTAAATTATCCCAAAACAGAGATCTAGCCTGCTGCCCAAGGTTTTGTTCAAAATCAAAAACAAAGCTTTAGTGGAAAGTATAGCAGTAACAAGAAAATATTGTGAATGGGTTTTAAAAATTACTGCAATTTTATTTATTTTACAATTCATCTAACCACTTGAGGCCAAACAGGCTCCAGGTGGCTTACAGAAATTACGTGTTAAAAGGAAGATACAAATCAAAAGTTAAACTATGATAAACAAATTTAATATCTTAATAAAATACTTAATTAAAATTGTTCATACTGTCTATTTTAATTTCTAATATGGCTTTATTCTGTGATGGCGTAAATAAGGATAAGAAGAAAATGCTCAGAGCAACTGGTTGCATAAACTCATCCCTCACCTTTCCGGTCTGGCTTGAGGTTCCTGTCCACTGGGGGAGGTTCACATTCTGCTGCAGGGACTGGCCTTCTAGGAGGGGTCTTTGGACTGGATCTAAATCCCATGTGTGCTGGTGGAGGCACTTGCATTCCAAATAGTGAAAAATCAAAAGTGCCAGGAGTCATTGGCACATAGTTCGTCATTTCTTGGATGGGTTCAGTAAAACTGCTAGAATGTTGGCGTGGAGGAGAGTTGGGGTTCATTGGGACATAATTTTCATCCAGTTCTTCACTTGAAACACTTCCAACAGTCAACAGACTTTTATTTTTCTAGAAAAAAGAGTTATGACAGTGGTAAATTAATCAGCATTTATTGACTTGAGGTACTATTCAAGTCACATGATACATTAGTATATATTTGTGCCTCTTCTATTTCTAGATCAAGGGGTCCTACCATTCCTGTGTGGGACAGAATTGTTCCATTCCATTACACATTTAAACATCCACTAATCCTATTATGTACCTGCCACATTTCTACACATTTTGCTGGATTCATGTCCTAAATCTATTTCCAGCATAACATTTGCCCTAGAAGGAACCCTTCTTCCCTCCCTCTCTCTTCTCCACCAGGTTGGTGTCCCATTATGAAGCCACCCTTCTATTACATTACAGCCAAGCCATCATGCAAATATTTTTCATAGACTGTATTAGTGTTCCCTATTGTTCCCTATTAGTGAATATGCACATAACCAAATGCTCAGTGTGATAAATGCTGAAAATAAGCCCTCAATGGACATTTACATCATCTTGATGCAAGGCCTGCAGATGTTGACATTAACATCTTTACTGATATAAGAGCAGCAACTTGCTCAAGCCCCTGTAGGCATCTCTACAGAGCCCTCCAACCAGCAAATGACCTCTTTGCCTTTAGGGACAACATTAGAGCCTGCAGAACCAGAAATTATTTAAGAGAGTTCTCATTCTGATCTTGTGACCTCATGTATTAAATATATGGTATCTCAATCCACTGTGCAGGGAATACCTATATTCTCTCTGCCTAAGCAAAACAATAAAGCAAATGATTGATGTTCAAAAGGATAAAGTTTCTCTCTTGACTTGCAAAGTAGCAGGCTGGTATTTCAGCTTTAGGACCAATTTTTTTCTTGGAAAATCAAAATCATACTTACAAAGTGGTTATGGAAGCCTTCCAGTGAGCTTGATCTATCATTTGGAAATGTTCGTGGAACAAAATAGCAGTCTTGAGAACCAATGTCTAAAACAAGGGAGAAGAAAGCAAGTGTTGTTTTCCCCTTCTACATCCAATGGCATAAAATCGCACAATTAAGTGCAATTAGTCAGAATGGGAAATTTTCCTGTATGGTCACTTTCTAGGATAGCCTTCCCCAATTTGTTATTTTTCAGCTATATTCACACAAACTCAACTGGAAATAATGGGAATTAAAGTGCAACATATCCAGAAAACATCAGGCTGAGGGAAGGGATAAAAGGACTAGCCCAGGTCCCCACTTGTACCTAACTATGGCAACAAGCATACCCATGTTTTAAGCTGGGGTGGGGAATTCTGGGAGTTGAAGTCCACACATCTCCAAGCCACCAAGGTTGAGAAACACTGGATTAAGGCATACTTACATAGTAAAAGATGAACACCACAATGGCATTTTTCAGATCAAAAATAGTTTGACCTCTGGAAATCATCTTGCTTGATATTAATGAAATTATTGATTTGCATCATAAATAGCGCCCAGTCTCAAAAGGATATGAAGGCAGGGCAGGACAGGGAACACTGTTGCAGATAAGGACTGCTTTTTTTTTTTTTTTAAAGCTTTAATTTCCTTGGAGGCACAGGCAATAGGATGATGATGCAATGATGACATAAGCAGGGACAATGTTGAAATTTTTGCCTTTTTTTAATAGGCTGGGAAATTAATTAAAATAAATCTATTAAGCCTAGCACAATTTTTATCCACCTATTACTGTATAGGAAAAAAATCACAGTAATCATGAATACACATTTCTGTTTGGTGCTGAAATTTGGCAATACAATAGGGCTTTAGACCACAGAAAAGGAAGTCTATTCAGGCTGCTCACTCCTGGCTTAGTCCTATCCTTAATGCAGGATATCCACTATTACAGTAACCCTAAGAGATGGCTCTCTCTTCTCCTTAATAATCTATAATGAAAGACAGCACAACAAGAAAAGAAAAGCCAAGTCTAAGGAAATATACAATAGTCAAGACAAGACACTCAATCCATGTAAACTCTGATTTCAGCAAATTCAGCTTCCCTTGACATCAATGCACCATACATGTACCCTAAAAGACCCATGATTTTGATCATCTATCTTTTATTTCCTTTTATCAACATACAGATAGATATATAAATTTATATACTAAGTAATAATACAACGGAGATTTAATATTAAGTAATCAGTTTCAGACTGAAACTACTGTCACATAACTACTATTTTGATATAAAATGCAGCAGTCCTTTTTTTATGTTATACTCAATTTTGGATGAAAAGTTAAAAACTTTTATGCTTGCAATATTGACATCATAAAATGCTATTAATATTGATAGAATTTTTACTTTTTCTTATTTTCAATACTTTAGGCTTTCTAAATAATAGAATGTTCATAATTTATAATATTACATAAATATTGCATTGAAATCTGCATTGAAATAATACAATGTATCAAGATTTGTAACATCAGAATAAAAGGAAATTGAAAAGAATATGATTTCTGAGCTAACCTCCTTCTCTTGGATCCTGGAATACCTCAGTGAAGCATAAATGAAATCTTTGATAACATTTATCCAATACAAAAACCCACTAACCTTTGCGAAATATATTCATATCCATGGTGGAAATTGTGTTGCTGCGAGATGGGAGCAAGCCACCTGTAGGGATGCAGTAACTGCTATCAGTATCTGAGGCAGTACGAGAGATACTGCATGCCTCTACAGGAGAACGATCTGAGGCATGATGAGGTTTTGGTGGGCGAGGTGGAGGAACATCTGGAATAGTCTCTAGCTTTGAACCTTGAGTCAATGAACTTTCTGGAAAAGTTCGTGGAATCTGGTAAGTACTTCCAGGTGTTGAGGGAATGTCGTAACTAAGAGAGAAATGCCTCATCTGTGTATCAAGAGAAGATGTTGCAGATGGAGTGCTGAAAACATGCTGTTCTCCATCTGTATCAGTTCCAGAAGGAGATGCCTTTGGTAAAACATCTTGAGAATAACTTCGGGGTAGATTATAAAGGCTGCCATCTACTGACACTGAAGCTGCTCTTGATGTGGGGGAATCATATACACTATGCTGCTGAAAATATCCATTCACTGCATACTTGTTTAGCGATTGCACAGAACTTTTATGGGAAGGCACATTATCGTTGCAATCTGTTTCAGAACAGGCAGTTTTTGCTGTATCAGCTGACAACCTAAATGTTAAATGAAAACAAACAAACAATAAATGAATTGGCATGTTCCTTTCAGAAACAAGTATTTCCCAAAAAAGGAACTAGACAATCACAACTGTGTGTTATACTGGCTTTGATTTTACGTGTATTACTAACATGCAGCATAGCATCTGTAATGGAATCTTACACTAGGGCTTGAGGAGATAAATGCTTCTTGGTAAATCACTAGGACTGTAGGTGCAGATGGCATTTTTCATTCTTAAATTCAAAAAGTAGTTGCTTTCATGATATACTGTATTTCCACACTGCAATGCTAAGGTCTCAGCTCTCATTCTGTCTCATGGGATTTTAGGCAGCAAAGCTTCTAAGAGATCTCTTCTCATAAACAGTCAATGTTAGTTATTTACAGGATTGATTCATAATAAAACATTAATTATACTTGTAGTAACTCATATTAAAAATTGCTTTAAATATGCTGCTTTATTATTTTTTTAACTACTTTCTTTCTCTCAGTCGTTAAAAAAATACCCCACATAACCTGTTACGAATTCTTCAATTTTGAAATAATGTATTCTTCATATTGTTGTAAAGTTATTTAAAGTTCTAGTGGAAGTTACAGTTGAAAAAAACATTAAAACAATACTGTTTTATGGAATGGAAATATCTCATGCATATGAGTCAGGGACTGGAATGCTGTTCAAAAGCAGCTGTGAATACCACTTTGCAGCTAAGTATGAGTGGACTGACCATCTGTAACACTGCTGTATACTACAGCATCCTTCTTTATCATCATAGAATTATAGAGTTAGAAGTTGTCGTTTGGATCAAATCCAACTCGGCTCGGTGCAGGAATCCAAATTAAACCATCCTTGACATGTAGCTGTCTAACTTCCATAGGAACACATCCAGTGAAGGCAAGCCCAGTACCTGTCTGATTAAATAGTTTCATTACTGCATTGTTTTAGTGTCAGGAATGTTTCTAATGTGAAATTAGAATGTGTCCTAAGTTAAGAGAAGGATGGGTTTTGACTTTCTGCTTTTTCAGGTACTTGAAGAACGTTACCATATTCACTGTCCCTTAGCTCCTCAAGTCTAAATACTACTTCATAGGATTTATTTCCTATTGTCTTAATTATTCTATGCACAATACTCATGATGTGGTCTGTTCAGTGCAGAATAAAATGGGATCATTACTTCCCTTACAGATGCTTCCCATATGACACAATAAAAATCCAGTGAGAAAAGAGGTACTTTTTCTTCACAAACTTTTAGAGGGTATGGACTAGAATGAAGTCTAGGTGTTGGGAGGAAGACTTTCTTAGCAAGGAACAAAACTGTAAAGCAGGCACTAATTTTTTTCCATTACAAAAGATAAACACTTACTTCAGTCTTTTCAAAATGACACAATATATCTGCAAACAATACAACCATTAACCACTTCAAGCCACATTTGTTGGTACATCTTTATACATCAAGTAGTAATTATTTGCACTACTTATTAAAATCCACAGCAAAATGCACAAGATGCACAAATACACACACAAGCTGATTTTTTTTCAAGCAGGCTTTAGGTTTGTGGTTAAATTCTAAAGACAAATCCCAAACACTCACTGCAATGGAACTTTTTTACTTTCAAAATCCTCCAGCAGTAAATACTCTTCCCCTTCTTCTGAGATGAAAGAGCTGGTTTGCGAGTACATGATAAAAATTAAGAGATCAGTGATGGAAATTATTTTTGAACAGTAAGTCTAACTTCGTTTGATAAAATATGTCATAAAAAGAGCAGTTTTAAAGATAAAATATCACTGTATATAGGTTGATTTTCAGGTTTTATGAAAATAATATGTACACAGCAAGTACTTAAGATGAATTACCTTACCCTTAACAAATCAGACTGTAGCCATAGTTGTTATTTAAAAATCATATAGGAACCCATGAGGGAAAAAAATCATATTAATCAGAAAATATTAAGCTTCTCATCAAGATTGATGAACCTCAGTACTTTTGGAAGAAGAGAATGGAATAAGTAATGTAGCCCACAATAGGTAGTGAAAACTTTTTTAGCCACTCAAAAGCTCCTGCACTAACTTACTATAGCACCTCAATGAAATAAAAAGTTAAATATTTACCTTGCTGGTTCAGGCTTCTTACTCTGACAGTTGACTAGTAACAGATAGTCTTGTGGATCTTCTTGACTAGAGGCAGACTCTAACGGTGGGATGTTAATTAGCTGATATGGAGGAGGTAGGGATGGTTCTGCTTGTACAGATGGTAGGGAAGTACTGACAGCTAAGGGTAATTCGGCTGGTGCTGGCAGAGAACTGCCAGGTGGCTTCACAGCATCTACAAGTACAGAAGCATGCAGCCACATCACTCAATACAGTGTTCGTTCATTAATTCATTCATTTATTTAAAAGGTTTATATGGCCACCCCTCTTGTGGCACACAACTCTAGGCAGCTAACCACAATGATAAAATCACAAACAATAAAACAATAGAACTAAAAATCAAGAATAACCAGGTCCCAATCCATCCATCTACTTCCATTCATCTATGCAATCCCCAGGCTCCAACCTTACTATCCCAACTCCTGGGGCAAAAGTCAGCTCTTTATGGCTTTCCAGAAGGTTAAGAGAGTTGAGGCCAGCCGGATCTTAAGGAGAAAGGTATTCCTCAGGGAAGGTCATGCCCGGAAAAGGCCAGGAAAGGTCCCACTAGATAGCAACATTAAAGGGAAGGGATCTGAAGCATGCCCACTCTAGCCGATCTGGTGGAATGGGTAGATATCCTAAGGGAGAAGCAGTCCCACAAATAACCTGGTCCTGTGCCATGTAGGGCTTTAAAGGTGATAACCAGCACCTTGAATTGCACCTGGAAAGAAACTGAGAGTCAGTCAAGCTTGTGAAGCAGTGGTGTAACATGGGCAACTGAGTGCCCAATACTGTGCAAGCTGCTGCTTTCTAGACCAGTTGTAACTTCTGATTGGTCTTCAATGAGCATGTAAAGCACACTGCAATAGTCCAACTGGGAAATAACCAAGGTATGGGTGACCATGAGCAAGACTTCCTGGGCCAGGAATGGGTGCAATTGGTGCACAAGATGTATCTGTGCAAAGGTTTCCTAGCCATGGCTGCCACCTGATCCTTGAGCAGGAGCCGCAAGTCCAGGGGGACACCCAAATTGCATACCAGCTGTCTGGAAAAGTGATACCCCACTGAGAGTCATTACCAGATCGAGGGAACCAAAAACTCAAAGCTATTCCATCTTGCTAGAGTTGAGCCACAGCCCGTTTCTTCCAAACCAGACCCTCACAGCCTCCAGCCAGTGGTCAGCACTGAAACAGTATCACCTGATACCACACCCCATGCCATCAGATGACCTTACCCAGCTGTTTCATGTGCATGTAGATGTTAAAAAGGTACATTCAAAGACTCAAAACCTGAGGCACCCCCCATTGTAGGGGCCCAGGGCTGGATCTCTTCTCCCAACACAAACAGATGCCAGCCATGGAGGAAGGAGAAGAACCACTGCAAGACAGTACTTCCCATTCCCAATACCCACAGGCAGTCCAGAAGAATACCAAGGATGGTATCAAAAGCCACCGAGAAATGCAAGATTTCACCTGAATCCTGATAAAAGAACTGCTAAAGCTATAAAACGCAATACATGCTAATTTACAATTTAAAAATTAATAGTATTTCAATTCTATAATGTCAACTACTCTTAATATCTTCAAGCTACAGGGTGATGGAGCAGGCTGAAGTTATTCTATAATAAAACAGTGGTAACGGTTAGGTTCTGAATCTCTTAATCAAGGCAAGCTACCAAATTATCTCTGACTTCAGATATGGAGTCTCCAAACCAGTTAATCTTCACTTGTCCCTTTCAGACTAAAGTAAGAAGAGCCTATGGCTTCCTTCCCAATGGACAACTTTGTCGAATAGAGGAAGATACAAACTCTATTCTCCCCTGTATCTTGAAGAAAGCCTGAGACTTTTTTGTGTTCTGCATTTCAGTGTTATAACAGTGTAGAAGAGAACTATTTGTTTGCACACCCAATTAACTATTTGATAAATTGTTTGCAAACCCAATTAATAATCTAAATATTGACATTACAGGAACAAATGAACCTCTGAGGTGCTTTAAGTGACTGTTTTAAGTTCTTGTATTTACTTTCATGCACTTTTATGCTATTGTAGCTTGATGGTTATGTTACAGGGTAACATTTTATTTAAAAAATAGTAATAATGAAGGGGGAATTTATTAGTAATCACTACTGTGATGCAGGAAGTGTAGGATTGAGAACTGCCTTTGGATCCAGGCTAGGGATATCTGCCCAACCATTTATTCAAGGCAAGAATTTGGTATGGCCATTCCCATTCATGCTGCAAAACAAATGTATTACCCAGTTAATCTGCATGCTGAATTCTAAAAGTAGAAAACCATAGCAAACATTTTGCAAGAGCAAACATTCATCACTCTGCCCCAAATTTAGCCTCAACATTGTTATAATGTCCAAGTGCTTCCAAAACAACTCCTACATAGTGTAGCGTAACACAAGGCAAACGTTTTTCCCACATTTAACTTTATAAATATATAAACTTTCCTCTAGCATTCTGAAAACTATATTTCAAAATCCCTTCCATAAAATCCTTTATGAGAATATTTGGGAGCTTTCTCCTTCTGTCACTCATGCTACCAATGAGATCTGCTCACTGGGAGTACTTGGAGTTGCAGTTTCAAAATAATCTGTGGAAGTCTTCAGATTCAATTACCAAGATCCAACAGAAGAGAATATCTGTAGCTCAGGGTTGAACTGTGGAGTTCTTGCTGCTCTCTGAGCTTGGTTGTTTGCTTGCAGGCATTTTAAAATGTTAAACTCACACTGATGATGTTACCTAGTCGGGCAATGAAATGTCTGCAAGCAAACAACCAAGCTCAGAGAGCACCAAGGACTCCACAAGTACAAAGTTGCCTATGTCAAAACTAGGTCAAAAGGAAATGATACATTATGTATCAGCTATAAGCAAAAGTAGTTGTGTGACTCTGCTACCCATTTTTACTGTAACTCATATAAAACAGCAGGATAGCACAGGGCCATACAGGGTAAGTACATTTCAAATGGATATTAGAAAATCTATAGACATAGTGGACTGGAAGTACTCAGCCTACAAAAGTGTATGGAAAGCTATTCTTAGAACATATTTTCTCTGAAATGGTAAGTTACATGAACAGGAGAAAAACCATAAAAAGGGGTGGGCGCATATGAATCATACACATACTTGGAAAAATGAAGCCATAAGTCATCTACTTTCATTACCCCTGATTCAGTGTCAGCTAATGTCCATCTTTTGTGATAATAACTGAAAGCAAAGGCTTTATGATCAGCAGCAACATTATTCAGATGCTTTTAAAGTTCCCTATCACCTCTTTCACAAATACATCATACATCATTTATTCATTTAATAAATTTATATCCCACCACTCCTCAATAGAACTCAAACAGGCATAAGTGGGTCTCCCCATTCTTTTATTCTCACAACTCTCTAGTGAAACTGATTAGGGTGCAATTTAGTGACTAGACCAGGACATCCAGCAACTCTGTAGCCAAATAATTTCAAACCAGGTCTCTCTAATCCTATTCTGGCACTCTAACAATGGTCTCATACTCTAGAAGACTTCTTTTTGTTTCATGCATCTTTCCAAAATTCAATAATTTAAATTAAATATTCAAGATCCACCATAATACTTTCTCAAAATATAGTATCTTCCAACAAATGTACTAGATAATGTTTCTTATAGTTAACTATACTTCTAAATGGAAGAGTTATTTGCTGAGAAATACCACAAAAATTATTTCTCATGATGGAAATACCTGAGAAATTGGGGAATACCACAAACACTTAGGGTGGAACCTTCCTTACAGTATCCTGAGAATTCTATGATCAAAGGAAGCCACATTAAAAGGAACAGCAAAGTTCAAAGGGACAGATCAAACTGATCCCCTGGGAAATAATTTTTCTTTGTTTCTTTGTATGTTATAAAGATACAGACAGTGATTGTCTCATAGGCAAAACCTATGTGCTTAGATTTACTTGCTATCCTGGGTGCCTATAAACGAGACTCCCTTTGTCCAGAAGTAGATTGTCTCCTGCTACTGTAAATTGCTGTTTGTATGGGACTGCAACCTTGCAGTTGAAGTGTGTGATGGACCTTCTTTGCTCCCAAAGAACCTTCTTACAGAAGCTGAAGTGTGGCATTGGAAAACAAATGGCTACTGAAATGCTACAATAATTTTCCATAATGGCAAAGATTGATAAGGTCTTTTAAAATTACAGCATATTAGACTTAAGTACAATAGAAAATTATCTTCTATTTCCATTTCACCACAGGATTGTATGTCTAATAAATTGATAAAATATAATAAAAATTTACTTACCATCTTCAGTAGGATTGAATCCACAGATATCACAAATACATCGAACCCACTTATTCATCTCCTCTTCACTGTCAGCAACTAAATAGAAGACTCTGTCTATTGTGTTTATGTCAAAAATATAGCTGTTTTCAAATTCTTTTTTGTTAAATGTCAATCCAGCATCCACTTGTTGACACAAATTCAAGTCAATGATACGAATTGGTTTCTTGGCATGGTCATTTTTGTAGTATTCCAATACATCTGGATCTCCTGTCAACCGACCGCTGCGGAGCACAAACCATCTTCTCTTCCATGCCTATGGGATGGAGAAAATATCCAGGTACTTTATATCTGTGTTATTGAACCAGCACAGAGTACCCTAAATACATATTTGAAGCTATAAAATTATATTCTAAATTGAAATCTTTGGAATTCAACTGAATCTATATAAAAAGAAAGTGCAGTAGTTAAGAAGGCCAAAGTAACTTGCAAACAATTTGGAATACAGGTAAGATTGCATTTTATTAATCTTCTAGCAGCATACAAAATAGTTGGAATACTCAGTAGAAAGCCACTTGGCCGAAATCACATATTGCCCCAGAGGTTTTTCAGCTCAGGACAGAAATAGCAACATGGTCTAACAAGCCTTAAATATCTTTGAAGGTAAAGATCCAATTCAAGTGAAATCTTTCTGGTTATCAGAAAAAGCTACAAGATGAACAGTTTTAAATTGATATTTTTATTTTACATTGAAGAAAAAAGCACTAATTTGCTTTACTATAAACCACTGTCTTGTACAAACATATTCACATTTGAAAACATACAGGAGTTTTCATTTTTTGGCATGGAATATTTTTGTTCAACAGAATACTCAAGGCTATAATCTCATTCACATTTATTAGGAATAAGCCAATTGCACAAGAACAAAAGGCCTTATACTGTCTTAAATATTAACCCTCTTATTATGGCATAAGCCAGCCTTTTCCAACTCCAGCTCCCCAGTGGCACAGCCAATGTACCTGCAGACAGGCACATTTTCACCTGCTGAGAAGTCTCTTACTTGTTTTCTTGGACACACTTTTTCTCTTCCTAAATATAAACCAGTTTGGTGTAGTGGTTAAGGCACCAGGCTAGAAACCCGGACCTCTCGAGTATACTGCTCCTCCTTTTCTTCCTCTTGTCTCTCAAGGGCATTCTCACAGATCATTACAATTATTGACTGCTGTGCCATTGAGCTCAGTACTGATAATAGTGACTGCCAGTATGATGTCCTGTTCAGACTATGAGGTGGCCAGACAGAATTATTATCAAACTCTTTATTTAAAACAACTATTTACAACAGTAAAGTCCTGGTGAATAAATAAAGCAAAGCAATTCCAATCCAGACCACCCAGGCAATGACGGATGAACAGGCAAGGCTGCAGGATCAGACTGTGGCAGAACAGCAAGACAGAATACAGCTAACTCTCTGATCAAAGCTGTCAGACTTGGTGAAGCTAGAGTGCGTGGCAAGGCAGAAGCTGGAGGCAAGGTTCTGTGAACTGGCACGCAGATAGGAGCGGGCTGACACGTGGAATCTAGGCGAGACTGGACTGGAACCTCTAGGCAAGGCTTGGCTCTGGAGGCTAAGCTGGGCTGGACTGGAGAGTCTAGGCAAAGCAGAGCTCTGGAAGCAAGGCTGGACTAGACTGGAGGGTCTAAGCAAGGCCTGAATTTGGCAGCACACCTGGATCGTGCTGGGGCTTAGAGCTGGATGCGAGACTGTGCTCAGCAGGGACGGCAAGGGGAGTCTCGACTGGAGAGGCTTGTGCAGGAGGGGGGCCCGTGATGACAGAAGGCACTGGTGCTGGTTCCACACTGGCTACAGGCAAGGCTTCTGATGCTGGTAAGGATGCTTCCGCAGTGTTGTGGGCTCGAAGGATCAGTTGTCTCCAGCAGCTTGCTCCTCGTGCAGCTACCCTTTAAAGCTATCCCTTCTGTGTCTTTTCTCTCCTGATTCCAATTTGGCTGCCTTCTGCTTCGCACGCTTCTCTGATCTCCTGTCTTGAGTGCTGATTGAAGGATTCAAATCCACCTCCGAACTTTGTCCAATCCGTGTCTGCAAATTTTCCCGCTCTGCTGAGTCACTTCCTGGTTTAGATTTTCCAGGCTTCTCCTGATAAGTTTTGTTTTCCGCTTCTGACTCTGGATAGGTTTTGTTTTCGGAGTCAGAAGTGGGTTCAAGCCACACAATGGTTTTCCATGGTGTCAGCCATCTCTACCCAAAGAAGCTAAGTCCCATCTACATAAACTGGGGCTTAAAAGTTTGTGAATTTTCAATATTTCTGCATAAATATGACCTAAAACATGATCTGTTTTCCACACAAGTCCTTAAATTATATAAAGAGAACCCACTTAAACAAATGAGACAAAACATTATACTTGTTCATTTTTTATTGAGGAAAATGACCCAAACCTATTTGTGTATGGCAAAAGTATGTGAACTTGTAGGATTATCAGTTCATTTGAAGGGGAAATGTTTCAATCAATGGGATGATAATCAGGTTTGAATGTGGAAGGTCTTGCCTTTTTTAAAGAACAGAATTCTGTGTATTCACTATCAAAGTCTTATCTTCACAACACAAGTATGTGGAAGTGTGTCATGGCTCAAACAAAGAAAATTTCTGAGGACTTCCGAAAAACAGTTGTTGATGCTCACCAGGCTAAAAAAGTTATAAACTATTTCCAAAGAGCTTGGACTCTCCCATTCCATTGTCAGGCAGATCGTGTACAAATGGAGGCAATTCAACACCACTGTAACTCTCCCCAGGACAAGTCAACCAACCAAGATCACACCAACAGCAAGGAGTGTAATACTCCAGGAGGTCTCAAAGAACCGCATAGCATCTAAGGAATTAAAAGCCTGTCTTGCATTGGCGAATGTCAGTGTTCATGAGACCACCATCAGGAGAACACTGAACGACAATGGTATGCATGGCAGGGTTGCAAGGAGACAGCTACCACTCTCCAAAAAGAACACTGCTGCCCAACTACAGTTTGTGAAAAACCATGTGGATAAGCCCGAAGGCTATTGGAAAAATGTTCTGTGGATGGATGAGACCAAAATAGAACTTTTTGGCTTGAGTGAAAAGTGTTGTTTGGCAAAAGGCAAACAACATAAGAACCTTACCCCATCTGTGAAACATGGTGGTGGCAGTATCATGGTTTGGACCTGCTTTGCTGCCTCTGGACCAGGATGCCTTGCCATCATTGATGGAACTATGAATTCTAAATTGTACCCAACAAATTTTACAGGAAAATGTCAGGTATCTGTCCAGGAACTGAAGCTCAAGAGAAAGTAAGTCATGCAGCAAGATGACCCGAAACACACAAGTCATATGACCAAATAATGATTAAAGCAGAAGAAAGTTAATGTTTTGGAATGGCCAAGTCAAAGTCCTGGCCTTAATCCTAGAGAAATGTCTGGAAGGACCTGGAATGGTCAGTTCATGTGAGAAAGCCCACCAACATCCCTTAGTTGAAGCTGTTCTGTAGGGAGGAATGGGCTAAAATTCTGATCAACAGTTATTGGAAATATTTAGTTGCAGTTACTGCTGCCCAAGTGGGGCACACCAGTTACTGAAAGCAAAGGTTCATGTACTTTTGCCACAAACAAATATGTAGCTTTGGATAATTCTCAATAAATCAATGAACAAGTATAATGTTTTTGACTCAGTTGTTTAATTGGGTTCTCTTTATCTAGTTTTAGGACGTGTGGAAAACAGATCACATTTTAGGTCATATTTGTGCAGAGACACTGAAAATTAAAAATGGTTCACAAACTTTTAAGCACCGCTGTACAAACATGTAATCTTCCACTGAGTTACGGTCCTTCTTTGGTTAAACAATCCAAGCAGAACTCTTTTTTGACTAAACGCCTAAGTTTTACCACCAAATATGAAAGGACAAATTTTAACAGCTCATTTTTAAAGCTACATAAGGATAGCCTGACATGCTCATAAACAATCCTTTAAATATAATACAATTATTGTTCAGAAAAACTATCAGCTTTCAATATTATATATAACAAAAGCATTCCTAATTTTCTTCCATTACAGTAGAAAAATTATAGCTCTCAACATACTGTTTGGGTGCTAAGATGACAGGAGTTGTAACCCATCAGTATCTAGTTGATCATAGGAGTTTCCTAATATGGTAAGCAGTTGGCAGGAACAAATGAAGAACAAGAAATCAATGTAAGTGTGAAAAGAAGGTGTGCTATGATTTGTACAGTAAGGTGGATGTGACTGACACAGTACAGATTTGGAAGTTTGTTCTCTAACTTGTACATTTACTTGTTGAAGTCTTCTCTGTATTTCAGTGCTAACAGAGGTCCCCTGTTGGACTAAAACACTGCCCTCGCTGGCAGCCTGCTTGGTAAATTGGTAATATAAACAGAACTTGTTTATAGTCTTACATGTCACAAAACTTTGCCTTTAGACAACTAACACCTGCTTCTATATATCCTCTTTTATCACCCCAGAACACATCTTTTTCACAGAGTGAAAATGGGAATGTTTATTTCAGTTGCTTAATGAGTCACTCACTGAAACTGGCACAGTCTGTCCTCAAAAACAAAAGCAATTTCACAAACTACACACTAATAAGGCAGACACAAAGGTTCTCTGGATTATAGCACAAAAGCACAATTTAACAGCAGAATAAAGCTTGAAGCTAGACAAGAGACCTGACATCAGCACGCGCGCTAATCATAGTACAATGGCCCTACTATGTTTCATCAAACTGCAAAGGGAGTCTGTATAAATCACTCTTTGTTATCTGAAAATATCTGGGATTCTTGAAGTATGTTCTATTTTTAACATTTTAATATTGGCTGCCTGATAGAAGCTGTATATTGCTTTACTGAGAAAAACTTAAGAGGATCATGCTGCAGAATGAAATGAAAAGCACAGCTTTGGTTTTCAGATCTTCGTTTGTATATGAATAAGAATTTACTATTTTCTTTTTTCCATGTTGAGAATCTTTGATTCCTTTTAACAGGTGGAACACCTGATGTTAAAATCTTCAGAAATACACTTGAAAGGCTTGGTCTTTGTTACAGAAATATTACTATAATGAGCAAGTATCAATTTTCAAGCTTTTTTTCCCCCTATTAAAACAGAATAATAGAACTGCTGAAACCTAACCAGAATTAGAATTTGTACCATAAGGATTGCTCCATCTGCCCTAAGTCTGAAGGGCAGGATGCTAGAAAGGAAAAATTAAGCATAAGGAGAAATGAGCTGTAATTGTAAGCATAAAAGATTTAATGTACAATCTTATGCATCTTTATTAGAAATTAGGCTCCCTAAATCAGTTGCAATGTCCTGTCAAGACTAAGGTATAGGATTACAACTTTGGAGCCCCAAAGCATTTGGAAGGAAGAGTTCAGCAAGACTTACATTCAAAATTACTTTGCACAAGATTACCACCCCAGTGCCTCATTTATGTGTATCTTTTAATTAATCACCAGTGGATGCATTTTTTCTACTTTTTCCTTAATTAAAATAAAAAACATTAAGATTAAAAGATTTCCTTTTTTTTAACCTTTGATCTATTGCAATCCAACTTAATTTTTCAACTGATTCAATACTTGCCCTATTCAAGGACTGAATCAACCAATTAACAAACATGTAGAACAAAATTATGGGTTCACCTAAATGTTGGGGAAATATTTAGTGAATGAATGAAGCCTTCTATATCATAGCAGCTTTCATGCATACAGGAGGCTTTTATCAGATTCAGTCGCCAATGGATGAATGGGGGAGACAGACCACTGTCCTACTCCATAAGCTTTTCATTCAAATAAATAAATAATTTCACGCAAAATTTAGCTCACAAATAAATAATTTGGCGCACAATTAGCACTAGAAAGAGCTATTAACTGGTTTGCTATACAGATAAACTACTCAAAGCATAACTGCTCAAGCTTCAGATGTTCAATTATAAGTATATCTTAACTCCTTTTACAAAGCTTTCATAAACAAGCACAGAAAATACTAGGTGCATCTTCATTATTACTCTGCTTCCCCCCCTCCCAAAAATGCATTCACACTTTTTAAGAATTGTTTTCCAGGAAGCACCATCTTTTCTCACAAAGAAAAATAAGGAAAAAACAGTCTCAGTGGAAGTTTCCACTCCACCAGCTATCATCCTGATTAGCTGTTTGAAATACACACATGGCCAACGTTTCCTGTTTTCAATCTATTGTCACCATTTGCCAGTCATACATTGGTCTGTTCTAACTTTAGCTTACTTATACAAACAAAAACATTGAAAACAGAATGTAAATGCAAAAGTGCTTTTTGTTTTGCAACGTGCAACTTTTTTTAATCTAAAAAGGGGAAATTATAAAGAAAAATAGAAAAACATACATTTGAAACTTTTTTTAAAAACGTAGGTGAAGCTTTGAATTGCTTAATAAGATTGTGTCTATGCATTTAATAATTACTATTTTATTATCCTAAATTGAAATAATACGCTATTTAGCTCTAGAGTAGCTCTCTGTATATAACACACTTCAGATGAATGTCAGGATTACTTGGCTGTAAGTTCTGGAAGTTGCAGGTCCCAAGTATCTGTACAGTGTTAGATTTGATCATGTAATAAAGAATGATTGCACTGACCAGCTCAGGCCAAAGTAATAAAGATGGTACTGACTTCTGGCTGAATTGCCCTGCAACATTTGCTCATGTAAAACACAACACTTATTGAAGATAGCTGCACAGAGGGAGCCCCACTGCACACATTCACCTTGCACAATGAAGAACAATCAAAGGGTCATGCTCTCTTCCACTCTCATAAAACTGTAATGGCATGTGGGAATAGATTGCCTGACTGAGCTTTAAAC
This sequence comes from Candoia aspera, assembly GCF_035149785.1. Classification (NCBI taxonomy): domain Eukaryota; kingdom Metazoa; phylum Chordata; class Lepidosauria; order Squamata; family Candoiidae; genus Candoia; species Candoia aspera. Next base: position 40,367,460 of record NC_086160.1, read on the forward strand.
TGCAATACAAATAGCATTATCCATCTTGCTAACCTAAAAACATGGATAAATAATTCTAGCTTATAGCCTTGTTGAGATCTAACAAGGTGCTAGGGTTTCGTCTAATGTTTGAATTCATCTTCCAATGTTTATACATTTGACATTCGTTATTTCATTAGTCTGCTATGCCTGCAGAATACATATTCAAGAATCCTTTTCTGCTTCTTTCATATTAATTCTCTCACCCAGATGATGACTTTGGGAAGAGATGCTTTTCAATAAATTCCTTTACTTATCATTATTTGTCAAGTTGTTTTAACATCATGTTCTTTCCACCATTAACCCCAGCTTCAAAGAGCATGACGTTAAAAAAAGCTGATGTTAAAATTAAATTTTGTGGCATTATTGAAACAGCAATTCATTTAGTGTTTGTTTCTACTGATTCTCTTTTCTAAAAATATCAAAACTGTTCCATATATCAGCAAACTCTAAGTAGTGTGTATGTGTGTTTATGTGTATAAAAGCTTGTCTATCAGGACAAATTCATCACAATCTGTTTGTGGTCAGGTTTTGATTTAAAAAGCAGAAGCCAATATACAGTCTCTTCCATTTCAAAATTATGAAAAGCTGTCTAAAACTTTTATGGAATTTTCAAAGCAAAGAAAGCAAAGTAAACAACATCAGTCTTCCCTTTCTTTTGATTTCTTCATCATGGAAGAGGTGACAAAAAGCAAGAATGTTGGGTGGCATTTGGGGAAGGTTAGGAGAAGAATGGGATTGAAGTCATTAAGTTAATATGATCAGAGTTATGATGGAATTCAACACCTAACCTTCATGCACTTTATAAATAATGACAGCAATAATAAAGCAAGGCATGATGACTAATTACCAAGAAATCCAAATTCACATATATGAGATTATTCTGTAGCTGTCCTTTCTTTTCTTCATATACTCCTTCAGTAAAATTAATAAAAATAGTTATTTTAAAGCCACAATCCCTTTGTATATGTTCATGACCAAATCTTTAGGGAACCTATCTTCTGTCCCAAGTCTTTGAATCAACACTTTCTTTGCAGATTTCCTCTTTGCTAAATGATTAGAATTCCCTCTTATCCATGTTTCAATGTCTTAAACAAACAACTATTTTTCAAGAGATTTCAACAAGATTACAAGTTCTACATTTAACACTAATCCAAAATCCTGAAAATTACTTTTGTTTCTAAAAATGTCACTAATGTTCTAAGACTAAAGAATTACGCAAATGATTTTCAAAACATATTTTAAAGCCCGATCAACTATTTTCTAAAAAAAAAAGATTCTATTATATAAAATAACCAGCACTGCATCTCTTTATACCCCATCAGATGAAACACTGGAAGTATTCATACAGATAGTTTGAAACTGCTAATAAAAAGTACCTCTTCTTTGTTTTCAGCATATCCCCCAATTCCCGATCTTTTCAGTTGTTGCGTCTACCCCAAAAGAAGCAGTGTTAGTCTTCCTGTCAGCTTTCCAACTTACTATACACCACCCTATTATAATAACCTTTGACCAGCAGGAAGCAGACACAATGGACTGAAAATAACAACGATTGTATGAATTCAGAATGTTTTAATGTAAAGGAAAGAAGTACTTATTTAATTGGTGAATAAACTATTTGAAATTTAGTTTAAACTTATATACTAAAACTATAAGCAGAGACATAACTGAAACACATGGAACTATGTCAGTGTACATTTTTGCCTCCAAAAGAAAATGCCAATTTATAAAAAATATATGTGAAAAAATACATGAATAAATATTTTAGATGAATCCTTCATGGGGAGAATTGCTTTTTAAAAACACCCTAACTGTAAGAATTTGTAAGTTTCATTCCTTGCAGGCACTACCAACTTCTTTCTGAAATGTAAGATAGGTTGGAATGGATATAGTTCATTTCAAATATTGAAGGCAAGGGGGAAAAAAAAGCAGGGAATCATGTGAGCATGATCCAGCAATGCAATAGAGTTGTTAAAACAAAGTTCAACTGCCCAATTGTGGTTGGTAACAATTCAGCCCTCTTTTGCTTTTGTCAGGAAGTATTTAAATTACTGTATCCAGTTTCACAGGCTGCTTTTAATAACAATATTGGCAGAGTGTTGAAGAGAAAGGTAAGCAAGATGATCAGAGATCTGGAAAAGGAAGTCTTAGAAAAAACAGTTCAGAGAGCTGGTTCATTTATTCCAAAAAAGAGAACATGATAGCGGATTTCAATCAGTTAAACATTGGATGGAAACTGCAGGGGTCATATCTTAGCTAAATTCTAGAGGTCAGAATTACTTAACAATGGACCCATCTGCCTTATATTGTAGAGTGATGCACTTTTATTTGCTGGAAATATTTAAGCAGAGCTGATGATCATTTGTTAAGGATACTGTAGCTGTGTTCTACATTTCAAAACCTGTCTCAGGAGACAAATGGTTTCCTCGGACATATCCAACCTTGTGATTAAGGAGGTTTATGAGAGATGGCTTATTAAATTATGCAGTATTGATATTTTACATAACTCAGGACAATGGGTAATTCCTCCCACCCACCCCATCAGTTTCAGATTCATTTAATCAATGCAGATAAAATAGCAGTTTTAAGAGACTACCGAATTCTCTCAGTTGAAATACATTTGGGCAATTCTGAGCATTCTTTTTATTTACATCATTCTGAAAACTGAGCCTACTCTAACAATACTAAGGAATAATTGCAAAAAGACACAATTCCATGCCCTTAGAGACAACAAAACCTACAATCTTCAAGACACTGTTAAGCAACACATTCTAGCTACTACTTTTAACTGATAAACCATAAGTAAGAGACAGGGTTAACAATTTAGCACTCACAAAAAGAATGATAATTGAACAGGATATGCAAAAGACTGGGAAATAAAGCAACAAAAAAAAATGATGCTGCTGAAGGGAAAAAAGTAACAAGAATAAGCAAATGACACAAACTGCCAAAGAAATTCGATCTACTGTGTAAAAGCACATTGCATCAAGGTTCCACCAAACCTAGGTTTCTGTTTCACAATCCTTTAATTCTCTGGGGTTTCTTGATGTACTTAAATTACCAAATGGGAAGTATATTACCATTTCCATACTGCAAGTATAACATAAGGACATCTCTGTGTTAACATGAGTAAACACAAGAACACCAATTGCCTCATTGCACTAATCTATTCAAGAAGTGGATTCATAGATCATACTATACCATGTTTATTTAACTTGGCATACCAAGATGCCATGAACCCAGCAGTAGTAGTTCACAGAATAAACCATGGTTTAATTGTGTTAATACAATTAGAGGCTGGTGTAGGACAGGGGAGCAGCAAAAAAACCCTGAAATGTTCTAGTACTAAAATTAAGCTGGCTGCTGTAAATCAGTAAAGTACAGTGTAATATGGTTTAAAAATAGCAACAAAAAGTCTTCCCTAAAGGTGGCTGCTCTAGCAAAAAAATAAAGTAAAACTCTATATATCTTAGTATATCAAAAGACTTCATTACCAGAATGAGTTCTGGTAATGAAAACATGTTTTAGTTTAAACCTGTACTTAGATGCGTCCTGGTCCTTAAAAAAATGATTCCCAGAGTAACAATGCTGCACCTAATTTTGATTGATGGAAATCCACCAAGCCTGAAGTCCACCATGAGTACTCTTATTTTGGAGATGCAACCTAAGGAGCTGCACCATTATGATATGGGGGGGGGGAAGTGTTCTATTACTGCCACATTTAGGGCAAAAGTCAACAAGACTGTTAGCATGTCTCAGAATCAAATGTGGTATATTAAAGATGTACATGTTCTTCACAGCTATCCTAGGATTTGAAGTTATAAAGAACCATGGATTTTTCAGGCATGTGAGTGGGCTAAACGATGCTCAAACAACCCTGTAAGGAGAAATGGAGGGTCAGTGTTATCTGTCAACATTTGATTTAGGGGTTGTTGTTTGTTTTGACAAAGGGGGAAGGAGAAAGAAGCTCCTTTTGAGCAATATGATCAAAATATTTGTAGTTGTTCTAATGCAATTCCCTACCCTTTTTCTTCTTTTTTAAATTATTACTGTTATTAATGTTGAGATTACAGAGTTTTTGTTAATTATGCTGATATAATAAAGACAGGCTGAAATCTCCCCATTCAGTGTGGCTTCTCTTAAGTTAGGAAACTGTGAAAGTTCATTTCCATTGTAAATCTAAATTTTAAACAGGCTGAAATTGCCTTGGTAGAGAATATGCAAAATATCCTTTAATTCAGCAGAAATACCCTATACATAGAAAAATTTTAAAACCCTGAACAGCTTCCTTCCAAAATCCATTTATTGGGTGAAGAGTTGCCATTTTATAGTTTTAAAAAATCATTAACTCTTATTTTAGCAGCAGGCTATTTCCATGGTTGCACCCGTATGACACCTATGCTTAGGGCCTTGCATTGGTTGGGCAATTGTCAGAGCAACTGAAAGCATGAATTTTTACCTACAAAGACTTAAATTGGTTGGCACATTTTCAGCACTGCCTCATTCAACCAGAATTTATCCATCTGGTGCATTCATCACAGGAAAAGTTCTTGATTATCCCATATTTTTGAGAAGGAAAGGATAGTGTGAAACCAGAAAGTGATGTTCTTTGGTTTGACGTTGACATTGTGGGATGTCAGCCTATCTTTCCACTGTGTTGGGCTTCTGGGAAGAAGTAAAAAATCAAAATCTATTATCAAGAGCCTTTGAAAGTGGTCATCTGGTACGTAATTATGAGATTGTTCCTCTGTGTGTAATTTCATTATGGGATTGTTTATGGTTAATTATTATAAATTTAAATTATTGTATTACAATGTTATTGTAGATGTCCTATTTTGTTTGAGTTACTATGGATATTTTTAATGTATATTGTTTACTCTGAACATTTTATTGATTTATTTTGTTGTTGTATCATGACTAGTAGATTTAGCAGCATATAATTCAATAAATAAATATTACAGAATATGCTCCCTTCAGAGATGCACTTATCCTCTTCACTTCTTTATTTAGGAAGGCACTGAAAATCTTTGTTTTTTCAACATACATTTGGCATTTAGCTGATTAATAATTAACCTTGGAGTTACTGTATATTTTAAAATGGTTATATATTGGGATGGCTATGAAGAATACTATGTTTCTTGTCAATGTTGTATTGTATACCATGCAGAGTATTTTGGGTGGTATAAATATCTTCACAAATAAATAGAATAAAACTAAATGCATGTTTCTCAGGTGAAATAGAAATTCAACCCTGCTATTCCAAGTACAACTATAGTTTAGAGTTGCCCTCATCACTTAGCAGAATGCTGTATTTTGAGAGTAACTCTTGAAAGTACTTGAGAATTGGCAATTTAGCTGTTTTCTATTTGTTCTCCTTTGCTTTTTAGCTCTATGTTAGAAACAACTCCCACAGTGATTTTTATTTGATCTTCATTATTGTTTAGCTTCTTGAAGATAAATAAATTGTTCATCTTCTTGAAGTAAATGCTTTGGATCAATGCAAATTATGAACATGATTTCCCAACTGGGCTTATTATGATAGATATGCATGTACAAATGTAACACAGTAATAAAGTTTTTAATTCTTGCATACTAATAGTTATTGGTACATTCATGCATTTTAGGATTAACCCATCAATTAGTGGCCACAGTACCAGTTCATGATTTTCTGGATCTTGATTATTATCTTTTAATAAACAGGTAGGATTCCAATATCACTATCTAGATCTATGTAGGATTCAGTTAATGAAGCATTAAATTTGGCAGAGGAAAACCCATCTATTCAACCTTCAACTCACCTACAAAAGTATGTTACATCGGATGCACAAGGAGCTGTATTCATAAGCATATTGCCAGGCTGTTTACATAAATAATTTTTAAACTGGTTTTGTACTTCCTTCTCTTATAAATCCAGTGGAAAAATATATTTCATCCAGTTTCAGTCTTTCATTAACATTCCCAAATCTTACATTCCAGTATAAAAGGCAGTCTATCACTGTATAAAATGGAGTTTATGCATATTGGAAGGAAGAAGAGCACTTCTTATGACGATGCAATTTTGGTTGCATGTGGACCAACCCATGAAAAATTAATTCACTATGAGTAAACAAATATTTAGGCATACTTTAGAATTAGCTTTGCTCAAGTGTAAAGAGATGAGAAATCCTCAAAGAGTTTTAAAGTGAAAATTAGGTTCAGCTAATTTTTAGGTTATGTGAAAAACAGCTCCTAGCAAGAAAGACAAGAGACATTTAAGAATAAGCTGCTTAAGGCAAGCTTCCTTAATTATACAATATCATAATATATTTCCCAAATAGAGTTATTCTCAAGAAACAAAAACCTGATTGTTTTATTATGTGCACTGCAGTATGGAAGGTCATAAATACAGGTATACCAACCTTTCCAATCTGGGGGGCACAAGTTTTGGGGAAGCTTGGGATGATACATATATGGCAACTTTTACAATTTTTTAAATGTGCAGCCTTCCTCTTTTTTCCACTTTTTGCTGCTATGCCCTGTATTATGTGCATACAGTAACATGCTGTACTGTTACATACTTTAAAAGAGCCCTAAACAGCTTGAGGCCAACATTCTAAATGACAGCCTACTCCCTTGAGAGTCTGCCCAAAATCTGCATTTATCTTCCAATATGCTGTTACTTGTATTACTTCCTACAAGTGTGAGCCTGCTGGGTATTCGGGAGAAGGGCCTTTACTATGGGAAGGTTCAGCTAATCACTCTAACCTCTATCCACCTTTTCAGTTGGCTGATGAAGATTATGTTGTGATACCAGGCTTTTTAAGAGTTAATGTCACAATCTAATTTTAGATAGTCTTTTTTTTTCTTTTTAGTTTTTAAGTTTTTCAAATTTAACAAGGCAGGAGTCAAACAAGGCAGTAGTGGAAGAATACTAACAAGAATTGCAACAAAATATTACAGAATTACAGGATTTCACTCCATTTCCCCCTTCTCTCCAAAAGAGTAATCATTCAGGTACTGATCATACTTGGTCTTCACTGAGACTATTCAGGAATCTCGCCTTGGATTTTTTTTGCAAATCTTGTGATTCCTGAATCTTGGGATAGGGACAATGGAACTTTGGTTGCACGTGGACCAATACATGAGAAATTAATTCACTATGAGTAAATGAATAGTTAGGCATACATATATTACACTAGCTTTCTTCACGTCTTATTCTCCAGTTGTGTTCCTAGCACAACTTCCACAATTACCTCTAATTATGGTCATGATGGCTTGGCAAATAGTAATAATCCCAATATATCTAGAGAACATACATAAAATTATAAGGTATGGGGTTTGTTGGCTTGTTGGTTTTGCCAGAGTGTTACAGAGCATAAATTTATATGCTATAGTTATACAGAATATATTTAAATCCCAAACAAGAATCATACGTATATTTCCTTTTAACATTTGTATTCATTCCAAGTATTTATCATTACAATATTGAATATTCCTTTTGTTTAAATTTCTGACCAATATATTGAGGATCACACCACTGAGCAGGGGGTCTTAATTCTGCAGCTTGTGAATACTGACATGAAAATCCCAGCATCTCCTTCATATTTCACCAGTTATCTGCTTTTTTTTCCTCAAAGGAAGGGAGGGAGGGAGGGATTCTGCAAGACTCAGGGAATTCGTCTTTCTCAGTTAATTATCAAGACATTGCATCTTCTCACACTGAGAGGACATGTTCTGGTTTGGCTGGCCTATGAGGCATCAGAGATATTCCAGATAACAGCATGCACACATTTTTAAATTTTAATGCTGGATTCCAGGCTGCATTCCTGAGTTCCTTTTAGCCACAGAAAAATTGCTTAGAGGTTAAAATAGATTCTTTTCAGTTCACCCTGATGAGACAAGTCCCCACATGTCACCAACTAAGCTACCTCTCAATAGCACAGTTATTGCTTGAATGAATTTACTAGTACATGCATTTTTGTTCTGGTAAAGCCTACCTTGGTCTGCTAAAGTCAAGTCTGCAATTGACGCTTTTTGCCTTAAAGTGTAAAAAAAAGCAAATAATCTATGAACAGGTTTGTTTCCTTCAATATTCATACCACAAAAGCATGCACTGGCACAGGTTGAAATACTAACAGCTGACTAGGGTGTCCGCAATTTTTGCTTCACTCTGTTGCTGAAATTCTGGCTCGTGTTGTTTATAGCTTGGGTGCCTTTGGTTGTCTCTTCCCTGTCGCCTTAATGCAACTGAGCAATTGATTTTTTTGTGATGACTGTATACTGATGATTACATACTGCTGAAGCAACTGGCCTATGCCTACTGATGAATGGTTGAGAGCCATTCACATATCCATCCCAATTATTTTAAAAATAGGAAGGAGGAAGGCATTGGCCACTATCTGATCCTGTCATTCTCAGACAGGATAACTACAATACACTGGCTACAAAGAATATATAGATACAGCCTGGCCAGTGGAAAAGAACTTGGTAAGAACAAGAGGGAATGGGAGAAGAAGAGAGAAGCTTGGTGTGGGGGGGAACCACCATCAACTTTGGCTTCCTCAAACAACTATCATGAACTACAATTCAAACACTTTTGTAGTTCACTGGAATTCCACTGACAACCCACTGAAAGTGTCCTAGGTGAATTATTGCTATACCTACACCCATTCCAGAATGTTTACACAGAAGCCTTGATGCCCACCAACCATACCTTCAATCACTCAATGACACAGGGAGAACTGTATGTAAAACAATGCAACGCTCAGTATTTAATTTTTAAACAGTATAGCTGATTGTTGATCTGATCAGCATTTAAAATAACAAAAACAAAACAGGACTACCTGAATGTTAAGTATTTACTCATTTGTGCATTTATTTATTTTAAAGGGAAGGAAGGGTTGCTTGCATATCTATTAATTACAGTTACTAGACTGTGAGAGAGGGAATGAATAAAATTTAAAACATCCTGAAAAGAAAAGCACTGGCACTGGACAAGGCGCATTATATCTTGGGCTGGTTTCTGCTATTGGTTCCTCTACTAAAATAAATCATTATTCACAAATATCTTTAAAACACTGCCTAAATTTCTGGTATGTACAGCCAACAAATATGGATTACTGTGTAATCTATGGCTGGGCACATCTTGAGGTAGGCTCAAAAAGACTCATAATACATTTACATCTGGACTACGTTAAGACAATCTCTGTTGGCTTGGCGCATTTTCTAAGGATACACTTCATTAGAAATTCTAAGCACAAAGGAAAAAAAAATACAAGCCGGCTTTTGGTGTTGGTTAACTGGGACTTACAAAATGACAGGAAACGTCATAACATTGGAAATATTAAAGTAGATCTTTGAAGAATGGAGCCAGAAATTAGTAGCTACAATATCAATAATGTCAGTAATGATGTCTGATTCTACTGATAGACTATGTCCAAAAGATATTAATGAGGAAATGACATTAAGCAAATTTTGTCCAGCAAGACAGAGAAAGTACTGAAAGTGGAACTACACATGACAAGCCAAGAGAATGATTTGGAAAAGGATGCTTTATTGGATATACAAAGGAAATTGGCTGAAGTTTTAAAAATTAAAGGGGAAATACAAATGACAAACCAAGAGATTGTGTCCTAACAGTCAGAAATCACGCTGAGACGAGGAGTAGGTCTCTAGTGTTTATTACTGCTACATTAGACAGAAAATCCTAACAAACTGAAGAAGCGTGGGAAAAACCCAGACATATAAACCCCAAAAGCTAAGGCGGGTCTGATCTGTGTCTCTCTGAATGGCTGCTTAATTCCTCAGTACTACGCATGCATTTTCCACCCTGGATCGAGGCCCCCTCCTGCTCACCATCAGTACTCATGACAGATTGACCTGGAAAATGTTTTCTTACTGGATCTACAAAAGAGGCTTATTAAACCCTTGAAGAAGTCTGTGCAATGGCATAAAGAAGAATTGAAAAGAAATCAAATCCTTTGACAATATTTGAATGAACTAAAGATTAAGATTGTTAGAAGTAAAAGGGAGGAATATAAAGTCGGTTTATTGATCAAGGTTAAAATAAGACATTTATTTGCAAAGTTCTTTAATGGACTTTTTGCTGACAGCAGGATTGAAAAGTTGATGTTTATGGATTTGCTTATAGATAAGAGATGGGATATAGGATGAACAGATACCTGTTTGTAACCTTATGTGGTGAAGAGTTACTAATTATCTATACTTGTTGTAATGGAGGTTGGAAGTCACTTCTGTATATATTTCTTCTCTTTTTCTTTATCATATTCTCTTTTCTCTTTTCTCCTTTTCTTTTTTTTTGTGTACTTTTTCTTCCTACTATTCTTTTTCTTTCTATAAGTTTAGGTTCTATTAGTTTTTACTATAGTAATCAAAATTCTTAATTAAAAAATTATATATATATAAAAAAAGAAATTCTAAACACAATGAACAGAAGTACATTTTAGATGTATAAATTTTTTTACCATCCTTGGGACTCAGACCTTAAGAATACATAAAAATCTCACTTTTCAAATAAAAAAACAAATGATTTCTCCTGATTTTTTGCAATAAAAAAAGCAAACTCATTGCAATTAAACTGCCATAAGCTGAGAACAGCCTTACTGCAAAGTACACAAAGCAATCTTGGAATGTTCAAATCAAGGTTTCGATCACTTAATGAGATGAGGTAATTTGTGTGCGTGTTTCATGCTAGAGTCTGAATGGTAACCCGTTACACGAGTCCCCTGACACAGTTCTAATCAGCTTATCCTTTGGACACATTGAAACATGGCTCTCTAAAACTGGAGCAAAGAGAATGGAGACAATTGCTCTTCCTAACTCAGTAGAATTTGGGAATTTCACCAATTTTAGCACAAAAATGAGTTACATTTTAATATGAAGCTGGTAAAGAATATATTAAATTTACAGCTTATTTACCATAATGATCACCTGAGCAAAGAATTACCAATTGTTCCATCTTATAAACCATCTTTTCTCATTTATTACAAATTGAATTGCTGCAAAGGTAGAAAATTAAGAGAACTTATTCCACTGAAGAATATTTATGTATAGCATACTTCTGCTCAACATAAGATACAATTTTACAGCATTTCTTTCAAGTTCCTGTATGTCTTAGTCATAACTTACTTTGCAGTCCTATTTATCTACCTATCCAAGTGTCTTAAAGCCATGTAAACCATCACTGGTGATGAAGCACATTTTCATGCAGTGCCAAAACACCTCAAAATCTACAACTTCAGGAAATCCTTTCCTTCCGTATAGAGATCCCAATGTACTTTTTCCAGATAGAATTTCAACTACCCATATACTATCAACACACGCTATTTTCCTGTTATTCTAAGGCATTCTGTTGTTAAGTATGTCACTCATATTGTCCAATATAGTCCATAAACTGACCAACTTTTGCAATCACCTCAATATTTATATATCTTATAAAGAAGTATTATATATTTAAGATTGCTTAAAGTATGCAATCCACTGGACAGTGCATTGTTTCTAAATAAACATCCAATTTATCAAATGGAGTTAGGGTTCAGTTATAAATAAAAGCAAAATGTATGAGCAATTTTAAGACAGCTTGCCTCTGATTCCATCCCTGCTCCATAGATTTTTATTATTTGCAATTAACATGCAACTGAACTTGCCAGAATACCACTTGATGTTGTTGTGGCTATTTATGGCAGTAACTTCCACTTACAGTCCCCAAGGAAAGATGGCCCAGACAGAGACAGCTAACTACATAATTCCAAGCATAGAACAAATATAAAGGAGGACACTGTCATTCAGGCTAACTGATGGGGGGCAAAGAGGTCAAGGACCCATATGGTTTATTTCTGTAATCATTATTGCACACATGAACCATTAGATTCTGCAGTTTCACACTGGGGTTTCCACAGAATTTGCAATATCTGCCACTAGCTATAGATTATCAAATGCCAGAATGTGGTACATGGTGAGAAACCTTAATAATGTATCATCTCAGTTGTTCTAACTATCCTAAGAGGGGAAGAAATGCATTTGAAATTTACTAGCAAGGGCAACCTTTCTGTGCATTCACCTGAACATAAATACTAGTCTGTCGATTTGTCTGTAATATTCACATACATTTCCCAGAGACTCTGTAAACTTTTCTACCTATAGAATTTGCTAGCAAAATTAAGAGGCCACTCCTAGAAATTTATTTTATGCAAGATTCTTGCAGAGAAGAGGACAGCTTTCAACATGACTCTTTTAAATGTCAAAGAGAAATAAAGCTTACGGTTTCCAAGCTAATTTCTCCCAACCCTCATAATTTTACAGAACATATCCAACAAAACTGCACAATAAATTATATTTTGAACAACAAGAGAAGAAACTATCATAAAAACTACTTAAGAAACTGAGTAATACAGTCAGCATCAGTCAGAGATGAAAAGCTGCAACTCAAGTCTACTACAAAGAATGAAATAAGTAGAAGACTTAACTTCTATCAAAAGCATCTATATTCTGTTTTCACTGACTTACAGGACCTTCTTTCAAAGTTAACTATACTTTGAATAACTACTTTAATCACAATCATAGATTAGGTTTATCATAATAATTTAAGGCAGGTGGCTAACAGTTTTTATCTAATTCTTTGAAATAAAGGTAATGTAAATCATTTTAAATAAGGCAATCATCTGCAATATAATTTTAACTCTTTAGTGCATGGATTTCAGAAACAGAAGCCCACTATTGCCTATCTGTATGTATACATCTTTTAATTTCATAAGGTTTTATGCTACCATGCAAATTAAGCAACAATATAGTTAATTTTCATTTATCATCAGAGAAATTCAGGGCCGAAAAAACAACATATCTCACCTTTATTTTATCCTCAAAGGAGCAGTGGTCTGGACTAAAAGAAACTGTAGAGCTCTCATTCACATACAACAGAAGCTTCAATAAACAGAAATGATTTGAACCTAATTAACCTCCCCAATTTAAGTTTAATACTCTACCCTTTATATCTATTTGTCTATAAGCAAATACCAAACCACCATAAAATGCACAATTTCAGTTAAAAACAAGAAAAAAAATCATGTCACAATTGTATTAAAAAGGCCTTAATAATATTTTTCTCTAATACATTCTGATTTAATAAAACCTTAACATTTCTTAATAGGAAAAATAACACAATCAACTGTACTATATGTGAAAGACCAATCATTTAAAAATTATAGTCACAACAACGCCCACTATATTTAACCAATGTGCTTACCTGGCATTAAGAAATCAAACGTAAAACCACTAAAACCAGCCAAAAATAAAAAGTCAAACCAGTAACAGAATTAAGACATGTGACCTTTCCCTAGTAATTTTAAATTACATAAATGTATATTTTTAAAAACTATTCAGAAATTATATATTGCTGAAGATCTGAATGATTTTCCTTAATCCTTAGGGAATATTTATTTATCAGTTTTAATAATCATCCACTAAATGTTCCAAGTTTTCATAATATAGTAATATATTCATGATGACCTGTTTGTGGGATTTTTTTGGTCATATTTGCTTGGACACATCGTATAAATTACTTTTTGTTAGCAAAATCTCATCCGAATCCAATATATTACGCAAATCTAATTAGCTGGGTTTCAGCACCGTACTTAATGGAATCTGAGTATTACATCACAGAAAGCTGTTTTTGGCTGTCTATCTTGCCTTATGAAAGAGTTTACATCTTAAAGCAATTCAGCTGAATGTACTTACACTATAATATTCGCCTGACCTTAAATGACAAAAGAGCCGAGCAAAACCTTTCTACATACACTGGTTATTATCTAGTGGAGGCAAACCGTAAGTTATCAAAACATCAGTTTGTCTAACTAGAAAGAAAGCAAAATTATTCTGGCAAGATACAAAAGATACGGAAAAAGAGTAGAAGATATATCGAGTAAACTGGGATTGGATGCAGTGAAGAAAACTAGACAGAAAGAGAAAAACATACCCTCTTCCAAGTTGAATCTCTGCTTATCTCTGAATCACATCACTATTCATTAAAGTGGCACAGAAGCTACACACAGAGCACAGAGTGGCCCAGAGCCAAGCCTGTGACTTCAACTGCTCCATATTCATTTAGTAACAGAAGTAACATGCAGGGAAAAGCCAGAAAATGGAGTTGCTTGGACAGTTTGGTCAAGCCCCTGTCTGTATTTTGAGACGGAAGGAGGGAGAGAGAAGGGGAAAAAGCTGCTCTTTCTCCTCCTACCAAAAGGAAGAAATGAAAATTTAGATGTCTTTGTTTTGTCAGTTCAAAGCAAGATCGCATCTATCCTACAAATAGGCAGCTATCTCACGTAACAGACACAGGAAGGTGAGGAGTAAATTTATTCATACGAACATGTATCTGGAATATTTGCTAGCTGTGAACCGATACGGGTATGTATGCAATTCTTAAATAAAAATTCCACAAATAAGCATCACAATAATCTTGATGGGAGAAATCATTTAAAATCCTTGGCCTTAAATTTATCTGGCAGATATGCTGTATGATCAAGATACTTCTTAATGGAGAAGTAGTGGTTACTTCACATGCTCTCTCCTTTTTGTGTATGAACAAGTTCTGAGGGCAAATTTGGCTTGAACTGTTTCTGCAAACACTAACAAACAAACAAATCTGGGTAATGAGTGCAACATAACTGTAATCAATTACATTGCTACAATATAATTCAACAAAAATGCTTAGAATAATATGTACTGTTTTGGCCACCTCAACGCCAAAAGGGCATTTTAGATTCTGAAAAGATGCACAAATGGGCATATGCTCAAGAAGATGAAGCAATTCCCTTAAGAGAAAAGAATTTGGAGCTATTTAATTTGGAAAATAGTTGTAACAGACATAAATGTGTTAAATGTATGCTCAGATTTAAGAAAATGGATGATAGTTTTTCACAGTTCTAGAACTTGGAAATATATAATATGAAGTCAGAAGCTAGCAAGTTCTTTTACATGCAGGTTCTCATATGCATCTGGCTAACTACTGGGGAAATTCAGGATTATGGTTAAGACTAGCCTTTGGTTGAATCAAATGTAGTGTTTTTTTTTTAATTTATGATTTGGAACTTTAAGTCTGTATAAGATGTTAACTTATGGCATGATTATGTGGAACGTTTATTAGACGCAAGATTTTATGAGCACAGGAACTGATTAATATTACATTGAGAATTTGACATAAGCCTCTCCACTATACAAGCTTTTTGAACAGTCAGTGGAAGTAAAATGGCAAAGCAGAGGATGGGGGGAAAAAGGTAATATAATTAATTTCACACAGAACAGGATGTCCTCTGCAACAGACTTTCCCTGAGAGAGAAGAAAACAGAAAAGGATGAAGTTGCCTACTCTTTGCCAAGGGTAGAAACTCTACCAAACAAAATAACTAGTTAAGCACAAAAGCTTCTCAGTTTTGAAAAGTAGACTTGCTTTTTTAAAAAAAGGAGACTTGCTTTTAAAAAAAAATACTGAGCAAAACAATCCAAACAATAAATAGGGGATGATATAACACTCCTTCTTATTCTTAAAATTGGTTTGTTCTGCAAGCACTGCAACAACACACTTTCATAAACCTTATATTTTCCTTGAGTCCAGACAGACAAAATATATACATTTTCATTACATTGCAGATTACCAAATTTCCACCGAATTATCAAAACTGTATGTCAGGGTACAGTAACCCTTAAAGCTAATTCTAGCAAGAGTAATTTATCAAATGTATGAACTCTTAATTCTGCTTTGATGGTACAAATGAATTTACCACCATCACCCATTCAATACTGATACTTGAAGAGGGAAGCAGGCAGCAGGTGTTACAATTGTGGCTTTAATTTTTTTTTCTAGGTACTGCTGCTGCTACAATTCCATTCAGCTATCAAGGATAAATTTGCAAAATATCAATCAATCCAAAAGATTTTACACTAGAACAACAAATCTCTACTTAAGCCATCAATAATTTCAATAAGATACTAAAAATAATTATTCTTTATTTGCCTTTTGTAAATATTTGTATTTTACATAGCCATTTTGGTCAAGGTCATATTATTATTATTTCCATACATTTTGTACTTATACTTATATAGTATCTATTCCATGTTCTCTTTTTTTAACTTTAAAGTATTTTTTACTCTATTTCTGCCTCAAAAAAATAGAAAATGATACTTAGTAAGCCAACCATTATGCTTTAAATTGATTAATTGATTTAACTGATTGATTAAATGGTCCCCTACATTCACCCCTCTCTCTTCACAGCAATAAACTATTTCTGGATAATACCAGAGGTAATTTAAAATCAAGGGTAACACTAGTCCAGCAATAGTAGACGCATATGCAACCTTGTGTCTGGACCTGCACTGAAATTAAACTATTTGGAAAACACTGAAGCAGCCTGAATGAGTTTTCTTTTTTTAAAATGTTTATACTGTCTGAAAAGAAGCCTTCTAAATTTCTTTATGGGGTAAGAGGGGGAACGGCAATTCTTTCTTTCAACTGCCAAACTGTGAATAGGGACAACTGAACTGAGAACAAACATTGTGTTTAAAAACTAAAATTAAAATTCTACTGGAATTATTCATGACAAGCACAAACATCTTATGCACTGTAAAGAAAATATTCATTTGAATAGAATTCATGGATATCTCTTTTTTAAATGAAAATACTGAATCCTAGATATGCAAAGGTCAAATAGCCAGAAGACAAGAACAAGATAGAAAAGAGGCTTTTATTACAGAAGTAAAAGTGCAATAAATAATTGGCAGTTTTTGGACGAACTTTCAAATGAAAAAGACCAGCTTTTCATAAGATCTTTTCACATAATTCATTATCTGAATAATTCCTATGCAAAGAGTCCAAACAGTCTTGAAGAAAACATTTAACCTCCTTCACCCTCAGTAGAATGACATTATTTCAGGGGCCAGTACAGTTCTTATTGATGCGCTACTGGAAAACAACCCTAAAAGTAGGTAATCCTTGGGTTACAACCATTCATTCAGTGACCATAAAGTTATGACAATGCTGAACAAATGGTACTGACAATGGGACCTCATATTTCTGGCCATCATAGCATCCCTGCAGTCATGTGATTGCATTCTGGGTGCCTGGCACTTAGCTCACATGTGATCATGATTTCTGATGTTTCTTGCCGCTTTCCCACAAGCAAAGGGGAAGCTGGCAAGAAGTTGGAAGTCATGGTCATGTGAGGTCCTCGCTTCATTACCCATGCAGTCTTTGCTTACCTATGGCAACTGGGACTGCCAGAATTGCTGTCACTTAGTGTCATGGTGATGTGACGTTGTACTTTATGAGTGTGTCACTTAGCGATGGAAATTCCAGTCCCGATTGCTATCGTAATCCAAGGACTACCTGTAAAAATCATAGCAAGCTTTATCCAGAGACTATAAATAATGTAGGCCAGAATTTATAATATAGTTTTTATATACATTGTACTGTTAGTTGTATATGTTGCTTTGAGGAAAGTACAACAAAAATACAATATGTTGATCATGTAGATACAGCACGCAATGAAGATCTTTTATTTAATATTTTAAAAAAAGAAAAGAAAAGAAAAGAAAAGAAAAGCAGCACAGGAAGGGGAAGGGTCCCCTTTGTCTCACATTGAGGAAAAATCAAGCACAATCATTAGCAGCTGCAACCTTCAGAGTTTTGAAATTGTACTGATCATAGACTGGTCGGTCATCCAGTTTCTGGTTGATGCTTTTCCCTGACCCAAATCTTTAGTAATATACATAGGTAGTAGTGAGACAGTGTCATGTTCACTGATTCAATGTAGTTTATACATCGTAACGTTTCACATGCCATGGCGCTGACGCGCGTTTCTGTTTGGGAGGGAGCTGCTGTGAGACCTTGTACCAAGCTGTGTATGGAAATCAGTACAATGGAATGTGTTTGGGTTATTTTCTCTGCTCAAGGACTTTTCCCACAGACCATCAGAAACCGTTAGGAGCACCTGGGATTGTGGACTTGACAAAACTCTGCAGGGGGAGGGATTTCATTTGGACCGAGGGTTTTTAGTTTGAATTTGGCGCGCTTTCATCATTCTCAGCTTTCTCTGTGATCCTGCATGCTGTTCTTTAATAAATCAGATATCTTTGAATTCCTACTTATGAGTCTGATGGTGTTTTAGAATAGGCAATCATTACAGACAGTGGCTTGCCAGTTGTGGGCTTTCCCACTCACTGGATATAGTCAGGCTGTACCATAGCCTAAAGGTTCATTCTAAGGTCCATTAATTCAGATTATTCTTTATCACAGTTTTTGACCAATAAAAAAATATATTGACCAATAAATAAATATATTCATGAGATTGAATATGAATAGCAAAGCAGAAACCACATCAGTATATGTGATGGAATGTGTTCCTGAGGGAAGGAGTAATGTGGTAGATTTCAGTGCTGCTGCTGATTCCCAGGAAGGAGGAAGCGCATTCTAGGCAGATAAGAGGATTCACAGTCCAGAGACTGTGCTGGGAAAGTTAAGAGATTCAAGGTAGCTCCACCCTAGAATCTCCCAGGTTATTTACCCTTAGGTCAGTTAGAGTAGCTTTAGTCTGGCAAGATTCTGTCTGTATGGTTATTATTATTATTTTTTAATTGTATGGCATAGCAGTTTTGTGTTCATGCTGCTTTTTCTTGCTGGGAAATCCTTGTGAGGTCCAGCAGCCAGATGTGTACACTATTTAGCCATGACAAGTCACGTTGCCCAGGGTGCACCATGAGGAGACTAGTCTACATTGCACCGAGTTAGGCTGAGAGAAAGTGACTGGCCCAAGGTCACCCAGCTGGCTTTCATGCCTAAGGCGGGATGTCTGTATGGTGAAAGCAAGAAAGAACTGGAGTTTGGAATACACTGACTCAACATTGTTCTTGGGCTGGTCCTGGCAATATACCATCAAATAAGCCCAATTAGCTCATCTCTCTTCAATATAACACATATTAAAATTACAAAGTTCCCTGAACTACAAGGATAAATCCACCCCTCCAGTTGTCTAAAATCCATCATAGGAAATCTCTTTGGGTTTGGGTTTTGATTAACTTCAAAAAAGATCAATCCACGAATTTCCAATGCTTGATAACACATTGTAATTGAGACTAAAAATTAAATAACTCCAATCTTAAAAGTACAGTGCAATAAGGAATGCAGAATTCCAAAGGTCTATTATGTCTATTATTAAAATTACTTCCAGCCCTAATATGCCCTAATATACCCTAAGAGAGGCAAACTAACTTTGAAAGTAAGGGTAGACAAGACTGATCCAGAATTAACAGAATCCCATGGAGGCCCTGAATTTATTTGAACCTGGCAGACTTTTAAAAAAACTCCTACTCCCATTTCTGTCAACTCCAGGTACCTTCTCCTTGGAATTAATTAGCTGGCCATTCAGGCCTCCTTCCAGATTTCCATCCATACAAAACACTAGAAAAAAGAAAAGCTTACTCTTCCATTCCTTTCCTGCACTAACATGTGGACACAAAAACTTCTGGCTAGTAGGAAATCAAGTCTTACGGAAAATAACCTAACTCATTCAAAGTCACCAACATATGCAGCTAATATTTATTGGGTACTGCGGGCTTTAAATTCTACTCATTGTGAAAAGATATTTATTCAACTAGACAAGTGCCTTGCCAAATCACTCTGAGAAACAGCTGATTTATAATCACTTCAGTAAATGTGCTTTAAAAAGAAGCCAAAGCACAGTTTATCAATGAATAATACTACACATGCTTTCAGATTAAGAGTTGCAAATTGTAGGAATTTTGGAGTCAGAAAGAATAGCAAGCATATTTGAGATTTCAAACAAGTTGTACTAGAGAGTTGAGTTATAGGTCTTCAAAACTGAAATAGCATACATAAAGCATTACAAAGAAATATATGCAAACATTATGGTGAATATCTTAATTAGTTTATGTTTTCTAATCTTAATTATAGAATCAAGATTCCTTCCAAGTTATATAAAATTATCTATAACTGATAATAAAAATATGGTAGAGAAAGGAATTCAGACACTGAAAGGAAATACCTCCTATCCAGTCTGACAACACTATTATTGCACTTAATAACAACATCCATAACATCAGTAGTTCATATATTTTTCGTGTTCCAATGTAATTTATACCATCAGTCAGCAATACCCTGACAACAATGAACATATTTTCCAATCCCTACAGAAGTTAAATGGACACAAATCAGGCAATAGAAAGGAAAACTTCCAAAACTAATGAGGGACTATTTAAACATCCCAAGATACTTTTTAAGTAAAAGAATTGTACGATCTCATTTATTGTGTAATGCAGCCTTTCTCAACCTTTTGACCCTGGAGGAACCCTTGAAATATTTTTCAGGCCTCAGGGAACCCCTGCACATTCAGGCTCAAATATAGGCCACAAGTTACAAAATTATTATATTTGTTTCATGTGTAGGCCTGTATATATGCATTAACTGTGTTCTTAAGCTAAAAATAAAGAATGAAACTTACATCTTTAATGTCAAGTTGCCCAAATTTGAAATAATTTTTAAATAAATTGTGATCTCCCAAGGAACCCCTAGTGACCTCTTGCAGAACCTTAGGCTCCTCGTAACCCTGGTTTAGAAACCCTGGTGTAATGCCAAGCTAGAAATTTTGCAGAGATTTAACACTATTCCGTGAACCAAGCAAGATATGCATAGAAGAGGGATGGAGAGTGAGCAGTGATATGTGTTTGTTAAAAACCACACCTTATTTAGAAAGCATAATACAAAAAGGGTTAGTTAAGAGGCCTCATAAGAACCCTCCAAATTTTGGGAATGAAGATTTTAAACACTGCAATGCAATACATATATCACTCCCCCTCTTGTGTATGGTATAGCTGAAAAAGAAGCATGGAATTCTACATTTATAGAGACAAGATACTAAGAGTTACGGATAACTAGGTCAAAAGGCAAGTCCAGGGATCAAATGCAAATGTTCCAAAACCATATACAAGGCAAAGTCTTTTGCTGATTTGGTAAATGCAATCAATAAATCAATCAAGGAAGGTAACAAGATCAAGAAAGAAGGTACAAGTCAGAAGCAGTCCAAGAGTTAAGCACACAAGTTCCAGCAATGTCCAACAAAAACAAAACCTGGACAGAAGCAAAAGTGTAATCAGGACACAATCCAAGAGTCAGGTATAATGAAGGGATTCAAGTAAGGGTCAAGTCACAGAGTTTGTTCCAACACTGGACTGCTGCAAACTAAAGGCTTTTATGCTGTAGCCTGTTCAGCTCCATGCAATCCTAGCTGTGAGTTCTTTCCAGTTAATTGGTCACAAGTGCAACGTGAAAACCAAATTTAACTCCTGATAGATTTATCTTCTAATCTATGCCTTTGAATACTGAGTCTAAATCTAAATCTAAATGTTTATGTGTACATTTCTGAATGGTTACAGCCATGAATCAAAAT
Organism: Candoia aspera; assembly: GCF_035149785.1. NCBI lineage: Eukaryota > Metazoa > Chordata > Lepidosauria > Squamata > Candoiidae > Candoia > Candoia aspera. The sequence continues at coordinate 40,388,926 of NC_086160.1, forward strand.
CTCCAGCAACCTCAGAAGTGAGGTAGGATAACCAAGAAGTTTGAGAAAGAAGGGTCATCATTACTGCTCTATCATACGTAGGAGAGAGACATGGAAATCATTGTCTTATCGAGATCTCAAAGGTTTTACAATCTTACATTTTTTGGTCCAATATTTAGAAATACTAAATATTTAAAGCCATATACATCTACTAAAAATTATTTATATTTAATGCATCAAATAAAAGATAAAAGTAACTGGTCAAATGAAATCACAACTATATTGAAATTAAACACAGGTAGTCTTTGGGTTACGATGGCAATTGGGACCGGAATTTCCATCGCTAAGCAATGTGGTCATAAAGCATGAGGCCATGTGACCACATCCCTTAGTAACAGCAATCTTGGCAGTCCCAGTTGCCATCGTTAAGGGAGGACCACTCACGTCATTAAGCAAGGACCTCACATTACTGCATTGTGGGAAGAGGTGGGAATCCAGAAGCACTTGCTTACACCACTAAAACTGCGTCCCAAGCAAGCAGACTGGTTGGCAAGAGCTACGGACACATGGGAGGGTGTTATGGGCAGGTGCTACAGAGTACAGGTGGGCACCATGGGTCGGTGGTACAGAATACAAGTGGGCAGGTAGGTGCCACATGCAGGTGAGTGGGCACTACACAGTAAGGGTGGTGGGCGCTATGCAGTATGAGATCCCTATGCCATCTGGGGGCTTCTCAGGAAAAAAAGCGGCAGGAATGGGAGCAACTTATGGGATAGACTTGCAACCTTCTGCCAGCTTCCCCACTGACTTTGCTTTTGGGAAGCTGGCAGGGAAGGTTGCAAATGGTGATCACATGACTGCAGGACACTGCAACCATCATAATTGCAAGCTAGTTACTAAATCACTATTATGTGACTGTGGGGACACTATGACAGCTGCAACTTCAAGGACCAGTAGCAAGTCCCCCTTGTTCAATGCCATCATAACTTGGAACAGTCTCTGAAGAAGTGGTTGCTAAGCAAGGACTACCTGTATAGTTTTCTGGATCCAAGATCAACCTCCTAACCATTAAACTATATATGATTTGTGGAACACTATTATACAAACTTTACCCATCTGAATATGAAATTTATAATGTTTCTCTCTACTGCCTGGGCTTCAGGAAACACAGTATGTGCACATGAAGGACAAACTAGAGGAGGTCAAACAGTAGGTCAATATTAAGTTTTCAGGCTATTCACTAAAATGTTGAAGGTTAAGTTAAGCATGGACATAAAATATTCTAATATAAATTATTTACGTTCTATATAAACATTTTAGATAGTTGTAGGCATTTCATACAGGTGAACAATATGAATAATTTTTTAAAAGATGGAAGAAATTAAAAAAGAAACATTTTATTTACATTTGCAATCTGTTTTTTTATTAAAACAAAATAAACTGTATCCCAAAATAAAATGCTCATATACAATACACAATATGCCATCTCTTTGAAAACAACAAACACTTTTCCAAGAATTCTATCAATCATAATGCAACTTAAAGCCAAAAAGCTCTCGAGCTGCCTTTAGAAAGTTGTTAAATGACAGGTTTGGGAACAGATCTACTGAAATCTCCCTAGACGCAAAATTTACTTGCCAAGACCGTTGTGTCCACTGCCAGAACATATCTATTTCTAGTACTACTTGATAGGAATGAGTATGAATTTATGAAGTAGAGTCATAAAGTAAGAATCTGAATTATTCCATTAGAATAAAACAAACACAAAGCTACTTCAAACAAAAAGCTTAGTCATTATTTTGATGTACAAGATATCACTCTTATCTACAAGGGGTTTGCTTAAAAATATTTGATTTTTTTTTAACCCAAGGAATAATTTCTTAAATAATTATTAAATACTGACATGCTTTCAGATTTTTATCCTTTGCCCAGGAAAAGTAAAAGGAACCACCATGATGATGATGATCATCCCAGAACTGTGTAGAAAGACAGACATGATGACATCAGTTATCAATGCCACCCTGGGATAACATGTTATGGTAATGCTACTGTCATTCTCTTAACAAATTTGGAACTTTTAGCAGTACTTGCTTAACAAGATAAGCCAGTTGGAAATGTACAATAGATAAACAAGCCTAAGAGAAAGCATGTAGCAGGGCAAGTTGAAACACTTAGTTAGACCTTGGTAAGTTAAAGCTGCTTTCTTAATATCAGTGTATCGCTACTGCTTGGCAGACAGAATTAAGAACTCACCTTCTCTTCCCTCCCTCGTCTACCCAAAAGAAAAACACAACATTCATCCTGAAATGTGGTAAACTAATTCTTGAAATGTGTGAAGCATGATTTTAAACACTTGCTCTGAGAATGTAATCTACTATTTGCATATTAGATCACCGTGCACATCACCAACCTGGGCCAATCCAGAAAACTTGTCAATGTTTCGCCCCAATATATGGAGGCTGATGGGATCTAGACGGATGAAACAAGCAAGATATAATTGCTGTTTATGCATTGAGATTATCTGTCAGTTCCAATATTGTCTCACTAGAGCAGTTTTTCTTAACCTTGGCAACCTCTCCATGCTGGCTGGGGGGTTCTGGGAGTTGAAGTCCACACATCTTAAAGTTGCCAAGGTTGAGAAACACTGCTCTAGAAGGAAGCACTATCCCTGGGAAAGCAGGTCTGTACCAGTCAAAGCAGAGCAGAGCCTCCCAGCCATAGCTTCCATCTGTCTATCCAGCAGTAGCCATTCCTGGAGCAGGAAGATCTCGCCATACCAATTCACATCTCATCCCTGTTCATTTGGACTAGAGAGCAGTGCATGCTACATGGCGCTGCCTTTGAAGATCACTTGGAAACAGATTTTTAAAAAAACTATATATAACCTTAAAGCAAAAGCTTAAAGAGAAATAACTTTTAACAAAAGTTGGGCACTTTAAATCTTGTTAACCAGCCAGTAACATGTAAGGCAAGTGATAGCTGAAATCTATGCTATGAACTTGGAGGAACCCAACTTCTGGTCTCATAGAAGATGAAAAGTAAGATTTGGACCCTGTGCCTGAAAAACACTTTAAATGAAGTATAATCCATACCTTTATAGAATGGTCCAAATAGGACATGGCTCACTGGCTTTACCTTACAGTCGCCAGTTGACTTAAGAGTTGAAAGTATGCTTTTATGTCTTTTAAAGTCTAGCTGCAAGCCAACTTAATTATTATAGCAGTGACTTAGAAAGCACACTTTAAGAAATATATCAATATACAGAAAGAGAGATAAAAGGAAGTTTTCATAAACTGACTTCTTTTTCTTGGTGATACTAATTCACTTTGAAAGTGAATATTTAACTAATTATAATAGGAAATTCCTGTAAGATTCCTTCTGCTCAAATATGCTAGTTACTAGTGAATTTAGATTTTCCACAACTACTGAAATCTTTTCTTTCTACATTAATGATGATATTTTGGGTACATAGATACAGACTTAAGATGAATATTAGTGCTTGCAAAATAAAATGTTGCAAAGTAAACACTCCTATATACTAGTGGTTCTCAAAGTGTGGTCTGCAACTCCTGAGAGTCCCCAAGACACTTTTAGGGGGTCTGTGACATCATAACTATTTTCCTAATGCTACTAAGACATTTTTTGTCTTTTCCATTCCCATTCTCTTAGAGTATACAGAGGACTTTTCCAGAGGCTACATGACTTGTGATAATATCATCGCTCTGACAGCTAATGGAATGGGCACTTGTGTATTCTTGTGCTTTCTAGAATTTTCTAAGGTAATAGGTTTAGGATATAAATATGTGTTTTCAGAGATTAACTCAGTTTGTTCTCAGTACTTCTACTGTGCTCTTACTATCTTCAGTACACCTGCTAGAAACTCTGTAAGCTCATTATCATCCATCCTAAAATCTTGAAGTTTTCTTTGCACCTATACGGGAACACAAGAAGTAATAAAAATAAGAATTTATTAAATTGTTATGCCATCCAACTGTCAACAACTCTAGGCACCTCATAACAATCGAACAAAAAAATTACAGTAAGTACACTTTGTAATGCAATAATATTTAATTCTTTAAAAAATATAAAATTTAAAAGTTCATCTAAAACTATTATTTTAGAATTTAATATTTCATTCTAAAATAAAATAAAATTTATTTATATTTAATATAGCTTTAAAAAGGGAGATTAGTGACAATGTTTGGTGCCAATGATAAAATCTGAGCTTTCAAGTGAAATTAGAATTTTGGAAAACTTGTATACACCACATGAGCTTGACAGTTTCCAATATTTAAAGACTTCTGATGAGATCAGTGGTGATATTAACAAATGTTAACGTTGTATAATGAACTATGTCAACATTTGGAAAATATGCATAACTCAGTGAACCAATATTTTCTAAATGACTGATGCATGATATGGATAATGGATTTTAATGTAACAGAGTATGAAAATTTCATTGATATGGTTTCAGATTCCACACTGCAACTAATCTTTAAGAATCTACCACTTGTAAATTTTTTGTGTAGTATCAAAGAAGAATGTCTATAATTATCTGAAAAGATTATTAAAATACTCTTTCCCGTTCCAATTACATAGCTGTGTAAGGCTGGATTTTCTTCCTATACTTCAGCCACAACAACATACTGCAACAGATTGAATGCAGAAGCAGATATGAGAATCCAGCTGCCTTCTGTTAAGCCAGACATTAAAGAGACTTGCAAAAGTGTAAAACAATGCCATTCTTTTCACTATTTTAAATATATTTTTCATAAAAATATGTTATTTATGTTAACATGTAATGGGTATATTATTATTTTTACATGAATGAATATTTTAACTGTTTTCAGTTTTAACTTCTAGTATGTTAAATATCAATAGATATAACCCAAATAAACAACAGCTCTTTAGGGTCCCCATTAATGTATAAGAATGTAAAGGGATCCTAAGACTAAAATGTTTGAGAACTACTGCTCTGTGTCCTATCTGGAGTTTCCTATCAACTCAGTCATACAAACCACCGTAGATTCCAAAGCCATTAAGGACTCCTCCCTCCCTCCCTCCCTCCCTCAGGTCCAGCACTTGAAGAACAACGCTGGAAAAATTAAAAGCAAAAAATGGTTTTTGATAAGCACCTCCAAAGCTTAGGTTGCTCAGGTTAGAAAAAAGGACATTGAAAAGTTTATGGCAGGTTGCTAAGGCCAGCTCAAATGTATGCTCATTCCCTAGCACAACGTAACTGTATCTTAATGGGAGAACTTTGCCACTTATGTATTCTACTTTTGTTCCTGTTTTGTCAGGCCTTCCTGGACATGATGCTGAAATAAAAGAAACAGAAGTGGGGCTGGCAGGCATGTACAATTTTGAATTTGTTAACTATTAAAGGTTTGTAATACAGTATTGTCCAAACAATTTGTATAAGCTGATAATCAGCTCATAACTATTTAACTAATCAGCGTGACATAAAACCTTTAACTGCACAATATCGTAGTAACGTCACTGGGAATAATGGATGTATGTAATGGATGTATAGCAATGGAGTCTGCAGCAAACCATGATGATGTGCAATGTGCAATGATATCATCATCCAAATGCACTATTATGTACTTGGATCCCAATTTCTGACACAGAGTAAGAAACAGCATTCATGTGATGATGCCGTCACATGCATTTAATCTTCTTTTTCCCCCATCCACCATGTGTATATACTTCCATTTGCAAATTTTACTAGTCTCAGGTGTTGAATAAAAGATCCCTTCTTTCTTATGTGATCAAACACAGCCATTAGTTACTAATGAATCTCTGATGTCTAAAACCAAAGTATTACAGTACTCTTGGATCAGCAAATGCCACTGTCCTAACAGTCAGGAATCACGCCGAGACAAGGAATAGGTCTTTAGTGTTTATTCCTGCTACATAAGACAGAAAACCCTAACAAACTGAAAAGCATGGGAAAAACCCAGACAGATAAACTCCAAAAGTTAAGGCGGGTCTGTTCTGTGTCTCTTTGAATGGCTGCTTAATTCCTCAGTACTATGCATGTGTTTTCCTCCCTGGATAGAGGCCCCCTCCTGCTCACCATCAGTACTCATGACAGCTATTGCTTATTCAAGAGCAGCCGGAGAAGGCTTAATTGTTCTGTTCAAATATAAAAAACCAAGTTGACCTAGGCCAGAAAGGATTCAGCATTGTTCTCATTGACAGCAGATATATCTTAGATATTTCTAAGTCATAGTTTTTATGAGACAGTGGTAACCATAGGGGAGCTTTTAGTTGTGATATCCCTTTTGTGAAAAACTTTACACAGTTGTGGTGCTTTATTGGGATAAAAATTGTGTTGGTTGTTTCAGCACAAGATGACAATCTTCTTTCAATTTGGTTTAATCATTGATTAATGAATCACCTGCTTATTATTTTAATTTATAATTTTTGTTTTTATTAGATTGTTTTATATAAGCCACTTTGGGAAAGTGGAGTAAGAATATCTCAGGTAAGGTAAATCTTTCAACTATTTTCAAATAAATGTAGAATCACCTGCATGGCTCCGATGTATTCATCAAATGAGTTGATGTATGTAAAGTTTTTCTCAAACTTGCTATAGTCATGAACAAAATTATTGTGTGAGAAGCAGCTCTTGTTTTGGAATGTAATCATGGTTTTATACAACTCTTGTTAATGGGCCACGCCCCAGAATTCATAGTTGGCAGTAGCTAACTAAAAATTTCATTTTTATCCACTTTTTCATAAAATACATAACATAGTCGAATAATTTAGAGCAACATGTTTTAAAATGGAAGTTCTGTACTGGAAGTTTTAAACTACTGTTTCCATTTCATTGTAGCCTCTTTTCACTTCACTGGCTCAAGCAGTGAAGACTCATGCAATTAAGCATCTTTCTCTAATCTGTTGCTGTCCCAATGTATTATGCTACAACCACCCATAATTATTAGCCAGCATAAGAATGACTATATTGGCTGAAGATAATAGGAGATGTAGTTCAGTAATCTGAGGGCAACAGGCTGGGGAAAACTGGATTTAAGGATTGTGGGTCTACTTTCTGACAGAAAGTTTAAAGGGAGAGTGACCTCTTACTTAAGGAAGCTTTTCCATACGACTGGGATCCCTAGATTAACAGCCTTCCTAAACACACAATTGAAAACATTTGTCTAATATAGCCTTTTTCATTAGTTACTCTCCATGTGTGTTCAAACTTCAATTCCATCACAGAGACATGTTCACCAGAAAGTCTAGGAACTGGAGTCCTGAAATATCTGGAGGATGATGATGAAGGTTGGTCTAACTATTTTGAAAATTATATAATTAATATGAATATAAATTCTATAATAAATGTCATATTAATCTAATCTATAATCTAATCCTTGGTTCCAATAATTATACTAATAAGAAATTATATCTCTAACTATAGTCTCTTAACTAGAATAAAAATTAACCATGTTTGGACATAGCAGTAAACCAGAGTCCTTTATAATTGTAGCTTAACTGTGAAAAAAACAGTCTATTCCTTCTTGCAAGCAGTTGGGTTAAATAAAACAGGACTCATCAATCTATTATGTTTAATTTTATATTATAATAAGATATAGATAGAGAGAGAGATACTGTCTTTAGCTGTAATTGAGCAGCATGCACTAACATATTATTCATTCAAATTAACCTGTTTTATAGAATGTTGGGTTACTATGTCTTCCAAATGGCTTTCCTTTTAATCTCTAGCTTCTCAATGAAATGGAACATACACACCCCATATTAAAAAAAAAATACTGAGATTTGGAGGATCCTCTATGAAATTGTGGCAATATAGGGAAGAATGAATAACTTGAATTCAATGGCCTAAATGGCTCCCTATCAATTCTGTAATTCTATGGTTGTAAATCTGAGATTAGTGAAAATTAGGTGGTTCTTATATAACTGCCTTCCTGAACACTTTCATTTTTCTTCAGTTGTTTTTAATATGAATTTTCAGACACTTTCATAGCAACATTTTACCAATTATAGTCAATCAACATCCACTGACATATTTAATGCAATTTTCCGCTTCAAATCATTGTTATTAAATTATAACAGGGTTATAAATGAATGTGTTCATTATAGTAAGAGGCAGACTAAATAAAAATGTCCTTTTTCCTAAGGCTAGTTAAGTTAAGAACAAACAGCAATTAAATTGGATTATCACCAAAATAACAACAAAAAATCATCATCTGTGTTGGCTTTTGAATTCTTTAAAGATTCTCCCTCCAATAATTGGCTGTATTGGCTTCCTAAACTCAAGTCTTTGAAGGCACAGAACATCACTCTACTATTCTCTGCAATCTCCCTTCTCTCATCTCACAATGACTTTGGGGTCCAGGTCCTGCTTATCAACAGAAAATTAAACAGGATCAAGCCATAAGAAGGACAATATTAAAAAATCTATGTTTATTGTGGGGATATCATTGGTCTCAACATATGCTGGAAGGCATAAGGAAGAATGAATTGATGAAACACATGGGCACTTGTTCCTTTTTTACCCACCAACAAGCTTCTGCCACCAGAAGTTTTGCGCACAAATGGATTACATCCACTGATTTTGGCTGTCTCACACTCCCCACCCCCAAATGTGTTAGGGTTAAGGTTACTGATTGATGGTTTGCAGTTACCTCTGTGAATGTGTGGTCCCACACCATAATCACACCAGAGATCACAACAATCAAAAAGGTCTGTGGCAGGCAAAAAGTTTTTGGGCATGAGATTTTATCACTAGCAGTGGGCAAAAAAAGAACATGAATCAACACATGTTATTTCTGTACTTTATCCCAAAATCAATCTTTGAATTTATTCTTCATTAAAGTTTCTAATCAAAGATTGCAAGAGGCTTTCAATTTGTAGATGAAAATAGAATAGAAAGCACACTCTGATTCTTAAAGGATTGGGTGTACATTGGTTTCCTTCTTGTAATACTACCTTTTCAATAGGTCAGTCACTTAATTAAAGTCCCTACATCTTTGTACATAACCGAACCAGTAACACTTGTACTATGGGTTTTTTTTTCAGCCAACCAAAAGCAAGTATTTAAGACTGAAATCAGGAAAGTCTGATAAAACAATTATATCACGTTGCACAGATAATTTCTGTCCTCAGTAATACAAAGCACCACCAATTTAAAAAATAATACAGAAAACAGTATCCCACAGGAAAGTGCATTAAAGCCAACTTGGAATATAGCTTCCATCATCCCAGTCAACAGCCCAACATCTAAATATAGTCAGTATCACATTCCATCAGTGATGTCTTGACTTAAGGGCAACACCTGTTCTTTTCCAAGGTGAAAAATATGTGTGAATTTCATTTTACTGGGTTTCTTATCATTGCTAACAACAACCATGCATCTGAACTAGTTTCCCCTATTATAGTGGGGCCAATATGATGCCATAAAGTTTTCCTGTTTGCTGCAACAGTTACCATATGTTAAGCAGTTTCTATGTGCAGAGGAGGAGGAGGAGGAGGAGGAGGAAGAATTTATTAAACTAATATGCCGCCTGAGTCTTAATGATTCTGGGCAGCTTACAACAATCAAAGAAATTACAATACAACCAGTAAAACATAAAAAAATAAAGATAAAAGGTGGCAAGCATGATGATGCGAGAAGAGTCACGGCTCTTCTAAACAACAGTGGAGTGGGAGCCATTCAGATCCAAGCTTGCATTCCCAAAATGCAAAAAAAAAAAAGGCCTGCTTTTTTTCAAGAAATTCTTCACAGATACAAATACTGCAAAACCATTGTAGATACATGCATTAAATTTTAATGACTTCCATCTGATAGAGTAAATTATTCAACAATGCTGTTTTTTTTTTCTTTTAGCAAATTGTAAGAGCAGACGATAATCTGTAACTCAGGAACATCTAACCCATACTGAACTTTTTTGTCTTAAATCCTGAGCATAAGTTTCAATCTATCTGATTAGTTGGTTGGCATGTTTGATCATCCATAAATAGAATAAGGACATACAAAAACCCAGTAACTGAAACAATGGTTAATTTTCTTAAACTTTTAGTTTCCAAGTAGTCACCTTCTTTTGAATTTCTGAGCTACAGGGTTTAAAACCAGTTCTTATAATAGTCAGAATATATTTTACCAGTCTTCTCTTCCCCAAATATTCAGATAATAATATTTCAACAGGTAAAATGCAGTTCCTTCCATCAGTTAATTAAACAATGCATTACACTTTATAGAGAGCTTTACCGAAAACTCTCTTGAGCTTCTACTACTGCCTAGTTCAATGATCCATTATATTTTAAGGGGGATACATAAGTTGCATTCCAATATAGAATACCAAAGAAATGCTTATAAAGTAAGCTTAACCACAATTTAATCAATTAATTGTGGTAATTTTCTTTCTCTTTCAGACAGAAGGAAATATGTGTTCTCAGTTGAACCCAATGGTTTCCACCATCCCAGTTTTATTCAATATTCATTTATATATTCAGAAAGAGTCCAAGAAAATAAACAGAATTGTTCAAATTGTTTTTTTCAAATCTATCAAACTAACAAGTATAGGCTGTCTTATGACACTGAAGAATGGTAAAAATGTTTCTCCTCAGGCTCACAGTAAACCTTAACTAGAAAGAATAGCATAACTGAAACACTTGTGATCACGTTTCACTCTTCCCAATAAACCAGTTCCTCTCCTCATCTTCTCACATTCATTCAGACTCAAGAGTAATATGGTACAGCTGGAGCAAATATCTGCATGCTGAATGAAGTGCCATGTGGTCTTCCATAATATCTGATAGGTTAACCAATCAGAGTAGGAATTTATCCTACTGCACAGAAGTGGTGAACTGTTTTACTGGCTTCAGTCTGGTATTAGTTAATGCCAGTAATCATTGCCTCAGCAAAGATAAATTTACTCAAAACAGTAGGTCCTGAATATTTTTTTTCTCTCTCAAAGAGATGAGGAAGACAAACCTGAACTCTAATGTTACCACAATCCGAAGAGAATTGAAATGTGAAATCTTTAGACAAATTTATTCCTGAAGCAAACAGGACAATATCTAAAAATATCAATTTGTTGGAATACAGCTAAATTTCCAAAATTCTTAATATGAAAGTGTTATGTCAAATTCAGCTTCATGTACACCCTCCACATTGCACTTGCTAGTCCAAAAAGGATATTACTTATTGCACTTAGCTATTCTTCCCCATACAACACCCGCTTCATTTCTCACTTTTAATCTAGTATGATGAAACGGGAAAAAGTGGTTTTCAGCTATATCAGAAGTGGCCAAGGGTATCTGTGGATAGAGCAGAATGCAGACTGGGTAGGACTGGATTTCCATTTGTTCATGTTCTGGAGGAATTGGCATTTTCTTTTTTTCTTTCTATTTTTATACTAGAGTTTAATCTGTTTCCCATGTGAAAAGGCAGGAAACCCTGCTGCTGAAATTCAATGATGCAATCAGAGGTGGCTTTAAAGACAACAAAAAGAAGGTTTGGAAGTCACATGCATTATTAAAGCAAAGATGGCCACACTTAGTTTATAGAAACAGCCCTGCATGAGTCTTGGGTTTGTAATCATGCCGCCGTCTTCTCTCTTCTTCTCCCTTTTTGTATCCAAAGGAGATAAGCCTTTTCTAGTTTTTTTTCTTAAATTAAGTGCATTTTCCTGATCAAACATATGTCACTGAAGTTTGCTTAAACTCTAGCTGCAGAGAACAAGCTAGAACCTGAATCCTCAAAAGATGAGGGGAAAGGCTTTTGTATTGCTCTTCTTATTAAAACAATTGGGAGTCAGATGCAAATGCAGAGATGTGCCAGAGATTTGCCAGTATGTATCAGTCTACCTTCTACCTTCTGCCAATTTCTGCAATGTATTTTATAGGAGGCGTTCTTCTCTCCAGCCTCTGTTGATCATCCAACAGGCATGGCCAGGGACCGGGGGTGGTGGTGTGGGAGGCATGTCAGAGTGCTGAAAATAACTTGTGCATCAATTACTTGTGAGCATCACAAATGGACATCCTGTTAGTAACAAATTCCCTAGAGTCATATTTGAAAAAGTGGCAGAATGATCCACTCACATGTGGCTCCTGCTGTTTTCTTAAAAGATTACTGCCTTCGCCTCTATAGAACAGAATAGATAACAATGCTCACTAACCCAGTATAGCTGATACATTACCAGTTAATGAATATCAATAAACAAGACCAGGGACAAGTCCTATATAATCAGTAGCCGGATTCACACATTGCATTAAGCCATAATATAATTTGTTAGCTTTTGGGTCTGCACGAATCCGGCCACTACTGGGTTACTCAACAAAGGCTAAAACAAACGTAGATTATAATGTGAATCACAAAATGATCTGGTATTCCTTGGAGTGAGACAAACACTACTGCTTTCAATAAATATTTGGAGGATCTAACTTTGAATAATGTACATAGTTCTAGCCACTGCTATGAACGTCAAGCTTTTAAAAAGTGCACAATCAAGAATCCTGTGCAGCTCCTCCACAAGGGAAGGTAAAATTGTGGAATTTTCAAAATTTATGTTTGAAAAAGTGGAGCTAAGAGGAAATGGACAATATTAAGCATAGTATGGAAAAAGTGGATGAAAATATTTTTCCTCCTCTGATAATATTAAGAGTCATCTAATGAAATTTAATGAGGAAAAGTACAGGATAAGAAGAGTCATTACTTCTTCATACAATCTATAGATAAATTATGACATTTATTACAAGATCTGATAACCAGCAACTTGAGTTTAAAAAGAAGATCAAGCAGTCCTTGAAAATAAAGCTATCAGTGGCTAGTCTATATTACTTTCTATAATAAAGGTCACATGGCTCTGAAAACCAATTGCTGGGAATACATGTGAAAGATCTCACAGCCATTTGCCAGGGCAGGATACTGTAAGAACGTAATTTCAAACTAGGTAGGCTTTTAATCTGATCCACCAGGGCTGTTAATTTCTCTATTTCTATGGAAATTTTATTTTATATGAGGAATTATAACATAATTCTTCGATAAACAAGTTTATAATTGATGTGCATACTTTAATGTATCCCAAGTTACTTTTGCAATTTACCTATTGCCTGAAACCTACTAGATTCTAAGTGGCTTAGAGAATTTACATTACAAAACAGTACAAATCAGTATTAAAATCAATTAAATAATAAAATCCATAATTTCCCAATCTGAATACCAAGAAAATAGCTAAAATTAAATGAGCAATTGATATGGAATCACTTTTTCTGTCCTCTTTTCAAAGAGGCAACCAAGATGGTTTTAGCATGCATAATTGCTTTAAACAGTCACTAGAAGAAAAGAAATCAGTGGTATGCTACATCAAAATAAACTTTTCTTGAACACCTGTTTTTGGTATATGGGCTGGATTCCAAAAAAACATTCAACATGTGTACAAACAAGGTTTTTAGGTTCTCTGCAAGCACGGAAGAAATTGCTTAGGTGTGTCTGAGGACAGGGAGAAAGCCCTGCTACTTAGTCACTATTTCTTGCTTTATAATAATATAATTATTAAGTTCACATTACCTCAACAGACCCCTTACCCTGCTTGCCCTGCAGAATTTCCCATAGTTCACTTTCATCCCAACATCACTTCCTCTCCTAATCAGAATCTCTCTGTTCTATGGAACATATCCAGTATTGCTGCACCCAGTCACCAACACTTACTTGTTTTCTGCCTCATCTTTCATGCAACTTCATTACTCTGCTTCCTTGCTATTTCTTTTCTTGAGGAGGAGATTCAGGATCAGCCACGTGGATTTTCAGTGATTTAAATATTTTAATTATTTAAAAACATTTATTTAATTTATTTTTGTTAAAAGATAAAATTTCTGAAAATAACAGGTTCACAGAAAACCTGAAATCAAAGACTGAGCAAACCAAATCAAACCCTTTTAAATGAAAGAAATTTCCAAACACCAAGGGGCCCCATGGCATCTGCCACTGGTGTGAGAGCACATCATGGCTTTAAAGGAATCGTTGAAAAAGGTAGACTTGTTTTGCCTCAGTCTGGTAGATTTCCTTGATTAGATTCAAGAAAGATAGTCAGAACATTCCACCCTCCCCAAATTTATGCTAACAAAGACCAAGAATCTACAGTCACCTTTTCATTTTAAAGGTCTTACAAATCTGTTTTCACAAACAACAAAGCTCCACATGATAGTTATGTGGAGCATGGGGGTCCTCTGGAAGCATGATATGTCCATATAATCAAAAGCACCAAAAATTTCTCATCTCCAATATATAATTATGACAGAAAGTTTCTTTGTCACTTAAGATATTTAAGAAAGATACTGTAGCTTAAAAAAAAACCCCAAGGGGTTCATTTTGACAGAAATAATAGTTCTAGGCACCATGCATTTTATTAACCAAATGAGGTCCACTACATATCTCCACTGATAAACTTAAGATCTACAAAACAAGGATGAAAAATGTACTGAAGTTTTAAGACTGAATTTGTCTGAAGGGAACAGTTTTGAAAATGAAATATGACACGAGAACACAAGGAGTGCCTTGCTGAATCTGACAAAATGCAACATTATTTGAAAAAATCCCATGGACAGTGAGCATAACAGATCAGGAATATAGAGGTCAGCTTCCCAATTCCTCCCTCAGTGCAATATTGTTATAACTTCATTGTCCTTGACAGTTAGCAGACCAGTTTTTATTTAAATGCCTCCAGCAAAGGACAGCTCACCACATAAGAGAACATAAGAATCCTATCATCTTGCATTCTTGAATAAAAAAAGAGGAGAGAGGCTCATTTATGAACTACTGTACATTTTGTTCATCCCTCCTCAGAATTTCTCTTTTCTGGGGGTAACTGTTTAGGCTTGCCCCTTATTACCAAGCATAATCTATGTGGCACAAGATTACACTATCATATTGTTTTGCATAAGATCTTAAAAATTTTTAAGAGGGCAAACTTTAAAACATTTTATTTATAAATTGTTCCGAACTATTTATACCTTGCTTTGAGCCTTGCTTCAATATAGCTATTAGGTAGATTTCAAACTAATTATCTTCTATACCAGTGTTTCTCAACCTTGGCAACTTTAAGATGTGTGGACTTGCACTTCAGCATGGCTGGCTGGGGAATTCTGGGGGCTGGAGTCCATACATCGTAAAGATGCTGCCTCTGAGAAACACCGTTCTATACTGTACTGTCTTTCCCACTGGCTATATTTCATTTTGAAGGCAAAAATGTGATTTTAGCTCTCAACAATATTTGTAATCATATAATCTTAAACCTTATTTGTTTCTAGTTTTCATTAAAAAGTGCAAGTAATATTTCTTCTATATGTTTAGTGCCAGGTATAATTACTTTAAGACTTTAAGGCAACAATTTCCAAAATTGTAGTTTCTATATAAGCATACACGTACACAGAGTAAATACGTGAACTTTAATAGTTGTGTTGCATCTGGCTTTTATTATTCACTGAAGGAAAAAACGTTTTTCAGGCTTGGAAATAAACTAAGAAACCTCTTCATTGTTATTCCATATTTTCCAGAGCTGAACACAACTGTCCTCTGGCTAAAAGTGAAATGAACATTCACAAAGGCTCTACAATTTGCCAAAATGCAACTGTTCCATTAATATTACAAATGTGAACATTCAAATTTGACATTCTGCTTAGAATTAGAGCTGGGAATGTTATGTCAAAATAAGCATGAAAAAGATCTTAAAGTATCAAAGACTTTTAAAAAAAAAAAAAATCAGCCGTCAAATATTAAAAATAAATGCTAGAGTTAGGGTGAAACCAAAAAGCTCTAGCAGCACAGAAATTGACAATCTGTGCTGGCTGCATTTTTAACCTAAACTACAGTCCAGAACTTAGCAAGCCTTGATCTCACATTCCATTCCCTTCTGCCAGTAGAGCTGCAAAGAAGAAACTGGATGCTTGCTTTTCCAATTTAAACTGAGCATGATTTAGCATGCAATCCTTAAACTATTAGTACAGTCACTGTAACTAGCTGAAACTTCATAAACTGTATTCTGAATCTGGCTCTTTTCATTTTTAATACTTCAGATTAACTACAGTTGGAGTTTATATGGTAACCCAAATTGTGTGATTAATCTAAAGCAGAAATGCATTGGACTACAAGTACACATGGAGGGCAAGTGAAATTTTTACATCTATGATTTGTTTTCTTGTGATGCTAAATTGCAGTTTACAGCTACGTCAGCACTGAATGTGAAAACTCACACTGGAAAGGCAGGACCATGGATATATTCTGGGACAATTTGAAGATGTGCAATAGCAACTCATGCTCTGCATAAAAATGGCATCATTTCTTCAATGTAAGTGCTTTATGCATTGAAAATATGTAACATTTGAAACAACCCATAGTGTGCAGTAGAACAAGCCTTAACTTGTAGCTCTTGGACTTAACTATCATAAACTTCAGTTCAGCTATTAACATATTTAAGTAACGCTCTCTTCCCATTTTAAAAGCAACCCTTCTCAAGGAAAAAAATAAATGGCAATGATTATGCTGTCCCTTACAAAATAGATTTTGTCATACATATAATTAAGACTTTCATAATCTGCTGCACAAAGGTACAAGCTGAGTATTTCCCAATTCTGGAGCACTCAACTATAAAATAAATTGGCTTTAAATTGTAAGGCAGATAAGCTTCCTCTTTCTAAAGCAGCTTCTAAAATATAGTTTGTTAACAGAAAGTCAAAAGACCCCTCTTGTCCAAAATACCAAGGACTCTGCATAGCAGAATCCTCAATAGATTTTTTCAAAACAGTTTTACAACTATTAACTGGCAAAGACTAAGTTACATTCATTTCCTGCTAATGGAATATGCCATAATAAATGCTTTGTATGTTACCACTGTTTTTCTTCCTCTTGTGTCTTCTATTACTGCAAGTCAGATAAATGTTTAATAGGTGTTGCATTTATTACATATTCAGAGATAGGGAAGTTGTGTCTGCAGAATCACACAGTTATTAAGAGACTCTAAAGTTCTAGTTTTAAAGCAGTATGTTAGATCAGTATGTCACTGATCTCTAATGCTGTAGTCGAAAGCCATTCTAGTGAGCACTAAGGTTCTGCCAATCAACTTCTTTATTCCCATTGTGTACTGTCCCGTCACCTTCCAGAACTATGTTCCTATTTCCATATAACTCACAAATCTAAGCAAAATAATATAGTGACTGTTTTTTTGCCTCCTATATTCATTCAGAAATGTGATAAAAGCAAAAGGCAAAAGGCAAAATATTTAAAAGTTTTTAAATCATGGCTAATACTGATATAATAGCTTATTTTTTCTATCATTAATGTTCCATGTTATTTAAACAGAGTTCTAAGAACCTTTAATCAACAGTGTACAAATACCACTGGATCAAAGTAACATATTACAGTATGTATGTTTTACAACAGTATAATAATAAAAACAAACAAAAAAAGAAACATGATAAAAGCTGCAATATTTATTTTGCAGGTCATCAGTTAGTTGATGACCTGCAAAATAAATAGGTCATCAGTTAGTTGATCAAACCATTTTACATGAGTAAAAAGTGACAAAATTATCTAAACATTTCTAGAAGAGAGATGTACTGTATATATGTATGTAAGATCTAAATAGATGATGCAATCTTAGAATGAACACTTGTATTTCCATCATACACTGACATCATTTTAAAACAATATAGTTTTAAACTGATATTGGAAGACTTCTGCTCAGTCTCCTGTAGGATCCTGCAATTTTTTTTCCTCCTGTATGAAGTCAATCATTCACAGGACTGGAGCTGACTGTTATCAATATACTGATACTAAGCTACATTTTTCCTTTTCTGTGAGTTCAGTGTTAGATGTCTCTGGGGCCTCTAAATATCTCCAGGCTATACGGTATGTGGAAGAAGCACAATTTCTTTATGGTATGAATTGTACCTTAGCATAACATTCTAATTATATGAAAGAATGCAATCCTATTTTCTGAGCCCCATATCGTCTACACCTAGAAGCATCTCCACTGCTGTACTTAACTAGAGGCCAGGTTGACTAGCATCAAAGCAAAAGGTTGGCAATTAAGTATATCTCTTTGGCTTAGAATCCATCTTTCTCACATAGAGCTTATGCCCTTTCTAGTACATAACAGTTTTAAATCTAGATGGTATATAGCTATAACTAGTAAATCGTTTCGCATTGGCATGTCCCCTGATTTCCTTTAAATATTGGTTACAACACTTAGTAAGCCACAGGGCTTACTAAACAATGATAAGAATATATTGCACTTCAGCATAATTTAGCATATTATATCCTCTTCTCAACAAACTGAGGGACCCAAACCTTTTGCTATTTATTTAAATTATATCATACCTATTACTAATGGTCTTTGTGCAGAGCACATTTTAATGCTTTCCCCTTTGCAATTATGGAGGGCAGATAAAATGGAATCCATATACTGGTCAGACAGTGCCCTTGTGCCTCTGGTGAACCTGAAACCCTAAAACATAATTTTCTATCGTGTAAATTTTATGTAGAACTACATTAATTAATTCGCCCCTGGAATGGAAGTATTTCCCATGTTAACTAGAAGTCTTCTAAACTGTTATGTCCTGAATTTACCCTTTTCTTAAGTCATATCAGTATTTATTAATAGAACCACACAGGTATTAAACTGTTAAAGTGTTTATTTTATTATTTATTAAACAAATCTATAAGGCCTCCCAACTCACACATGGTGACTCCAGGCGGCTTACAGAATTAAAAACCATAAAAACACAAGTGTTGTTATATTTTTGGATGGTACTTGGGTTGTTTTAACTTATTTTGTACTGGTCTTGGACCATAATAGAACTGATTCATGTGGGATAATAAATTGAAAACACAGTGTAAACAAAATACAATAAATATTTATTGGCTTTAAATTGGAGGCTGGACTTTAGGATTGAGGAGAAATGCCTGTTCTGGATGGGACAGGATCAGTTTTGCATTTTGGGAGCCTTCGTTAATGCTGAATACATTAATACCAGTAGCAAGGAAAAGCTTTTTTATCTTAAACTGATAATCCCTTTTCAACCCTACCCGGAAGAAAGAGAACTGGCTTTGGTGCCTGATGCCATTTCCTCATTAAATAAACAAACGTGTACAATGTTTTTGACTCATTTGTTTAATTGGGTTCTATGTATCTAGTTTTAGGACCTGTATGGAGGACAGATCATGTTTTAGGTCACATTTATGCAGAAATATTGAAAATTCAAAAGGGCTCACAAACTTTTAAGCACCACTGTATTTTGAGGAGCAGCTCTTGAAGCCAGTGCAAAAATTGCAGCTCGGGCAGAATGCAGTGCTGTGTGTGTGATTAGTGATGCATCCTGAAGGATGTGCAAAACCTCATGCTAAAACAATTTTACTGCCTTCCAAGCCCAATTCAAGGTGCTCACATGATACAAAAAACCTTATATAATTTAGAACTAAGCTACAGTTCTTACAGGACTGCCTGTATAGTCTGTCCCACGTTACCAACTAATGGCTTTAATAAGCAAGCTAATACACAAAGCCTGAAAATATGAAATAAGATAGTAAGACATGCTGCTATAGATCACACCAGAATTTTCAAGAGGACTTATTAAAAAGACACGATTTAAGAATTGTTTCATATATACAAGATGTTTTCACTGATTGCTAAGTGTAACTAGTTCTCAGAGGAAACTGTAACAGCACAATGCTAAAGTTTTTTCACATATATCCAGGAAAGTGAAACTCTGCAACTGTAAGGAAGTTACCATGTTTTAAAGCTTTAAATACGTAGAAGTTTACTAGAACACTGTATCGGATCGTTTTGGCAGGACTCGGGGAAGGCTGAGAAGTTCAACAGTCTATATGTCTGCTTAACAACTTTAAAGTGGTGTTATTCTCACTTCTTTAAATGCCCCACTGACACCCTAAATGACAGCCTGTGCAGCCTACCATCTTTAATCCAAATGGAATCCTACGGTTTCCTTGCAGAACAGGTGCAAGGTGCAGTTTTCCAGATACACCTGGCTACATATGCATGAAATACCTTCAGAGGTGGTCAGCCCTTCCCCTTCACTCTCTCCATAACAAGCCTTGAAGTAATTGTCCACTTGGGACTAGGCTTTCAACAAGTTCCCCTCAAGTATATTGTCATCAAGATGCAATTATAGTTACTGAAGCCAAAAGTATTAGTCATATTTTTATTCAGCCTTTTTATTCAATGCACATGATCTCCCTTACATTTGAAAAGACTGCTAACATCAAAAATGTGCCGCATCCTGAAAAAAGTAAAAGAAATTAGCACATAAAATCTGTTGCCATTTTCTTTTTTAATGAGCACCATCTTTATCTCAAAAAGCCTTAGCAGTATAGGGTGAAAATAGGGTTTCTGTAAGTAAAGTAAATCTAAACTATGTCAGGCATGAGTCCATCAGAAAATGCATTTTGGTCCTATTGTCCAGACATAATACAGCTTTTTAAATTGTGATTTTCACTGTTTTCTACCTGTTTTTAGCTGCTTTGACTACTTTGGGGAGAAATACAGAGTATGCATTCAATATTTTTAATTAGATCAGTTACAATGTTTTAATGCTCTATATGCTTCCCAAGCATTTTCAAAGTTGTAACTTGGATATAGTTAGCCTGACTGGCATTCTCCTACTTTCAGTACTGCTCTGAATCTAGAAGAATCAGCAAATAAACCTCTTAACCATTATTTCACTGCCAGAGAAAAGTTAGAGAAGTTCATTCTCTCCCCTTTTTTTAAGAAACTTTATTAAATTTCAGAATATAGCAATAGAAAAATAGAAAGAACTTGAAGAACAAAAAAAGAACTTAAAAGTGAAGAGACAGAGAGGCAGAAAAAATAGTGATTTCCAACTATCTTCAGTACAGATAAAAGCATAAATTATGTCAACCTCTTACTCTATTTTATCTATAAAACACATTATTTCTATATTCTTATACAATCTTAATCATCAAATCCCAAGGTTAAAACGTCTTTTTCAGTTTCAAGCAAAAAGTCCAAAAGTGGTTTCCAAGCAGAAACACAGTTAGACAAATTGTTTTCTTTAATCAATGCAGTCAGTTTCGCCTTCTCTGCCAGCTCCATTAATTTCACCATCCATTCTTCCACTGTAGGGATTTGTAAGTCCTTCCACCTTTGTGCATATACAAGTCTTGCTGCTGTTATCATGCATAGAAATAGAGTCCCAAATTTTCTTTCAAACTGTTTATCCATCAAACCTAAAAGAAAAACTTCTGGTTTCAACCGTATGTTGACCTTAAGAATCTTTTGAATTAAAGTACATATCTGACCCCAGTAAGTCTTAGCTTTTTTACAAATCCAGCAGAGATAATAAAAAGTATCTTCACCTTGAGAACATTTCCAACATACAGAGAGGCACATTCTCAAGAGCTGCCTCTAACTATGGGATTCTTTTACCAGTCTGAACCTGAGAATTTTTTCTACAGCAATTTTCTTGCTCAATAAGACATACTTTGGTTGCGTATATGATCAGCAATATAACCAAATAAGCATTATTCTATTTTCTGTGACCATATTAAACAATATTATCCAAATGAAACTTCTATTATTAAAGTATACAACAGAAAATATTTCTGTTCATAAAATATTTTTATATCTGTTCATAAAAAAACCGCTATAAAATAATCAACCTATAAACACACAGAGAGAGATGCATACACTTTGATTATGTGTTATCAAGTCCGTGTCAACCTTTAGTGACCACACAGATTTTTTCCAGGATAAAGTGTCACCAACATGGTCCTCCAGGTCTTCCAACAATGCAGCCATCACCACTGTAATTGAGTCCCTCCGCCTTGCTGCTGGTCATCCTTTTTTTCTCTTTTCTTCTACCTTTCCCAGCATTATAGACTTCTGCAGAGAAGTAGATCCTTGCATAACAGGTTCAAAATACAATAATTTGAGCTCGTCATTTGTGCCTTGATTGAGAACTCTGGATTGATTTCTTCTATGTTCTACTTGTTTGTTCTCTTGGTTATCCATGATATTCTCAGGACTCTTCTCCAATACCAAAGTTCAAAAGGATTAATACTCTTTTTATTCTGCTTTTCAAAGTCCAACTTCCATTTCCATAGAGTGCTACCATTGCCTGCACAATTCAGATCTTTAAAGGTATAGTCACATAACAGCATCTGAGTATTTTTTTTCAAAGTCTTTACTGCTACCCTACCAAGCACTAGAATTGGTGTATTCCTTGACTTCTGTTCATTTACTATTGACAGTCAAAAGCAGAAACTATGCAGCCCTTCAATATCTTCATTGTCGGTTCTAAGGCTGATCATTGTATGTACTATGCTCCTTGACTTTCATTACTAGAGCTTACAGATCATTTGCATTTTCAGCTATCAAACTAGTGTCATCAGCATAATGCAGGTTACTGATGCTTCTTCCTCCAGTTTTAAAATCAGAGCCACTTCTTCCCTTTATACTCAGCATACAAGTGAAAATATACAGCCAGTCTGTTTCACCTTGTTCTGTCTCCACTGTGGTTTTCTGTGTATAGGTTTCTCATAAGGACAATGAGATGTTCTGGGATTCTGATTTTTTTAAGCACATTCCAGAGCTTGATGTTGTTGACACAATAAAAGGCCTTTCTATAATCAAGGAAGCATAAATTGACTTATTTTTGGTACTCTTTGGAATTCTCAATTATCCAGTGTGCATAATTCCTCATATTCCTCAGCCTTTTCTAAAGCTGGAACATCTGACATATACCTGTCAATGTCAAGATCTATTGTTTTGAATGATACTAAACATTATTTTGCTAGTGAGTGAAATTAAGGATACTATATGATAGTTTGCACACTCTGTTAAGACTGTTTCTCTTTGGTATTGGTATGTACTTCCAATCTGTCGGTCACTGTGTCATTCTCCAGTTTATCTGGTATAATTTAGTTAAAATCTTTAAAAATTCTTCTTCAGTTGCTTGCCATTATTTCTGTGGATATTCCATCAATTCTTCCAGACTTCTAACTTGGTTATGACCAGAATGCTGATCTAACTTTACCTTTTAGTATTAAAGGTCCTTGTATGTATAGAATATATCCTAAGGGATCTTGGATGTTGGCACCTCTACCTTTACAAAAGTTCAGTCTACTTCTTCCATCTTTAATCATCTTTGAATGTTACTATTGGCATCCTGCAGCATACCAATTTGATATAGGAACCTCCAAAATATTTCCTTGTTTTTCCATGTCTGTTTCCATCTTCAATGTCTTTACAGAAGTCACTGTAATACTACTTCTTGCTTCTTCTAACAGCTCACTGAAATTCTTTGTTAAGTTCCTTCCTGACATACTGTTTTTCTTGGCTTGGGCTTCTCATTTCTTCTTGGCAATTTCTACCATTTTCTGACACACAGTTTGCTTTCTTCTGTTTCCTGGTCTTTGGCAATCTCTTTTCACATTCATCATTAACTTATTTGATTTTATTTTTCATTCCACAGTCCCTCTGTTTCCTAGCAATGAGATTCAGGACTTCAAGCAATTCCTAATGTTCTCCTTGAAAATTGTGATTTTATGCTCAAGATCGTATTATGAAAACTGGTTGGCTTTCTTCTGTTTTAGTTTGACTTGGAACTTGACATGAACAGTTTGTGATCTATTTCACAGTCAGCCCCTTTGCTCTCATAACTGAACTCCACCAACTCCTTTTACCATAATAGAGAAGGGAAGAAGAACCATGGGCTTGGCTTTATTTAATTATGGAGGTTAGGGGTCATGGTATCAGATCATCAGATGCTGCCTCAACCAAAAGTAAATCTTTTCCCAAGCATGAATCTCAGCCGTATCATCACCAGATTTTATTAAGATGAAAGTAATAAGAATTTATAACAAAAATATGTCTACAAACATGAAGGCAGTTTCATGATTTTCTGATTCTTTTTTTCACATCTAAGTATGTTTATTTTCTCAGACACCAGGTGGTCTGCAGTAGTGAGCTATTTCGGTAATGGTCATTTGGGTTTTTAATCAGGCTGAGAACCAACCGTTATGTATGGAAAAATACAGATCAGACCAATTCCACAAGCCCTCTGCATCAGTTGAGCAATGATCTAGCACAAGGCCTGCAAAAATCCAAAGGACAACAAGATAACAGCAAGGAACTAAAATTGTCTGTATCTTGTGGTTAAATAGAGTTTTGCAGCTAAGATCTGGTAGACCTACTCAACACATGACCTTAGCCAGAATCAATTCCACAAGCTTGGGTTTCTTAAGAACTCAGACCTAATATCACCATCTTATATGAACAGCACCGATGTTGTGCTTCTTTAGTGTATAATATTCAATCATTGGTAAGACACAAAATACTTTCTTGTGAAGCCTGTTATCTAGAAAAAAACTAGACAAAAGATCTAGATCCTATTATTCCAAAGGTGAGTAACAGATGGGAATGGCTTTCACTATCCTGTTGAAGATTCATACACGGAAGCTAAGAGCTGCATTTCAGTTTTTAAAACTGTTCCTGCATTTGATAACACATTTTCTTTGAGAACTTCCACCCCGGGGGTGCTTTCTATACATGTGTTCAACATCGCAACATTGAGCAATGGCCTGCATACAAATAATAACAATCAACTGACTAAACTCAGATTTCATCTTCATCATGCTCCATCAGATTCAGGGGAACCAAATGGGGTGTGTATGTGCATCTGTGTGTGTAAGAGAGAGAGAAGGGCAGGCCCACATTATCACAAAAGGAACAACCCACATGAAAGCCTACATCATCTGTTAAGTAAGGGAGGCATCACACACTTGATCTTAGAATAAAGAGCCCACAGACGAAATGTCTTCTGCAACATCCATTGTCCCAACATGATTAAACAGTCTTGGTAAGCGCTGAAAAACTAATACACAACAATGCTGCTATTTCCATGTTAAGGAATGTGCCATCTCAGCAAACAAGACAGTTTCATACAACTTGAAATGTCAGATCAACTGTAGCCTATTAAAATATTTACGCAGGAAAAACAGTAGGGTGCTATAAAAAGAATAACAGTTTGTTTTTTTCTCCTTGTAATTTGTAAATTAAACATTTCTATCCCAAGGGCAAAGCTTCTTTCCAATGAACTGCAAACAGCCAAAAAAGGGAGACCTCTCAAACGTTACAAGAATAGAGCAATAATCCCACTGTAAAACTGACCTCAGAAATTATTCTTGTTTAAATAAGGAGAAAGAAATCAGATGACAGGAGTCTAAAAATAATCATCAAAATCAGACCTAAAAATGCAGATTGCAATCATTTCCATACATGTTGAATAACAAAAATGATCTTCAAAATAATGATGGCAATGAGAAGTTCTCCCCGCCCAATTTGCCAGACCCGGATCACGCAATCATTTTTTCCATAAAAAGTTAAAAGACTGCCTATTCCTGAATGAATCTGCAAAGGCATTCAGAGTCACCAGCGGTTCTTTTCCTGGTTTACCCTTCTGTCTGAGGTAAGGCAGGCAGAAACTAGAAAGAGGCCTTTTCAGCTGAAATGGTGCTGCATTTATTTACGGAATGTCTGAGTGTAAGATTGTGCCTAGTGTCTTCTTCACTAAGCTTCTGATACCAAGTTCACATATTATGGTTATATAAGGTTTTTCATTCATATTTTTGTGATTCAAGAAGAATTTTCATCTGCATTTTTTAAGGTAAAATATGCAGGTAGTACCTAGCTCTACCAATCAAAAGACCTTCTGCAGCTATTCCACTTTTGGGGGGAGAATGGAAGAGGTAGACTTGTGGAAAAACAAGTGACAGTTACAAGGCAAAGACATTACTGTTATCTGCACCAAGCTCGATAAAATCCTATTAATTAAGCAAAGCAATTTCACAGTAACTGCCTTATCTGAAAAAACCTATGTTCATTTACCAATATTGCCTTTATTCTTTGTATATGCTATTAGGGACAAATAAATCTTGAAGGGGTCCTTTGCTGAAAGCCAAGCAATGCTCTGGAGCTCCTTTGCAAAGCAACAGGGCCGCTTTGCTCCTAAAATGAAGTGACCATATTGCATTATTTTGCTCTTCCACCCAGCCCTACAACACTTGCATAAGTTGGGAAAGGCTTCTGTGCATGTACAGTATCAACATAAAACTTCTAGTTTTTGTACATGCTACCGGCCAGTGGCAAAGACTGGCTAACACTTTGAGGCTATGTTAAGTACTTTACTGAGCATACCACATTGTCTTTGTTTTATCAAAAAGAATTGCATCACCTGCACAACTCAAACCTCTTCTTCAAGGCGAACCTTTGCACAGGCCTAACACAGTTACTTGATTTTATTTTACTTTATTGTGAGAAGTACATTTCCTAGTGGGATGCACTTCATTCTCATCAGGTCTTAATTACACCAAGAAACATACTATTATAGCATACATTGTCCCTGGGCAGTTAGAAGGAAATAAAAATTGCAAATGAGTTTCCAGACAGATTTCAATGATGTACTTCATCCAGAAACAAAGTGGCAAATAAACAAACAGCCATATTAAAAGTTACCTATAATGGGAGAAAAGCACAGCTTACATATTATTTAAAGCAAAACTAATGGCTTGGAGCACTAAAAACCGAAGAGTCTACGCTATGATGCTGCAGCCACTGTAATATCCCTAACATATTTTTTAAGGGAAGGTAAAGAGAGGCACCTTGGAGTGCACCAGATGCAGGTTCCCCTGTCTTCTAGGTGACTTGCAGGCTTTCAGTTCTGCTGCAGCCAAATTAGCTTGAGCTAAAAGTAGAGTATTTCCAGATAAGACTTATTATGAAATTTATGCAATTAGGGGTAGAAGGAACAATGTTTCAGATACCTTCGCTTTCTGCTTTCATGTTTTCCCACTGCTCCCTTTGGTTAGTAACTTAAAAAGTCTGGGGGAGGGGAGGGGAGGGGAGAAGGGCCCGAATAACTGCCTATGATACTGGTAAAAATTATCTTTATAATAAGTTGCTAGAATAAATCTCTCCCAGTCATTTTGAAAGTATTCAAGGAAGGCACTGAGTACATGCATAAGAAATTATGTCTGTGTAAGGAATAGGATAACTTTTCTTATGAAAATTCTGTGAATTTAAGAAATCACCAAGGTTCCCAATCCTGTTCAGGACTTCTAAGAATGGAAAATGCTCTCTGCTGCGTAAAGCCATTCTCTAATCATAGAACTTATTCAACTATAAATCACTTTTACATTCACCTTGAAAACTCATGTGGCCATTAATTTCCTAAAATCTTATCTGCTGATTATTTGTTAATATCCATTGTTCAATAGCAGTTGGATAAACTGGCTTTACTGCATTATACGAGGGTATAAGGTAGCAACATCCTTTTCTAGAAACTAGGTTTTCTGATTCTAGTTGGTTACAAATCATCAAGGAGAAAAAAATATAAACTTTTATTCACTCCACTATCTGAGGTAGAGATTAAACAAATTGTTTTAAAAACGGCAAGTGGTAAAACACCAGAATTAGATGGATTTCCTATAGAGTGGTACAGAACATTTATATATCTTTTGTTTCGAAAATTTTGTCAATTGTATGATGAGATATTTGATAAGGGAATATTATCTGAGGCATTTAGTCAGGTTTATATTGCAATTATACCAAAACCAAGTAAAGATCATACTCTGTGCTAATTATTGTCCAATCTCACTCATTAATGTTGATTCAAAGTTCTTAACAACAGTGCTAGCAAATAGATTACAGCAAGTGATACTGCTTGTTAAGAATGATCAAGCAGGGTTTATAAAAACGAGGCAAGCAACAGGCAGCATATTAGTTGTAGATTTAATAGACTTGAATAGAAATAAAGACCAATTTATAATTTTATCATTAGATGCTGAAAAAACTTTTGACAAGATATACAGACAGTACATGTTTGCTGTACTAAACAGGTTTGGATTTCCATTGAAATTCATAAAATGGATCAAGATATTATATGAGTTGCCTGCATCTAAAGTAAAGGTAAATGGTATTCTTTCTGCTACTTTCCCATTATTTAGAGGAACTAGACAAGAATGTCCACTTTCACCCTTGCTTTTTAGTATCTGTGTGGAACCCTTGGCCTGTGCTATTAGACAACACAAGGAGATTTACAGAGTAGTACATAATTCAGTTGAACACAGTTCAACAGTTCAGTTTTATTTGCAGATGATATTATTCTGTTTTATTACTAAACCTCACACTACTATTCCAACGTTGATGCAAATAACAGATGCCTTTAGTAAAATAGCAGGATATTCTATTAACTGGTCCAAATCGGAATTGATGCCAGTAGGTGAAAATTTGGTTACCCATTTATTTAAGGAATATCAATTCCATATTTGTACCGAATCCATTAAATATCTAGCTTTCTGTATTCCAAAAGATATAACTCAGTAACATCTAATATAAATAAAAAATATAAAGAGGTTTCTTCAGATAGCAATAGATGGGAGACAACGTAAACACATTCTCTGTGTCCTTACTATGGCTAAAAGACTGATATTGCCACACTGGAAAGATAAATGTATGGCCCCATTCACTCAATGGATTGAAGACCTGATTACACTTGCGTCCTATGAACAGATTGCCTATAGACATAGACTTTGTATGGACAAGTATAATGAAATATGAGAGTCTTTTATACAAAATACAGTAGGTTAAAAAAAAGCATGATAGTTATATAAAATATAAATTGTATTAATAAATAAATAAATAAAATGTATTAGGAATACACACACTTACATAATGTTTGCATTAGATAAATACATATAGAATTGTAACTTTACTATTGTAACAACATATATTTTGTATTTTTTTCTTTTTTGTTGTATTTTTTCACCCTTTTTAAAGCACTTGTTACGTATTTTTGACTGTATGTATCTTTGTGTTTTGTTCCTTTTTTTCTTTTTCTGTTATTATTTTAAAAGCAGTAAAAATAAGTAAAATAAAATAAAAAGGGGAAAAATATAAAAAGCCAATTGTTATTTTAAAAAAATTATCTACTTTAGGAAAAAGCTAGTAAAGTCAAACTAAAATTATCTTAAAACATCACATAGGACATATTTTATTTAAAATTCCAAAGAAAAGGACAAATCCTATTATGAACCCAGAAAACCAGGAAGGTTGTAAGGACTGTCACAAGATTTGTGTTTCTGAGAGACAGTGCTTAGGATGTGCACTTAGAGATTTCCATTCTGTTAAGAAATAATTCAATCTCTTCTCAAGATAAACACAGATTATTTAGACCGCCAGTTCCCAATCTTTCCTTTACATGGACCACTACTTCATCACCAAGAACCTTAGATGATAAACAAGGGATCAGTGATGTGGCACCTGTGGCACCATTGCTCACTTAACTTTTCTACAGCTTGTATTGATAAAAACTCAAACTAAAATAAAAAACAAGTTGAAAAAAATAACTGGTCACAATCTTGTGAGGTTTCAACATCCCCACCTGTATTACTGTGGGATACGGGGAGTAAAACCTGAATCTTGCTAGATTTGGCGATTTCCTGGGAATTGGGTCATTTAAAAAAAAAAGTTACCTGCACCATGGACCATCTACAGTGGTCTTATAGAACCACTAATAACCCCACAACCATAGGTTGGGAACCAATAACCTAAAGAGAAAAAAGGGGAGGGGTATGGAAACAAGACCTCTTCCAATAGTTTCTCTGCAGTTTTAGGAAATTATGGCATTAGGGCATAAAGAGAAAAAGAGGAAAAATAATCCCTTTAAAGAGGAGGCATTTATTAGTTCTGTAAAGATGTCCCTTCATATTCAAAGCATAAAACCTCTCTATCCTATTTCAGACCAGCGGTAAGAATATTATAGGTTTGTCTATAATCTACTTTGCTTTTACCCACAATCTTTAGATAAACTGAAAGAATAAGCCAAGAAATTTACTCTGAGAACCAAAATGAAATAAGCTCAATCATATCACATAAAAATTCACTCTTTCTAGTTAGCACAAGCTTTTATCATTTCAGCAGTATAATCTGAGTGAAAGGATTTTTTTAAGTTATTAAATGATTGAGAAATCTTTTCCAATCTAATCCAAAGTATCCAAATATCTGCCATTAAATAGATTTGTCTTTTTCCCATCTGTGTTTCAAACAGAAGGAGAGAGAAAAGAACTGCAGTACATACTGGCCCCAGTAAGATTGGGAAATACATTCTTAAAAGGCAATGTTAGGTGCCCACTGGTAGGATGCTGAAGGCCCACTGTCTTGCAAGTGGTATTTTCAGATATGTTTCCTGCTTAGCTATAAAGACCAAGCCACAATGTATCAAATGCATGAGTAACAGTGGTGGTCAGAAGAATTATTTTTTTTAATGAGCCTGAGAAATGAAATTTTTTCAAAGAAACTGCCTCTTTTGTACAAGACCACTCTGCAATCTGCTTGCCCGAAACATCAAAAAAGTTACAGAATAGTTTTTGCATGAATTTTGAAAGAAGCTAGTAAGAGCTGACTCCTCCTTCAGGGACAATGTTCAAAAGAGTACAGAAAATCCAAGAAACTAGAAAGTGTAAGAGGGCCAATTTCAAAAACCTACAAAGAAACTAGAAAGCATAAGAGAATAAACAAAACCTGTGAATAGAAGGTATAGTCTATAACAAACAAACAAAATACTATTAAGTGGTTACTATTACCTTTCTAACTTGAAACAAGAATTAGAAATGGAAAAAAGTAACAGCAGTTAAAAGAAGGAACCGGTATAATAATGAATGACTGAAAGTCAGCTTATTAGATGCTGTGTTTCTCATGGAACAATTAACCATGGAGTTCACTATACAGGAATAAAAAATGACTCTAAATATTGCCTGATCTGGTGCATGATATGAGCAGTTGGGACCAGTGACCACAATGCCCCTGAGTTTAATATATATGTAAATGTAACACTGAACAATGAAAATGCCAACTCAGTTGTATTTGATTTCAAAACAGAAAACTTGCAAAAACCAAATTAATAAGAAATTGAAACTGAATGTGCACCGAGAGTCAAATTTCTCTAAGACTTCATGAAAGCTACTTTAAAATGATAGCCCATGCAGAAGCCCATATAGAATGTATATAATTGATAAAAGTATAAATGGATCCTAGAAGATACATGTCATTGAGGAAAGCTATAAAAGTGAAAAGTGAAAGTCTTGTCCAAGTGAGGAAAGTTAAAAGAAGCATTAACGCTGACAAAACAAATGGATATTGACAACAAGCCAAGCAAAAAACACAACAAAAGGAGTTCAAAACCACATTACTATAAAAGTTACAATGACCAATTCTGCTTCAATATAGTTAAAGCAGGAAATCAGCTAAGGATGTAGTCCGTCTGTGAACTGGAATCCAGTTTAGGATGTTGTCCAAGTAGCTGGCTATAAACAGAGTACTGGGGGGGAAATGGGGAAGCAGAATTCTTTAAAACAATTACTGGACAAATACTTGCCTGAACTGCTTCCCAGAGGGAAGCTGAAATAGCAAGTTACGTTACAGTGACACAAGAACTGAGTAGACTTATCCTTAAGACTTTAATATAATCCATTATTTTTCTAAGAGTGAGGACTAAATGAGTAGGCATGCATAAGACTGCATATGTCAAGACCCAGGATGTTCTTGCAAAGCTATGTAAGGTGGGCAAAATCATCTTCCCAGAGGATTATACCACTGTTGCATCAAGACAGAATGGGGAAAAAGAGAACTAAGAAACTACTGGTGCATTAGCCCAACTTTTCCTTTTGTAATTTGTGAGGCAGTATTAGTACATCTACAACTATGAATTTTATAGAACAATCTGGCTGAATAAGAATATCTTAAAATGTAACTTTGGTCCATTAATTCTTCTACACAGTAATGAATACCTGAACTAGGGCTTACCTACCTATATGTGTAATTCAGATATTTCTATCATCTCCATTCCTACACTATTCCAGTTTCAGAAGGGTAGCTATGTTACTCTTAAAGCAAATTAGTTACACCGTAAACACTAACATTTATTATCATGCACATTTTGTGTATCACGGTGAACTACATCAGATGTATTCAAAGACTATAGCTTTTACATGTTGTTTCTATACAATACCAGTTATTTCTATTCCTTTTTGTTATACGAATGCAGAACTAAAGGATAACACTATCACTAATTCTTAAATGGCAACTGATGAAATTCAGTCTTTTGAAAATTCCAATGCAATGTTTGCACATTGTAATATTATGTTCCATCTAATATCATCTTGGAGCCCCTTCATCTACTAGCCACTGCACTTTCTACATGATCCAATATAATTACATATTTGTTTAAACTGCAGAAGAATATGCAATGAGATGGAACAGAAGTTGCCCAATTCTATCCTAATATAATAATTGATTAAAATATTTTATACATATCTCTACTGAACTCTTTAATGAAGTAGAAAGAGGAAAATAGTCTGAATACTTAAAATACTTCAGCAGGCCTAAACTAATTTAATTGAAAGATTCACTAACACAGAAGGCCTTTCCACTGGAATAAAGTCACCTTTTACTCCAATCAAATACTCCACCCAAGAGGTTAAATGCTTATAGCATTTCTTCCATGTTCAGCCCATTTAAATGACCGCAATGAAAGCAGTTCACCAGCCTTTTTTTATCTCACATCCTAGTCCACACATGCTAGTAACCCCAGCAGTGTTATTTCAAATCACCATGAATAACTACAGTATTTAGAACTGCCTGTGCCCAATCTTACTTCATTTGAGGAAAAACAAAATCTGAGAACTATCTGGTATGAATTAATCTTGTTTCACCTTACCTCATTATTTCAGTCTAAGAAAATATTAAAGGGATTAAACAGAACCTAAGAATTGTTAGGCACTTCTTACATTTTTCCCTTCTGAGAACAATTGAATAACATGATTACTATATTCTTGTGCATTTTTAAATTGTCTATGCTACATTAATAAGAGTGGTAGCCAGCACTCATTAATAAGAGTGCAGCCAGCAAGGCAGTGCAAGATAAACAATATTTTAACCAGAAACAGCAGTTGGTAGCAAAGCACCATTTATTAGTATATTATTGGATTCTTTTAAAAACCAAGAACCATAGACTATTATCAAGAGCAGAACAACCAGCTATTTTTAAAATACACATACACCTTTTCATATTATTGTTTCCTTTGATGATACCATCCAGATGTTTTGGATTGCCGAGTTGCAAATTTTAGAAGTTGTAGACCAACATATCTGGAGGCCAGTGTTTTGGGTGAAGTTATTCTATTTGAAGGTTCTGATTAACTGTATGAATAAATTGGTTGGCAGAATTTGATTTGCTGAATTCAAATAATTTATGTTCAAACGTTAGCAGTATCTATTTTGTGAAATGTTTTGCCTGGAAGTCTGGGAAAAATACCGAACAAATCCCTATGTCTGGAATATAAAATTATATTGAATGGGGAGCAAACATATTTTCTTTGCTTTTGTGTAATAGTCAAATGCTTCCAGAAGTACTCTGTTCTCATATCTGAATGACACTTGCACAGTGCAATAAATGAGTTACAGGCCCTAATGCAAAACAGATATGCAATTTCTACGGAAACAGTATTATAGATGGAGGCAAAGTCAATAGTGTCGATGTAGAGTGTTTTATTTTTCTATGACTGTATAGTTCAAAGACATCAGACTTGCATGATTGGACCCACTTGTGAACAGACATTAGAGTACGATTGTTTTAAAAGTCACACAAGAACCAGGGTAATTTGCATTACCAACGATTCTCTTACACTTTAGAATCACTGCATTCCTCAAACACACATAAGTGTCACACCTCCAAAGTCTGCTAACCATTTCATTTAGAGAAAACAAACATGCTCATGTGTTATACCTAATGCTAGATACATTGTAACATCATAACTGCTTCATGTAACACAATTAAACTATATCTGCATGTAGCTTCAACAAGCAAGTCAGTCAATACATGTGGCAATCAATACACAGGTTGCCTTTCTCCTTTCCTACATGTTCCTTGAGTTTCCCATGGTAGAAGGCAGCTAAAACACATAGTTTTGGATTGTCTTCCAAAACAGAATGACGAAAATCGTATCAGGCAGATATCACACGCGGAATAACTTCTGGAAGTTCCAAGAACAAACATATCTGCAGGTTTCAATAGGATCTTCCCCTCCCCACACCCCTCCTTTTTTAAAAGCGACCAAACCGTCGAGTTCCGCCTTCAGTGCTTCTGAGACATTTTTTTCCCCCTTTTTAAGATATATGTGTTCCGGAAAACTTCGTCCGCTCTTCCCCAACCCTCCGTCGCGAAGGGCAATAAATCAGAAGATAAAAGTTGGGTCTATTCAGGGCCTTGCAAACCCCAGTACGAACAGAACTGCGCACTTGGCAATTATGAAAAGTACACGGAGCGGTAGCCGACCGTTGAGAGCCTGGGCAGCGGATAACTACCGCAGGGACGAAGGGCACGAAAAGAAGGGGAAAAGCGCGGAGAGAGCAAGGGGAGACGAAGCCAGGAACGAGACAGAAAATACCCAGGAGCGCGGCTAGAAGCGGAGAAGGGCGCTTCCCGCAAGCAGGAGAACCCTCCAAGCCACTGGAGACACTCACATAGCGCTTTAACTTCTTCTCCGGGGGCGACTTTCGGAGCCAGCCCTGGCAGACCACCTCCCCGCCGCTCATGGCTGCGTCGCGCCCCGAGGAGCGAGCGGGGCTTCCTTCGGCAGCTGCGACTGCCGGGCCGGGCCGACCAAACAGCCCGAGAGAACACCGCAGGAGCGCCGCGCCGCGCCTGTCTGCCGGCCTCCTCCGGCAGCTACTCTGGGGGAAGGGAAAGAGGAGGGAGACGCGCAGGAGAGGGAGGAGACGACCGGGAAAGGGAGAGAGAGAGAGAGGCAGGCAGGGAGGGCCGGAGGGTGTGTGTAGGGCTCGTATGTGAATATAACGCGTGTGCTACAAGAGGAGACAGACGGTTCAGATAAGCAGAAACACCCGCCCCTCCTTCCCCCCCCCCGCAAACGACGTGTACGCCTTCCCAACTTTCGGCTACCGCGACCCAGTTCCAAGCTGCCGCACGGAAGCCCGGCCTCGGGAAAGCCCTCCCTGCTTGGACCTCTCCAGAGCAGGAACCTCCCACGAGCTCTAATGAAGCGTGGGGCGGAGGGCTTCCCTCGGCTGGGCAAGGCTGGAGTCCGCCTGCTGCAGCTTCCCTGCGCCCGTGGCCAGCGCAGCGGGAAGGGAGGAGGAACCAGTAGTTCGCGCCCAATTTCTTTTCCTCTTCTCCCGCCCCTCGCCTCTTCCTTATGCGCCCCTCTGGTGCCGTCGTGAGTAGCGGCGCCCCAGCCCGACGACAGCCTTGCCCGGAATGTCGGGGTGGACCAGGAGGCGGGGACAATCCCTGAACCACAAACTAGCCAGCCGCAGTTTGGCTGAGCGTGTTCTACGAACCGAGCCAGCGTGGTTCGCGTATGGGACAGCGCGTCCTGCGAACTCAGGAGTTTGGTTAACCATGAGTAAGCATGTCTTGTGAACCCAGCCTGTGTATGTCTGCGTGGACTTAAATCATTATTTGTTGAATGCATGTACCCATTGTCTACATTCACATATTATGCTAATCCGTTAAATCATCGATTACAAACAAGGAGTGTGCACGAATCAAATCAAATCCAAACCACCACATTGTGGCTTAGCAGAGTGTGTGAGATTACCCAGTTTTTTACTGTCTTATTATCTGTCTTACTAAGGCCTAGATCCTGCAAGTACTGTAAGTTTCCTACCCTTCTAGCCAGTTCTCCTGCAAGCCCTACCCGGCCCTGCACCGGTCAGCCAGTAGCTGACTCTTCATCCTCACACTGTAAATCTTTCCTTCTTCCCCCAAAGTTGGCCTCTAACTTTTCTGTGTACTGTACTCTGCGTCCAAAGCTGAAGTTCTCTCAGAAAGTTGGCCAGATTTCCCCCCCCCCTTTTTCTCCTTCTCTCAGATGCACTTTCCTTCAAAAAGGAAGAAAAGGGAATTGAATGAACCCTTCAGAAAGGATCCTGAGATCTGTACATCTTAACAACAAAACAACAATGCGATGGCAGAGAGTCGCTGAAGGCCTACAAAACAAGGGAAACCTTCCTGGAAAAGCCAATATAGCCTGGAGCCGGAAAGTGGAGATTTTAGAGACTAAAGATGCAACTGTTAGTCAAGGAAGAAACTAAAGTTCAGTTTGCCTACTTTTCATGACTGGGATAAAGAGCTGTTGCAAATGTTGCATTAATTATATTTTAAATAGAGACTAGGTGAAAAGTCCTTAGTCTTGTGCCATGACTAGATGTGGGTGGGGAAAGGCCCTTAGACTGGTTCTCCCAGGAATTGGTATGGGAAGGTATTATAGAACAGTGTTTCTCGACCTTGGCAGCTTTAAGGTATGTGGACTTCAACTCCCAGAAGGCTGGCTGGGGAGTCCACACATCTTAAGTTGCCAAGGTCTAGAAACACTGAAGAAGAATGTATCTCATACTGCAGGAGGTCAAAAAGTGGAGTGAGGGTGGGGAAGGCAAGGGTTCCCTTGCCCTGAACAGATGGACGCTGCAAGTCCGGGTAGCTAGAAAGACAGGACAACTTGCATCTCACTCACTCTTTTCCTGTGGCTCACTAGAGAGAACAGGCAAAGATTTGATGCAAGCCCATCAGCCAGATGTCTCCCCCTTGCTCTTTACCGCTTCAAATACAGAAGGACAAGGTGGAGTTTGAAAATCTGTCCCTGTGAACCCAATTCATGAAATATTCATGGATCACCCAAATCCCTATTATGCAAACTCCCAAATTTTGTAAACTTAATGAAATGTAATGATGTATGTTCAGTGTGCCTCATATACTTTTTTTCAGCACATTCATCTTCACCAATTTTAAAATACAGATTTTTCTGAAGCAACACTGGCATCATTATATAAAATAGCAGTTTGGTGACAGTTCCTGAAGCAGGGTTCAGTCTGATAATACTTAGGTGGGAGATCACCAGGGATCATTTAAAGTAGGAATCATGAATTGTGGCATAAATCCTTTCTAAGTGCCCTTCAAGTACCTAGTAGCACAAATAAGGCAGTATGCAGAAAAGGCTCTTACTGTCCAATGAAATCAGTGGGATAATGGGTCAGCCCTATGCATTTTTATTGTGCATTCTTATTCCCAAGTTTTTCAAAAACTCAGAGAAGCAGAAGGGGGGCAACTAGAGTGGACGGCATCCCCCATTGCTGGAGAAAGCACACCACAGCTGCAAATGATGGCAAAGTATAATCTGAGGTCCTGAAACAGGAGACCCCGAAAGGGCATCGCTCATGGGAACACTTGCTTCATACAGGAGCCTCAAACTCAGGGGGCTGGAAGCAGACCAAGAGGTGGACTGGACACTTGGCCAGATGGAAGAGTGCATGGACTGCATGCAGGCAATGCTCAAGAGAGTATTGCAGAGACTAGATTTGAGGGCACCAGGCAGAATGGAGACAGGTAAACACCGGATGCCGGAGGGGAACCTCGGAGGTCCTGGGATGAGAGGGGGGCAGCAGGCGACAGGAGGTGCAGCCACTAGCCCTCCTGCCCCGCAGGGCTTGGCAGGGACAGGGAACCCCACACAAGATACTGATGGGCCCTTCAGTCCCAAGGAACTGAAGGCAAAATTCACTGGGGACCTGAAAACACTAGTCTGCTTCCTGACCCACATCAGAAGTCTGTTCTGAGAGCCCGTGAACAGACTGAGCATAAGGGGCACGCAAATTGGATGATAAATGGGAACTGCCCAGCAATGCTGGTAAAAATGCAGATAGAAGCAATGGGAAGCAGGAGCAGGAGTCTCACGGGGTTCCTGGACTCAGGGTGCACTTGGTGCCTCATGCACCCTACTCTTGTAAACAAATTGGGATTAAAACTGGAAAAACTAAACGCATCAATTTTGTTCAACTTGATAGGACTGAGATGAAGGGTGGACCGGCTAATACTGTACTGAATTAGTCCGAATGAAAGTGTGGGGGCAAGAGGAAGTGCTGTGGTTTATAGTGGCCCCTGTGTTGGATCCGCCGGTAGTCTTGGTGTTGTCATGGCTGGAACCTCCAAGTAGACTGTATATACAGCAACTTGAGGTTCAACGATGGGAAGCGTGAGGGAGCACAGCCTACAGAGCAACCAGCTAAGCAAGGACTAGCAGACGCAGCCTCAGATATGAAGGGACAAAACTCGGGGGGGGGGGGGAGTCTGACATTGACAAAATTCCTGAACAGTACAGAGATCCGAAGGAAGTATTTGGGGAGGAAGAATCAAACCAGCTCCCCACCCCACAGAAAAACAGACTGTGCCATTGAACTGGAAATGGGGGCAAGGCTGCCTAGGAAAAGACTGTACCCATTGACACAAAAAGGGCTGCAGGCACTATGGGAATTCTTAGACAAAAACCTAGCACGTGGATTAATTCACCCAGCCACCTCCCCGATGGCAGCACCAGTACTCTTCAGAGCCAAGAAGGACGGCTCCTTAAGAATGTGCAATGACTATAGAGGGTTAAACTCAAGTTGCATGTTGAATAAATACCCATTGCCATTAGTAAAGGATGTGTTGGCACACCTATTGAAAGGAAGGATATTTACCAAGTTGGATTTAAGGGAAGCATACTTCAGAGTGCGCATCCAGGAGAGGGATGAATGGAAGACAGCGTTCAACTGTCAACTGGGCTGTTCTGAATTTTTGGTAATGCCTTTCGGGTTAAAGGGTGGGCCTGGAGTGTTCATGCAATTAATTAATGAGATTTTACATGATTTATTATACAACAAGTACTCGTGTACCTCAATGATATTTTAATATTCACAGAGACAATGGAGGAATATGTGGGTTTGGTAAGGGAGGTACTGAAAAGGCTGTCACAAAACCAATTGTATGCTAAGTGATCTTCAGCAAAGGATCGTTACCTTGTCGTGGTGCTGGAGCTTGAGCACCTCAATGATGCCATGAGCTAAACCGTGAAGGGCCACCCAAGACGGGAAGGTCATGACAGAGAGGTCAGACTAAATGCGATCCCTGGGGAAGGTAATGGCAACCCACCTCAGTATTCTTGCCGTGAAAACTAAATGGATCAGTACAACCAGAGATATGTCGGTATACCATCGGAAGATGAGACCCCCAGGTCGGAAGATGGTCAAAATGCTACTGGGGAGGAACAGAGGATGAGCTCAACTAGCCCCAGACGTGATGACGCAGCTAGCTCAAAGGCGAAAGGACGGCTAGCGGCCGACGGTGCTGGTGGTGAACGGCGAATCTGATGTTCTAAGGATCAGCACACCATTGGAACCTGGAATGTAAGATCTATGAGCCAGGGCAAATTGGATGTGGTTATTGGTGAGATGTCAAGATTAAAGATAGACATTCTGTGTGTCAGTGAACTGAAATGGACTGGAATGGGCCACTTCACATCAAATGACCACCAGATCTTCTACTGCGGACAAGAGGACCACAGAAGAAATGGAGTAGCCTTCATAATTAATAGTAAAGTGGCTAAAGCAGTGCTTGGATACAACCCAAAAAATCATAGAATGATCTCAATTCGAATTCAGGGCAAGCCATCTAACATCACAGTGATCCAAATATACGCCCCAACCACAAATGCTGAAGAAGCTGAAGTAGAGCAGTTCTATGAGGATCTGCAGCACCTACTGGACAACACGCCTAAAAGAGATGTTATTTTCATCACAGGAGACTGGAATGCTAAGGTGGGCAGTCAAATGACACCTCGAATTACAGGTAAGTATGGCCTGGGAGAACAAAACGAAGCAGGACACAGGCTGATAGAATTTTGCCAAGACAATTCACTCTGCATAACAAACACTCTCTTCCAACAACCTAAGAGACGGCTTTATACATGGACTTCACCAGATGGACAACACCGAAATCAGATTGATTACATCCTTTGCAGCCAAAGGTGGCGGACATCTGTACAGTCGGTAAAAACAAGGCCTGGAGCTGACTGTAGTTCAGATCACGAACTTCTTCTTGCACAATTTAGGATCAGACTAAAGAGATTAGGGAAGACCCACAGATCAGCTAGATATGAGCTCACTAATATTCCTAAGGAATATGCAGTGGAGGTGAAGAATAGATTTAAGGGACTGGACTTAGTAGATAGGGTCCCGGAAGAACTCTGGACAGAAGTTGGCAGCATTGTTCAGGAGGCGGCAACAAAATACATCCCAAAGAAAGAGAAAACCAAGAAGGCAAAATGGCTGTCTGCTGAGACACTAGAAGTAGCCCAAGAAAGAAGGAAAGCAAAAGGCAACAGTGATAGGGGGAGATATGCCCAATTAAATGCAAAATTCCAGAGGTTAGCCAGAAGAGATAAGGAATTATTTTTAAACAAGCAATGCGTGGAAGTGGAAGAAGACAATAGAATAGGAAGGACAAGAGACCTCTTCCAGAAAATTAGAAACATTGGAGGTAAATTCCAGGCAAAAATGGGTATGATCAAAAACAAAGATGGCAAGGACCTAACAGAAGAAGAAGAGATCAAGAAAAGGTGGCAAGAATATACAGAAAACCTGTATAGGAAGGATAACAATATCGGGGATAGCTTTGACAGTGTGGTCGGTGAGCTAGAGCCAGACATCCTGAAGAGTGAGGTTGAGTGGGCCTTAAGAAGCATTGCTAATAACAAGGCAACAGGAGACGACGGCATCCCAGCTGAACTGTTCAAAATCTTGCAAGATGATGCTGTCAAGGTAATGCATGCTATATGCCAGCAAATTTGGAAAACACAAGAATGGCCATCAGACTGGAAAAAATCAACTTATATCCCCATACCAAAAAAGGGAAACACTAAAGAATGTTCAAACTATCGAACAGTGGCACTCATTTCACATGCCAGTAAGGTAATGCTCAAGATCCTGCAAGGTAGACTTCAGCAGTTCATGGAGCGAGAATTGCCAGACGTACAAGCTGGGTTTAGAAAAGGCAGAGGAACTAGAGACCAAATTGCCAATATCCGCTGGATAATGGAAAAAGCCAGGGAGTTTCAGAAAAACATCTATTTCTGTTTTATTGACTATTCTAAAGCCTTTGACTGTGTGGACCATAACAAATTGTGGCAAGTTCTTAGTGGTATGGGGATACCAAGTCATCTTGTATGCCTCCTGAAGAATCTGTATAACGACCAAGTAGCAACAGTAAGAACAGACCACGGAACAACAGACTGGTTTAAGATTGGGAAAGGAGTACGGCAGGGCTGTATACTCTCACCCTACCTATTCAACTTGTATGCAGAACACATCATGCGACAAGCTGGCCTTGAGGAATCCAAGGCTGGAGTTAAAATCGCTGGAAGAAACATTAACAATCTCAGATATGCAGATGATACCACTTTGATGGCTGAAAGTGAAGAGGAACTGAGGAGCCTTATGATGAAGGTGAAAGAAGAAAGTGCAAAAGCTGGTTTGCAGCTAAACCTCAAAAAAACCAAGATTATGGCAACCAGCTTGATTGATAACTGGCAAATAGAGGGAGAAAATGTAGAAGCAGTGAAAGACTTTGTATTCCT
Source organism: Candoia aspera (assembly GCF_035149785.1). Classification (NCBI taxonomy): domain Eukaryota; kingdom Metazoa; phylum Chordata; class Lepidosauria; order Squamata; family Candoiidae; genus Candoia; species Candoia aspera. Next base: position 40,430,432 of record NC_086160.1, read on the forward strand.
AGGTGCAAAGATTACTGCAGATGCTGACTGCAGTCAGGAAATCAGAAGACGCTTAATCCTTGGAAGAAGAGCAATGACCAATCTTGATAAAATAGTTAAGAGCAGAGACATCACACTGACAACAAAGGCCCGCATAGTTAAAGCAATGGTGTTCCCTGTAGTAACATATGGCTGTGAGAGCTGGACCATAAGGAAGGCTGAGCGAAGGAAGATCGATGCTTTTGAACTGTGGTGTTGGAGGAAAATTCTGAGAGTGCCTTGGACTGCAAGAAGATCCAACCAGTCCATCCTCCAGGAAATAAAGCCAGACTGCTCACTTGAGGGAATGATATTAAAGGCAAAACTGAAATACTTTGGCCACATAATGAGAAGACAGGACACCCTGGAGAAGATGCTGATGCTAGGGAGAGTGGAAGGCAAAAGGAAGAGGGGCCGACCAAGGGCAAGATGGATGGATGATATTCTAGAGGTGACGGACTCGTCCCTGGGGGAGCTGGGGGTGTTGACGACCGACAGGAAGCTCTGGCGTGGGCTGGTCCATGAAGTCACGAAGAGTCGGAAGCGACTAAACGAATAAACAACAATGCTAAGTGATCAAAATTTGAATTTCAGAGGGAATAGTTAGACCATTTAGGATACCGGATCTCAGCCAAAGGGATTGAAATGGATCCAGGGAAGGTACAGGACGTGGTAGCATGGGAGCCACCCAAGAACAGGAGGCAGCTCCAAAGCTTTTTGGGGATTGCTAATTTTTACCGCCAGTTCATCCTCCATGTTGCCCAAATAGCGCTGCCTCTCACTGACTTACTTAAGATCAAAGGAAAGGGGGAGAAACCAAGTGCTCCCTTAAAATGGACAGTGGAATGCCAAGAGGCTTTCGAACAACTTAAGTTTCTATTCATTTCGGAGCCAGTATTAAAGCACCCAGAACCTACCGAACCCCTGATTGTACAGGTGGACACATCAGAAGTAGCAATTGGGGGAATATTATTGCAGCGAGACCCAGAGGGGAAACTTAGACCCTGTGCCTATTTTTCCTGGAAAGTTAATGAAACAGAGCGCAGATGGCATGGGGAAAAGGAAGTGTATGCCATTCAATGGGCATTAGAAAATTGGAGGCATCTTTTAGAAGGGGCACAACAGCCATTTGAGGTGTGGCCTGATCACAAAAATCTGGAAGCAATGTGAACTCTGAGAAAAATGAACCCTAAACAGGTCAGGTGGGCTCAATTTTTTAGCCATTTCAATTTCACACTAAAATACTTACCAGGAAGGAAAAACTTCCTGGCAGATGCATTGTCATACCTCCCACAACTCAATAGCCAGAGGCAGGAGGAGCTAGACTCAATCATCCCCACCAAGCAGAGGGGGGGGGCAGTAGTAACCCAGGGCCAGAAGAACAAGCCTAACTTTGACGCAGCAGAGGGCATGTGGGGGGAACTCAGTGAGGCGCAGAGACCCAATGCTTGGCAACAAGCCAACAAAGACAACTTAGTGGAAAAGCAAGGACTGTGGTGGCAGGGGGATAGGCTGTACATCCTGGACCCCATGAGGAAGAAAATCTTAGAAAGGTGCCATGATGCAAAATCAGCTGGCCATTTTGGGTTCTTAAAAACCATGCACTTATTGAGCAGGCAGTTCTGGTGGCCAACACTAAGCAAGGACGTGGAAAGCTACATGGCCAGTTGCCTGGCATGCCACATGGCCAAGAGGGTGGGGGGAAAACCGAGGGGGCTACTACAAGAAGTGGCTAATCCCTCGCAACCCTGGAAGCAGGTTGCCATGGTGTATTGGTTGCCTATTCTAAAACACCATCAGACTCATGAGCAGGATCACAAAGATATCTGATTTATTAAAGAATAGTATGCAGGATCACAAAGAAAGCTGAGAATGAAAAAAGTGCGCCAAATGCAAACTAAAAACCCTCGGTATAAATGAGATCCCTCCCCGCGTAGAATCTTCCCAAGATCACAATCCCAGGTGCTCCTAGTGGCTTCTGATGGTCCACGGAAAAAGTCCTTGAACACTGCACATAACCCAAACACATTCCATTGAAATGAACATAGATACAGAGCTTGCACAAGGTTTCACAGCAGCTCCCTCCCAAACAGAAACGCGTGTCCGCACCATGGCATGTGAAACGTTACGATGTACAGTGCACATTGAAACAGTGAACATGACACATGGATTTTATTGTAGATTTACTAGATAGCCACAAAAAGATGGTCATCTGGGTGGTAACTGGTCTATTTTCTAAGCAGGCTCACTTGTACCCTGTGCCAGCATCCCAACAGCAGGAAAGCTAGCCAGAGTATTCATACAACATGTCTATAGGCTCCACAGTGCCCCCAAGCATGTGATCACAGATCATGGGGTCCAGTTCATCTCCAAATTTTCGAGGGCATTCTTAAAAATGATTGGGGTGGAGCAGGGTCTGAGTTCGAGTTATCATGCAGCCACAAATGGTGGTTGTGAACGATCTAACCAAGTACTAGAACAGTACCTTAGGTGCTACGTAAATCACCAGCACTGGGTGGACCAGCTCCCTTTTGCTGAAGTAGCTTTTAACAATGTGGTACATCAAAGTGCGGGATTTACCCCATTTAAGATAGTAAATGGCCAGGATTTTGTAACACTCCCAGAATTGGCTATACTTGATCCCACAGTAGTTCCACTGAAAAAATGAGTAAATTGCATAGCTGAAGGGTGGCCGATAATACAGAGGCGCTAGAACATGCAAAAGAGATATATACAAAAAACATGCTGACTGCAAGAGAGCTCCTGAATGGAAACTGAAAGTGGGGGACAAAGTGTATTTATCCACAAAATTTTTAAAATCCTCACAACCCTCCAAAAATCTAGGACCAAAATTCATAGGGCTCTTCCAAATCACCAGAGTAATCAATGATGTGGCTGTGCAACTGCAATTACCAAAAAGCTTTGAGAAAATCCACCCAGTTTTTCATCGCAGCCTCTTAAAGCCACTCAAGGAATCAGACCGCTGGCACCCAGAGCAGAAGGTGCCAGCGCCAATCATTATAGATGGGGAAAGTCACGTTAAAGTACAGGAAATACCAGACTCCAGGCACCATAGGGGGAAACTGCAATACCTACTGCAATGGAGCCATTTTCCCAAATCAGATAGTGAGTGGGTGTACAGCCGAGACGTTTGGGCACCTTGGCTAGTAAAAGAATTCCATAGAAAGTTTCTGGCAAAACCAAAATAGAGGGGGGGGGGACTGCTTTTCAGGGGGACAGAATGTCATGAATAGCCCCTGGCCAGATGCTATTCTGGCATGGTGCCAGTGGAGAATGATTGTTAAACAATTCATAAACAGCAACAACCAGCGGACGTGCAGATGGAGAGGAGCTGATGGCGATTCAGCACCTTGGACATACGGCACGCAGGAGAGTGAAGTCAGACAGGGGAGGTGCAAGACGAGAGGTGCCACCAGATGAAAGGAACTTTTGGGAGGAGGGGGAAACGAATGTATTCTAACAATTAGAAACTGATCATTCGGATCTTTAGTTTGCTTTGGATCACTGCTCAATAAAATTGTTCTGTCTATTCCTAACCAGTCTGGGTCAGAAGTGCTGATTATTGGCAAGGGATCACGGCCATGACAGGCAGTATGCTGCTGAATTCCATTTCCTGAGGAGCGACAAGGCAAAACAGCAATTGTCTTCATGCCTCCTTGATGTTTCCAGATGCATTTAGCTGACCAATGTGGAAAACAAAATATAAGGTTTTTATTCCTGATATTTTTAATAAAATAGGGGAACTCTGTGCTGAATAAATAAGCATATGTGTTCTGAAATAAACCATTGATTTCATTTAACAGTGCACTTCATGCCAGCAGGACTTGATTACACCTACTTCCACAGGGTTCCACTGGGTTAAATGAAGATCATTATAACATATGGTTGTATAAAATGAGGTTGGTATGATTATTTCATTAAATAATGGAACATATTTTAAATTCCAAATTGAATGGTAATCACCCATAACAAAAAATACATTTAAAAAGTATCTTACATGTAGTTATATCAACTCTAACTACATTTTTGGTGGGAAAAGGAAATGTACCAACTCAGAAGTTCTATTTTTACAGTTGAATTAAACCAAGCATTATGGACCACCTACAAATACACCACAAACCATAGTTAGGAACTTCTGTACTAGGGCAAAACAGAATATTCATGAGTGCAACAAGTAGAACATCTGTTAATTTCAAGTGTCAGCCAATACCTGAGACCTAATCCAAAGGAATAATAAAAGCCCCAATTTTTCTTCTCTTTGATATATAAAGATTTCTGATGTATGAGTACCATTGCTGCTAGATGGGCTGGACTTCTGCTAATTTTTTTAGTGAATATGATCTAAGTGTTCAGCCATGCAATGTAATAGCTGAATGTTTCCAGGTGTCCTGGATCCATGTGGCACTATGGCGACATGTAAAAAAAATCTTGCAATATAACATTTTTCTCCAATGAATTGCTTTTAGAGCTGATTCAGAAGTCAAAACATACTGTTGCACAGGAGGATTTGTGGTTAGAGGTCAGAAATTCAAAGCAGATTGGGTTTATGTTAAAAAGAAATCAGCTGCTGGTCAGCAAAACAGTATTAGCCAGCTTTTTATGAATAAATTATTTTGGAAAATAGAATTTTTAATAATATTATACAATGTACTTTGCATGTAAAAATAACAGCTATACTATTTATTTTCCTTCTGAAACCCATTACTTAACTAATACTAACTCTAATTTAAAACTTAATTAATATTAATACATACTTTAAAACTGAGTTAAATTAAAACCATTTCAACTGCTCAAACTAACAAAGTCAGAAGGATTTTGACTGAATTCCAGCCAGTGTCCAAGACAGACTTTCAGTTAGGCAACATATTCAGTAAAAAGTTTAGATTGTTGGAAATGTGTACTGCAACTTCATCAGTTTGTTATGATGTAGAAACTGGATTCACAGGTTGTGCTAAGCCAGAACTAACTAAACTACTTTATGCCTTGATGCATTAACCCTGCCACTCTTATGCGTAAACCACTGTTTACAGTTCAGTAGTGTGTGAAACCAGATAGTTATGGCTTATTCAGTTTGTTGTTGTTTATTCGTTTAGTCGCTTCCGACTCTTCGTGACTTCATGGACCAGCCCACGCCAGAGCTTCCTGTCGGTCGTCAACACCCCCACCTCCCCCAGGGACGAGTCCGTCACCTCTAGAATATCATCCATCCATCTTGCCCTTGGTCGGCCCCTCTTCCTTTTGCCTTCCACTCTCCCTAGCATCAGCATCTTCTCCAGGGTGTCCTGTCTTCTCATTATGTGGCCAAAGTATTTCAGTTTTGCCTTTAATATCATTCCCTCAAGTGAGCAGTCTGGCTTGATTTCCTGGAGGATGGACTGGTTGGATCTTCTTGCAGTCCACGTGGCTTAATGCAATTTGTGAATATCATTTTTTAAAAAAAAAATGTCAGTTCTGTTCTGCTTTATTCAGATCTTTCCAAGCTTAATTTGTATTAGGTTATCGTTAAGCATACAATAATTTCTTATGCAAATAATCATATATACTAAGGTTACATCCTATTTCTACTGAAACATGGTACAATTTTTCCCCAAATGTGAGAAGAAGTAACAATTTTTTGCTTTCCAATTCATTTCATTTTTTAATATTACCATAATATGTTGCTTGATATGAAACCTCTTTTGGAAATACTTTACCTGGAAAGCAGACTAAAATAAATGATATAAATGAATGAATGAAATAAATGAGAATATTTACAAGCCTAGCCCCTGCATTTTAGAAGGAGTCTGTTCTAGATCTATTTGAACATGCCAGGGAAATATGAAGAAATATTTATAGTGATATATGCAAAGAACTGAGCTACAGAATCCTGAAAAAGACTTTGGGAGAAATATGGAAATTTAATATGTTTATTAATTTATTTAGAGCAGTCTTTTTCAACCTTTTGACCCTGGAGGAACCCATGAAATATTTTTCAGGCCTCGGGGAACCCCTGCACATCCAGGCTCAAATATAGGCCAGAAGTTACAAAATTATTATATTTGTTTCATGTGTAGGCCTATATATAGGCATTAACAGTGTTCTTAAACTAAAAATAAAGAATGAAACTGAACTTTTTAATGTGAAGTTGCCCAAATCTGAAATAAATTTTTAAATAAATTGTGATATCCCAGGGAACCCCTAGTGACCTCTCATGGAACCCTAGGGTTCCAGGGAACCCTGGCTGAGAAACCCTGATTTAGAGTATTTGCATAGGGTCTACTGTCTTAGAAGCTTTTGGCAGCTTACAGAAAATCAAGTAAAAGAGCAGAAATACAGTTAAAACAAATAATAAAACTTATTAAAACAGTACATTTAAAACATTTTTTAAAACCAAATAATTAGAAGGCCTGGGTAAAGGACTATGTTTTAAGCCCTTTCCTAAACTAACAGGGGGCTTGCTTTATCTCCAATGGCAACTTGTTCTAGAACATGGACCTTATCATGGATAAAGAGAAATAATGGCAGATGGTCAAGTGCATCTTCAATAGGACTTTCAGGAAGTACCTGTTGATTATACTAGAGTGCAGGCAGACTCTATGGGAGTAGATGGTCCTTAAGCAGCTTGGTCCTAGGTCATTTTGTTGTGAGCACCTTGACTGTTCTGTTCAGACTGTGAGGCGACCAGACAGAATTATTATCAAACTATTTATTTAAAACAACTATTTACAACAGTAAAGTCCTGGTGAATAAATAAGGAACCGCAATTTCAATCAATACCACCCAGGCAATGACGGATGAACAGGCAAGGCTTCAGGATCAGACTGTGGCAGAACAGCAAGACAGAATACAGCTAACTCTCTGATCAAAGCTGTCAGACTTGGTGAAGCTAGAGTGCGTGGCAAGGCAGAAGCTGGAGGCAAGGTTCTGTGAACTGGCACGCAGATAGGAGCGGGCTGACACGTGGAATCTAGGCGAGACTGGACTGGAACCTCTAGGCAAGGCTTGGCTCTGGAGGCTAAGCTGGGCTGGACTGGAGAGTCTAGGCAAAGCAGAGCTCTGGAAGCAAGGCTGGACTGGACTGGAGAGTCTAGGCAAGGCTGGGATCTGAAAGCAAGGCTGGACTGGACTAGAGAGTCTAGGCAAGGCTTGAATCTGGGGGCACAGCTGGAATGCGCTGAAGCGAAACAAGGCTTGGAGCTGGACACGAGACTGTGCTCCGCAGAAATGGCAGGGAGAAGCTTGAATGGTGGGGCTTGTGCAGCAGGTGGGTCCGTGGTGGCAGAAGACACTGGTGCTGGTTCCACACTGGCTACAGGCAAGGCTTCTGACGCAGGTAAGGACTTCTCTGCAGTTGCTGCAAGCTCAAAGGATCGGTTGTCTCCGGCAGCTTGCTCAATGCGCGCTTGCCTTTTAACTCGTTCCTTTCTGCGCCTTTTATCTTCTGCAGCCATTTGGGCTGCCTTCTGATTCATGTGCTTCTCAGCTCTCCGGTCTCGCACACTGATTGGAGGATTCAAATCCCCCTCCAGAACTTGTCCAATCTGCGTTTGCAAATTCTCCTGCTCTGTGAGTCAGCTTCTCCAAGTCCCTCCTGGTAAGTTTTGTTTTCCCCTTCTGACTCCAGATAAGTTTTGTTTTCAGAGTCAGAAGCAGCCTCAAATCTCACATTTACTTGGTCTTGAAAAGCAACCAGTGATGCTGTTTCAACACCGGGTGATATGGAGTGTTTTATCACCACCCATGCTGCTTCATTCTCATCCAGCTGCAATTTGTGGACTGCAATATAGTAATGCAACCTTTGGGTTAGCAGTGCACAAGACACCAAAGGCCGTCTCTTCTAGGTAAGGCTGAAGTTGGTTTATCGGCCAAGGCACTAAAAGACTGTGGCAGAGCTTGGACTGAGTTTGTACTGTAGTGTGAAAGGCTGAAGGTGTCAAATATCCTTGGCAGAAGTCCTCTGGGCCTTCACACCATGGCCCTGCTTTCTGCTTTTGGGTAGCAGCTTGGTCATTCGTGCTGCTATTACCTCCCTTCCTTGGGGAACTCTCCTCCCCCTAACTCCAGAGGGTGACAGAAACTGGATTGACACAGCCTGTGGTGCCTTTATAATAATTAAAAGGCCAAAAAGTGAAAATAAACTCCCCAGTGCTACTTCCTGGCTTTACAGCACTGAGATGGAGGGCACTGTTTGGTTTTGGTGGAAATTTATGTGTATTTTATAACATTATAAATACAGGGTTTTTTTTTGACATTATATATTTGGGCAAATCATCTTCACATCTGTGATCAGAATAGTTCCTTACAACAGAAGAACATGCTAAGAGATTATTTTCTAACCAAACAGCAATTTCTATTTATCGGAAGTTGCCACAAACTGAGGAAAATATTTTCTATACAACCATTAGGAGATATATGCCATGATTCCTGTCTAAATGGTATTTAATTCTGATGATAACGTGGTTTGCCACTACTGTCTTCCAGATGATTTTTCACTTTTATGTCTATCTTACAATCCTGTTAGTCCCTGGTCTGTTCCCATCCAATACAGGCTTCAACATGAAGCAGGGAAGAGCTTCTTAAAAACCACCGTATTGAATGCCCAGGAGAATTTGGCATTCTACAGCTAAGTCTGGTTGTTGATATGATAGCCAGGCAGTTTTGAGAAAACATTCTCCAGAGCTGCCTAGGATCTAATTTTAGCAAAATGCATTGAGATGGGCATGACTATGTGATAAAAAAGAGTAGTTTTAAATTAGGGAAATGGGAGAGGGGTGGAGAGAGACAGAAAGAGAAAGAGAGAAGTTATAATATCATATCACAACATACTTTAAAAAAAGAGAAAATATCAGGTTTTTAAAAATAGCATTAAATATATACCAATGAATATTAAATACATCAATCTCTCAAGAAAATGAGATAAGAAAAATTATAAAAGCTTGACAAGTTAATTGAATGGAGATGTTGAATTATTGGGTATAAGAACTGATATTTTTAAATTAAGTTTCTCAGGCCATAAGCAATTACCATTTGTTTAGTAAGTCAAATGTTTGGTAAGAAATTGAGGAAGCAATAATGGAAATATATGAAAGGGAAAATCCCTCAGATTTCCTCATGGGAAAATTTATAGCACTACAGTTTATAGCACTAGACCAAATTATTTGGTTAGAGTGTATCAGTAGTTTTTTTACCCAAGTATTCCTCTGATATTGGATTACCATTTCTTATCTTCACACTAATATGTGAGTTTCTTAATTTTTAAAAAATATATTTCAGTGTTGAAACTTATGAAAATATGGAATGAGAATCAGAATACATTACAGTAGAAGCCCTTCTGACCTTGGATTCCTTTAAAAACTTATTATAATTCACTGCCCAGAATTCTTGCCTTGATCATTCTGCCATTGATGATAGAAATTGCACAAGAACTTATTTTTCTCTTTAGTCCATGAATTCAAGGTCAGGAAAAAACAAAATAAGGACAACAGGTCAAGAGGATGTCTACATCTGAAATTGGCAGTATTTTTAATATTCCATTACTTCTGTTGAAAACATATCAGCAAAGCATTAATGGTGTTTGTGTATGAATAAATGCACATACATGCATACATACATACATGGGTGGGTATATATAATCAGGATGCAGCCTTGCAAGAGTTCTGCAGAAGTAAAGAGCAAATACGTGGGGCAGATCAGGCGAAGGAGTGCTTAGCAAGTTCTGCCACCTACAGAGTTTCCAAACCAAGTATTACATGCAATGATGCAAATCAGGTGAAGTTGGCGGTTGAAACCATGATTGTGTTCGTCTAGCTATTTTGGGTAGGTGTCATGCCACATAATTTCAGACTCTAAATAAGATCAGCCTTTATAATTCTTTGCATTCCTAATTTATTTGGGGAAAAAAATCAGATATTGAAAGACACTTCTTGCCATAGCTCAGGGTAAAGCACAAGTTTTCCATGTAAAATGTATCAGTTTTCAGCTCCAGGCATCTCCAGAAATGGCTTGGAAGAAGCTTATTTGAAATCTCTTCTCATTAAGTAGATACAGTAGCTGAATTCACACATCATGCTAAGCCAAAATGTAAGTCCTGCATGAACATAGAAAGTGGTAATTTAATAAATCGTGCTTAAAGTAACCATGACAATGCAAAGCAGAAATCAAGTCAGGAATTTTATATTGATTTCATGAATTTTGATTGTTTTGCAGTTATATGGTTTTTATACTATTACGTTGTTGTTGGTATAAGCCACTTTAGAAGGATTTCTGTCCTTAAAAACAATGTAGCTATTCTGAAATTCTGAAATTTATTAAACTGATATACTCCCTTCAAGAAAGTGAGCAGCAACTACAAACCGCTCCTGTGCTTTAAATCTTAATGCACAATAGGATTGCAGCATTGTGATCTCTTCAGGAAAATAACATTCATGAAGATTCAGGCTATATTTTAAGTAGACACTTACCTAATAGACAAAAATCATTTAACATAGAGCTATCTAGAAAGGGAGAGAGGGCCTGTTCAGCTGGCCTGCCCTAGGCGACTGATGGACCCTGTTGGGTTCCAGAGGGAGCTTGGGTTTTTCCCAAGGACCTGTCAGGCACTTTGGTGGAGGTCTTGGCTGCAGCCTGGAACAGTCATGTGGCAGAGGCCCTGGACCAGATTATTCCTATGTGGTTAGGATTATTATCTGTGTGCCAATTTGGGGTGCTCCTTGGTTTTCTGAAGGGCTCCAAGATATGAAACGCCAAAAGCAATGCCTAGAGCACCATTGGAGAAAGACAAAGAATGAATCTGACCGAAAATGTGTAAGAGCCCTTATTCAGGCCAACATTGTGGCAACAAGGGTGGTGAAATGTTGCTGTTTCTCCACCCTAATTGTGCTGCCGATAGCCAAGGGCCCTATTTAGTTGACCCTCTCCCAACTGGGGGAGCTTGGACCACAGGATCATCTTCAGGGTCATGGTGAGGAATATTCGGGCTATCTGGCAGACAAAGTCACTCAGGTTCTTTCTGAGTTGGACTATGACTGGGCAAGTCCTAATGAGTTGCCCAGGGAACTTGTGATGTTATCTGGATTCAGTTTGATTCTATTTCACCCAAGAACGTGGACAAGTTCCTTTTGTCTGTTAGTCCAGCAACCTGTTTGTTAGATCCTGGCTGCTCCTAGGTTAGTAAAGCAGCCCAGGAAGTAACCATGGGATGGGTTCATGCGGCGGTTTCAGCATCTTTGAGAGAGTGGGTACACCCCCTCCTCAAGAGGTCATTGCTGGACCCTTCCCTACTGGAGAATTAGCAGCCAGTTTCCAATCTTCCCTTTTTGGTGAAGGTTGTGGAAAAGGTGGTTGGATGACAGCTACAGAAGATCTTGGAGGAAACGGATTATCTGGATCCATTCCTTGATTTCCTTGATTTCTCAGTGGCTTTTGATACTGTTGACCACGGTATCCTTCTGGACCAGCTGTGGGGATTAGGACTGGGAGGCACTGTGCTCCAGTGGTTCACTTCCTTCCTCAACAGTTGGTTCCAGTCAGTGTTGACGGGGAGAGATCGTGTCACAGGGCCTCATGTGTGGGGTACCTCAGGGCTTGACACTCTCCCCTCTTCTGTTCAACATCTACATGAAACCACTGGGTGAGGTCATCTGTCAGTGTTTTGGTGTTGTATCATCAGTATGCTTATGATACCCAACTTTACATCTCTACCCCAAGTGACACAGGTGAATCTGTCAATGTATTGACCCAGTGTCTGAAGGCAGTTTGGGTTTGGATACAGCAGAAAAGACTTCAGCTCAATCCTAATAAGACTGAGTGGCTGTGGCTGTTTGGACCCTCTGGGTCAGGGATGTCACCATCTTTGGCCTTGGATCGGGCTGCACTTCCCCAGTCAAACCTGGTGTGCAACTAGGGGTCCTTCTGGACTCAGCTACTGCTCAAAGAACAGGTGGCAGCTGTGGCCAGGAGGGCCTTTGCACAGGTTCTTCTTGTGTGCCAGTTGTGTCTTTCTTAAAGCCCTTCAGACAGTCACTCATGCCCTGGTCACCTCACAACTGGATTATTGCAATTTGCTTTACATGGAGCTGCCCTGGAAGACCACCCAGAAGCTACAGCTGGTTCAAAATGCAGCAGTGCAAGCAGTATCGTGTGTCTCTTGGTGTGCTAATGTGTCACCTCTGCTGTGCGAGCTGCAATGACTGCCAGTTGGCTTCCAAGTGCAACTCAGGGTGCGGCTATTACCTGTAAAGCCCTGTATGTCATAGGGCCTGGATATCTGAGAGACTGCTTGTCTCCAAGTGTTTCTGCCCACCTGGTACATTCCAGCAGAGTGGATATGCTCCAGGTCCCCTCCATTAAACATTGCCATCCTGTGGGATCCTAGGAAGCATGCCTTCTCTGTTGTGACCCTCACCCTCTGGAACAGCACCCCCCAGAGATAAGGATGGTGTCCTCTCTCCTGGGGTTCCAGAAAGCTTTGAAAACCCGGCTTTGGTCACAGGCCTGGGGTTGATGTTTATTATTTGTTCAATGGCCCCTGTTTTGGTTTGTTGTTTTTGGTGTCTGGGCTGTCTGTCTGATTCAATGTTTTTAGTTGTTTTTATGTTTTCCCTAGTTTTGTTTGCCACCCAGAATCCACTGAAGTTGGGTGGCCAATACATTTGAATGAATGAATGAATGAATGAATGAATGAATGAATGAATGAATGAATGAATAGCAACTAGCAAAACTAGAAATTGCTTCAGTGAATGAACAGTATTTCAATGGATAAAAATTACAACTTCTCTGTAACTGAAGAAACAAGAAAGAAGAAGAGACATTGCTGAGAGACAGAACAAAAAACTATTTGTACCAAATAACTCAGAAGCAAAGGTGCATTGAAAGTACTACTTATAAAAGAGCTGAAGGAAACAAATTACCCTGGGCCCTCTTTTCCCTACAGGGTTCAGATCAAAGGGAGCTAAACTGATATCAAAATGTAAAAATGATATAATTTCTGTCAGAGCTGCTGAGATGAAGTATAAGTGAATATAACATACACACACATAGCAGCTATTAAACTCAAATTTGTTTCTGTTCTTAGACAAAAACGAAGTGGAAAACAAATAATGAAACTAAACAAGATTTATATTAATAAAATTAGAACTAATTTAAATTGTGTGTTAGCTTAAAAACAAGGAAAGAAAAATCAAATCATATAGTTTTATCCAATAATAGGAGAGAATGTACAGAAGTTAAACTTTTTTGTAGCTTCACACTACCAAATCCACTTCACCCAGTGTAGTATCTCATTGTCCAATGGCTCAGTATGGCATTCTCCAAGTCATATATGTTAGAATCATAGTCCATTTAGTGCAGCATTAAACAAACCTGGAGATTTTTGTTTACTGAGATTTCCATGTGTCTCTTATACTGTATTTAAAATGTCTAATGGACCATAAAGTATTTAACAAGTAACTGTAATTTTTCTTATTCATTAAACAAGGATTTTGACTCAATTCAGTATTCTGAAAGGAATATAGCCCATTTTCTGAACGTTCGAAAATGTCAATGAAGCAGTCACTGGCAATTACAGAGCTTTTAAAATGCCTTAAGGAAGAGCAAATAGTTCAACATTCAGGAAAAAATATTCTTAACAGAAACAAGCTATGACACACTGAGCCCCCAAAATAGCCAACCACATTTTAGATTACTGTTGGCAAAGCCACTTTATATTCATGGGAAAGCATATCGTGGAAATATAGCATCAGAAAGATCAGTAAGGAGCAATCTAATATCTAAAAAGCCAATTTGTGGTCAAGGGACTTGCCTCTAAAGATACTGGAAATAAGTTGTCAAACTATCTTGATCTGAAGAATGTTATAGGTTCCCTTGTTTCTGCTTACAACAGAAATCTATCAGATAAATAACTAATATTAATTAATTAAATTTGTACATGTTGCCAGAGAACCGGAGAAGTCCTCCTCTTGTCCTAACAGCCAGGAACCACGCTGAGACAAGGAATAGGTCTCTAGTGTTTTATTACTGCTACATAACAGAGAATCCTAACAAACTGAAGAAGCGTGGGAAAAACCCAGACAGATAAACCCCAAAGACTAAGGCGGGCCCGATCTGTGTCTCTTTGAATGGCCACCTAATTCCTCAGTACTACACGTGCGCTTTACAGCCTGGATGGGAGCCCCCTGCTCGCCATCCTCACTCATGACATCACCCTCCGCTCCAGATTCACATTCCATCTCAGCCCCGTCCCTTGCAGAGGCCAGACAAGATTCGACTTCTCCTTCTAAGGTCCCATGGGAACTGGGCAACGATGGAAAGTCTTCAAAGGAAAACTCCTCCACGGATGAATCAGTGTTGCTCTCCAGGTCTGATAACGCGTCTGGCCCAGGTGGCCGCTGCTGGAAAATAGCTAGATAATTAGAAGAGTCGTCCCCCCTCCCCCCTGGGAAATGCACACCTGAGGTGGAGGGCTGCGCCCCCCCCCTTCTGTAACTGGAGTCAAGGCTTCAGGTGGGGGTGGAAGGTGCAAACTTACGAATTCCTCTGCCTGCTCATCCAAGTGAGGAATCTCTGGTAGAGTGCGAGGCTTGGGTTTGTGAGGGAAAAGCTGATGGAATCGATGAACCAGTGCTGGAGCATGTACATCTCTGGCATTCTCCCACGTGCGCTCTTCCTCAGGGTACCGTTTCCAGTGTATGAAATATTGGATGCCCCTTCCCCTCCTCCTAGAGTCCAGAATTTCCTCAACTTCGTATTCCTCCTCCCCCTCCACAATTACTGGAGGTGGGGGGGGCAGTTGCAATCGTAAGGCACTTGGGGGACGGTCTTTGGCCAGCAATGATCTGTGAAACACTGGATGGACTTTCATGGATGCTGGTAGCTGTAAACGATAAGCCACTGGATTTATCTGCTGTACCACAGTGAAAGGGCCCACAAACTTAGAGTCCAATTTCTTGGAGGGTCTGGTAGAGTTCAAAAACTTGGTAGAGAGCCACACTCTGTCTCCTACTGCAATCGCTGGCCCCTCTTGTCTGCGAGCATCTGCAGCTCTCTTGTAAGCACTCTTTGCCCTTTTCAGCTGCTCCTTTAACAACTCCTGTGCGGCTTGTTGCTCTTTAAGAAAATCAGCCATGGCTGGAACAGTTCCCTGCTGGGAGGAGGTGGGCAACACCCGAGGGTTAACCTCGTAGAGTGCTTGGGAAGGGAACATCTTGGTCGAGGATTGGACAGAGTTGTTATAAGTAAATTCTGCCATGGGGAGCAGGGCTGGCCAATTGTCTTGCCGATAAGTGGTGTAACACCTGAGATACTGCTGTAACCATTAGTTAATTTTCTCGGCTTGCCCGTTACTAGCAGGATGATGCGCTGATGACAGGTGGATCTGGACCCCTAATGACTGGAAAAGGGCCCTCCAGAACCTGGAAGTGAACTGTGGGCCTCTGTCACTTACCAAGTGATTCACCATGCCTCTATACCTAAAAACATGGTCCATGAACAACTGCGCTGTGGCTGGTGCAGATGGGAGGCCCTTGCAAGGAATAAAATGTGCCATTTTTGTGAAAAGGTCCACCACCACTAATATGGAAGTCAGCCCCTGGACCAGGGGTAAATCAGTGATGAAATCCATGGAGATCGTATCCAAGGCCTACTGGGGGTGGGTAGGGGTTGCAAGAGTCCTGTGGGCTTCCCTGGGAGAGGCTTGGCTCATCTGCAGGTGTGACAAGAAGCAATGTAACCCTTTATGTCTGCAGTCATCTTAGGCCACCAGTAGTCTCTCAGAGCTCTATGGAGAGTTTTGAAAACACCACCGTGGCCTGCCGTTTGATGGTCATGGCAAAGTCTCAGTACTTCTTCCCTCAATGAAGGGGGAATATATAATCGCCCACTATACCAGAGGATTCCTGCCTCCACATTGAATGGGGGGGCAGTGTCTTGCGGGCTCCTCTGGAGGTCATCCATCCTGGCCCTGGCATACGGGTTCTGTTGCTGCTGAGCTCTGACTCTTGTAAATAGGTCCTCTGCTTGTCTGCCTGGTGCTAAAATCTCTGTTTGGTTCCCCCTCATAGACTGATCAAAGTTGTGAGGTTGTAATGTAGTAGCCTGTACCTCCTGGTGAGTGGCGGGGGTTGCCTGAAAGGATCAAGACAGGGCGTCTGCCAAGCAGTTTTGCGCCCCGGGCACATAAGAAATCACAAAATTGAAACGGGAGAAAAACTGGCTCCATCTGATTTGGCGTGGGGTGAGGGATCTGGTGTTTTGTAGAAGCTGTAAATTCTTGTGATCGGTGCAAACTTTCACAGGAAAGGCTGCACCTTCTAGCCAGTGCCTCCACTCTTGGAATGCTGCTTTAATTGCCAGCAACTCCTTGTTAAAAACATCATAGTTTCTCTCTGCTGGTGAGAGCATGCGTGAAAAAAAGGCACACGGAAGCAATGTATTCTCGGTTTTGTTTGTATATTGCAATAACACTGCCCCAATGGCAATATCGGAAGCATCTGAATGCATTATGAATTGCTTCGTGGGATCAGGGTGTCTTAACAGCGGCTGGGATGCAAAGCGTTGCTTAAATTCTTGGAAGGCTGCTTGCTCTCTCTCCCCCCAAATGAATTTTGATCCTTTTTTTCAAAAGCTGTGTGAGGGGTCTAGCCCTGTCACTAAAGTTTTTTATGAACCGCCTGTAGAAATTGCACAATCCTAGATATCTTTGTACTTCTTTAACATTTCGGGGAGGTGGCCAAGAGAGAATTGCCTGGACCTTAGAAGGATCCATGGATATGCCTTCTGTTGATACCTTATAGCCCAGGAAATGTAATTCAGTTAAATCAAAGGCACACTTCTCTAGCTTGGCGAACAGCTTGTTCTCTCTCAGTCTTTGTAAGACATTGCGTACATGGGTTACATGAGTTGTAGTATCCTCAGAGAAAATTAATATGTCATCTAGATAAATGACCATATACTTATCTAGTAAATCAGAGAAAATTTGATTCATAAATCTGGAAAATATGGCTCCTGCATTAGACAAGCCAAAGGGCAAAACAAGGTACTCAAATTTACCAAACCTGGTGTCGAAGGCAGTCAGATATTCGTGCCCCTCTTTCATCCGGATCAGATTGTACGCATTCCTGAGATCCAACCTGGTAAAAATGTGTGCTTTCTATAAGCGATCCAGCAAATCAGAGATTAAAGGCAAGGGATAAGTTTCTTTTTTTGTTTGTTTATTTAAAAAACTGAAATCGTGGACCACTCATGGGTGTCTCCTGGGTTGCAGGTGCCAACGGGTCAGGCTTCTTTGGTACGAAGAAGGTAGGAGCAGACGCTGGGGAAGTAGATGGTCGGATGAACCCCTTTTGGAGATTAGAATCCAAGTAATCCTTTAAGGTGGCTAGTTCTTTGGGAGACATGGGATATTGTTTCCTTGCTGGAATCCTGGCTCCTGGTATCAACTCAATGGTGCAATCACAGTCCCTATGGGGGGGGGGTAGTGCTGTGGCCTCTTGTTCGCTGAAAACATCTGCAAAATCTGCATACTTGGCTGGCAACTGGGCCCCCCCTGCTTCCGTGACTGCGTTGGTTGCTGGAGAGCGGAGAGCGGCTTGAATCTTGTGGTGCTGGCATTCCTTAGCTGGGAAGGAGATTGCTCCCGTAGCCCAGTTTAGCAATGGGTTGTGGATCCTCAGCCAAGGCGTGCCTAGGATTACAGGCACATTAAGCGAGGCAGTAACATAAAGCTGGATCCACTCAGTGTGGTCTCCTGTTGTCAGTTGCACCGGTTCTGTGAACCTTCAAATCGGCCCTGCCTTGAGGGGCTGGCCATCAATGGTCTCCACTTCTATGGGACATGGCAATTCTATGGTCGGGATGTTGAAGTCTTGTACGGTCTGCACATCAATAAAATTGGCTGAAGCTCCGGAATCCACGAGGGCCTCTAGCTTGACCTGGTGCTCTGGGTTTATGTGCATTATGACTGGTAAGTAGTAAAAGGATTGCTTGGAATCCTCAGAATGAGCCCTGCTTAATTGATTGATGGTCTCCCTGCTGAGCTCTGTGGAGGGAGACCGACGGAGTTTCCCTGGTTGGAAGCAGAGGCGGAGATGGCTCTTGTTTCAGCTGCTTGCCCTGGGGTTCTTACTGAAGTTGCTTGGCTTCTCACTGGGCAAGCTCTCACCATGTGCCCCTGGGCTCCGCAGTAAAAACAGAGGGCTCTCTCTCTCCTTCTCTGCCTCTCAGCCTCGGAAATAAGCCTCCTGCTCGCCCCGATCTGCATCGGCTCCTCTGGTCCTGAGTGAGTGGATGCCATGGAGAGAGCTGGAAATCCTGGAAGCGCTCTGAGGGCCCTGTTTCTCCCCGGCTGCATCTGTCTGAGCTCTTCTAGCCTGGCATCTATGACCACAGACAACTGATATAAGGCTTCTAGGTTAGCTGGTGTTCCCTGGCACACTAATTCATTCTTAATTTCTTCATCCAGCCCCTGTTTGAATTGGTCTTTTAATGCACTCTCATTCCAGTCCAGATCTCCTGCTAACAACCTGAAATCAGCAATGTAGATTCCCACCCTCTTGTTACCTTGCTTGAGCTTCCGAATTTCCCGGCTGGCAGTGACCTCTCTGATCGGGTTGTCAAAGTGTGCTCGGAACCCTGCCAGAAAATTCTGGTAGTCGTTGAGAATCGGGTCGTTGTTCTCCACCATGGGGATAGCCCATTTGGCTGCTGGGCCCTTTAGCAGACTTAGGATGAAGGTGACTCTGGTTCTGTCTGTGGGAAACTCTGCCGGTCTGCTGTCGAAAAACATTGTGCACTGTGTGAGAAAGGTTCTCAACTGTCCTGCTTCTCCTCCAAACTTCTCTGGTTGACTGCCCTGGGATCTCAAGACTACTGGCGGAGCTGCTGCTGCTGCTGGCGCCAGTTGTGGGTTAATCGGAGCTGGTTGTTGTAACTGCTGTAGCATGGCAGCTTGTAATGTGTTGACCTGTAGATCTACCTGTTGTTGGTGTTGTTGCAGGGCTGTTGCCAATTGTTGGATGGTGAGCCGAATTTCTTGGTTTTCTGAAGACATTTCCAAATGTCTCCCCTTTAAATTCTTTGTTCCTCCCTCTTTCGATGGGAGTAGGAGTTTCTTAGGATTGATGTCCTAACAGCCAGGAACCACGCTGAGACAAGGAATAGGTCTCTAGTGTTTTATTACTGCTACATAACAGAAAATCCTAACAAACTGAAGAAGCGTGGGAAAAACCCAGACAGATAAACCCCAAAGACTAAGGCGGGTCCGATCTGTGTCTCTTTGAATGGCCACCTAATTCCTCAGTACTACACATGTGCTTTACAGCCTGGATGGGAGCCCCCTGCTCGGCATCCTCACTCATGACACTCTTCAGGAATGCCAAAAAAAAGAGGATACCTGTGATTATTGAGCAATGAATCTAACAGTGATCCCTGGAAAGATATTAGAGTGGGTAACAAAGCAGGTCAGTTGTAAGCGTCTTGAAGACAATGCTGTGAATACTAAGAACCAACATGGCTTTGTCAAAAATAGAGATAATGGAGATGGGGAACACTGAGAAGGACTTGAGTATGGTCATTGACAACAAGTTGAACATGAATCATCAGAAGAGCTAACATTGTTCTGGGCTGCATCAGAAGCATCATCATATCAAAGACATAAAAGTCTTTATTCCTTTCTACTCAGCACTAGTGAGGTCACACCTAGAATATTGTATACAGCTCTGGGCATCACATTTCAGAAGGATATTGAAAGATTAGAGAGGGTTCAGATGAGGGCAATGAAGGTGATACGGGGACTTGAAGACACTGTCTATAAGAATAGGCTGAAGGAACTTAGGATCTGGAGGAAAAAAGACTAAGGGAAGAGCGGATGTTAGTTGGGTTCAGGGATTGCTTTCCATGACCACAGAAACTAGGACCAGAAATAATGGGTATAAATTATGGCTAAATATGAGGGGGGGGACTTCCTGATGGAGAGCTGTACCATAATGAATCTGTCTAACTACGGAGGCTGTAGGTTTTCCATCCTTGAAGGATTTTTAAAAGAAGTTGGATAGCTACTTCTCATGGATAGTTTTACTAGTTTTGCTGCAGAAGGTTAGACTAGATGATCCTTGTAGTCTCTTTCAATTCTATAGTTCTATGAAGAAATAGGCTTGCTCCACTAATGTTATTTTCTACCACTAGTCCTCAAACTAGTTGCCATAGTCATCTGTTTCTTATGTTAGTGTTTTATTTAGAAAAGCAGAATTGAAATATTTTAAATGGATTATGTTTAATTCATGAATGATCACCAGATGTGATCAGTGGCTATATTCAGTAGCAATAATGGGAACTGTAGAACAACACATCCTGAAAAGCCCCAGGTTGGGGTAGCTGATGTACAATGAAAGATTTATATTCAGTATTCATTTTCAGAAAACTGAAACATCCTTTATCTTTTAAAAGAACCTCAGACATTTGTAAAACAACTAAACTATGGCATCAGCAATTTTCATCTCTTTGTTTTATTTTCCTCAGTCTAGCAAGATAGACAATGTGTTGATGTCTGGAAGTTACCAAGGGAAGCTGACATTCTGTGTATAATGCAAAGGAACAAAATAATGTTTGTCTGCAATATAAAAATTACTTGTAATGATTTCTTGGTGTACATACAGTTTTCTTTTGAAATTACAAAGGTTCTTAGTAAAAGCTAGGAAAACAGCACAGAAAAGAGCACAAAATTCAAAACATCTTCATGTCACTTGTTTCAGTGGTGGTGTGAGATGAACAAAAAAGCATTGACTTTGTTAAATGAGAAGAGTTAACTGTTTGTAAATGTGATGATGTTTATGTGGCTGTAGAAAAACATGGGATTTTATATGTAGTCAGATATTGGAAGGAAAAATTCTTAATTCAGAGGAAAATTATATGAGTTACACCAGCTATAATTCAGAAGAATTAGACTCACTTAAATCAGTTGATTATCTTGATCTAGATAACTTCATTTTGGGCTTGGATTATTGACATCATCTTAATTTTCTTTTTATTCCAGATGCCAGAAGTTTATTTTATTCACTGTGGAATCACAAGGAATTTGGTGCCAAGGGTAATTAATCCCTAATACAAAACTAGTTGGGAATTAATATCAATGGTGGGGTAGGAGAAGGCTTAAAATGGCTTCTCTGTCCTGGGAAAATACAAGAAGAATTAGGAAATGTGTGAAGTTGGAATTTAAGAGTAACAGATTAATTCCAAACCACCATCACTTTATGTGAAACTTCTACTCAGTCTCAGGGAGAAGCAAAATTTCCTTCCAGTGGCATCTCAATATTATGGGATGCCACTCTAGAGATATTTGGCCTTTGGAGATGGTCATCCAATAAAAATAATTTAGGTTTGGTAATTTCTTGAATGTTGTTCTGCCTTTAAGTTGTCTCTGTAAATGTATCTGTTTAATTGCATATTTATAAACAAGAAAGGTACTAGAAAGACAGTACACATTTTCTGCTCCATAATCCAGAAGAAAAAGATGGGGAAAAAGGAGCACAAAAGACACTGCCACAAATTTGAATAGATTAAAATGTTCAATAGTTGTGGAAAAAAGTTTCTCCTAATCAAGGGCTCTGATCTCACACACACACATGCACATCATTCATGCTTCTATTTTCATTGCAAGATATTCTAATTAGCCATAAAATCCAGCATACATAGCTTGAAGAAACTCAGTCATCTCATCTCATCTATAAAGCATTTTGTACATTGCATAAAGTAGTTGTACTTTGCATAAAAGAGATGTGGAGATACATGGGAAATAAGTTTGCATAAAATATGTTTACAGTGACACTGAATGCAGTTAGAGAATAGAAAAATCAATATAATGCAATCTTGAAGGATTAAAATAAAGGTGTTTTAAAAGGGAGTTTCAGACTTGGACAGTGTAATTTTGATACATTATTTTCATTAAACATAATAATCCTTAATATTAAAAATCCCAAGCAATTCAAAGTGATGTGAATTGTCAAATTTGATTGAACTGTTAAACAAAATTATTCCCTAAGATGTAGTGATTGCCACTGACTTTGGTAACTTTCAGTGGATTAAACAATTGAATGGGGAACAGTTAGTTAACCATGATAGTTATGCTACCATCATATCCTTGGAATATCTTTTTCTGGGGGGAAAACCAGCAGGAAATATTATTGTGCTCATATCCTACTTGCAGGCTGGCCAGGAGCATCTGGTTAGCAGCCACTGCAGGAAACAGTATATTAGATTAAAGATGCAGACCTTTGGTCTGATCCAATATGGGTCTTTTTAGGTTCTTAGCTAGAAGGAAAAGTTCTAACAGCTGACATAGCCATGACCCAATGACCCTCCTTTCTGCATTCTTATAAAAGTTACTCAGGGGTTTCTGCTTTTCATGATATTATTTCAAGAGACCTGCAATCTGCAGTTTTGCAGCCAGTAACATCATTAGCTTTTTTGTCTCAAGCCAAAGAGGCAAATTATACTTTTTCAAACAGAAATGTGGACCACCCAGTAAAACATGAAGGTAAATACTACTATTGCTGCTGTTCAGACTATTGTACATCTGCAATGCCAAAACTATTATTTGTCTCTTGCCTAAGTACCCTGAAAACTTCTTTCTTAAAGTAGAAGAGTCAGCTGTTTAACCTCTGAGGTAAATGTGCAAAGTCAGCATTCCACTAAAGAAAGCGGCAGTGAACTTCCACTTTTATCTTAAACAGAAAGGCAAAGATGTGTGAAATGCAGAAGTATTAATTTTTGCCACCTAATTGATTCTAATTCCTCTACTAGTTAATAAATACACAACTTTCTCCCTTGTTGTTTCCTTTCTTGCTACATTTTGCAAACTAAATTCAAGGTCAACATCTTTCTTTGTTTTAAAAAATGTGCTTTGTACATTAAAAAGAAAAAAGGAACATTCATTTCACAGAAGGGCTTAGCCTAAATTATAAAATGCTTCTTTGTGAAGGACAAATGCTAACAGTAATGCCTTCCTACTCTAACAATACACTATTATGAAAATCTCCCAGGATAATGAGAAATCATCTTATGTTCTCAGTTAAAACAAGGCAGCAGTTTGAACTTGGTTTGCTTTCCATGTAATGGAGGCCTCGATATTACCATCTCTGCTTGAAGACTTCCCTCTCACATAACCCTAAAAGGTTTCTAGGTCAATAATTATGTATAAACCAACTTTGTGACTGTTAACATGGCTACCTTTCTTATACAATAATGGATTAAACTGTTAATAGTAATAACATTTCCATCTCCATTTCACAGAGCTTTTTAGAAAAACTACACAACTTGAGACACATGTCATCCACAAAAGTTGCTACCAAATTGTGATTCTCAGCATGAGAGAAAGGCACAGTCATTACTATAAGACTGAAGAGTAAATACTGTATTTTATATATGACTGTATTTTACTCTAATGAAACAAAGATAACCAAAATTATATTTAAACTTTTTGTTGGGTTTATATCCGTCAAAGGCCAAGTGAAGCATTGGCCCCAGTAACAGTTGAGCATCCATTCTTTTCAACATTTATGACTATGGGCACTTTCGCATCATAGCAGTTCCACTTTTCAGTCACTTACAAACCACTTTGAAGGGACATGCAATTTATTTTTCTTCAGACTCTAAATGCAGAGCAAAGCAAGGAACACCGAGGGCTAATCAGAGTTTTTATTCATTATTCATTCATTCATTTATTTATTTAAACATCTTATATGGCTATACATCTTAAGAGGCACAATTCAGGCAGCTCACAACAGTTGAATAAAACCAAACATCATAAAAACAATAAAAAAGAAAATGCAATAAAACAAAAAACTGGTGCCGCAAGCAACCTCCTTTGATACAACCAATATCGCTTTCTTCAAGCTCCAGCCTCACCTCTCTCAGTGCTTCTTTCCTCACAGTACTGATGAGTGCAAAAAGTATTCCAACACTGCCCAACTCAAGCTACAGCAGGTTCTGGAAGCAATAAAATCATCTCTCTCACCTCCTATTAAACAAAAATAAAATGGAATTAATTGCAGCCCTTCCTTCCCTTTCTAGTACAAATTTTTATGCATTTATCATTTTAAAAAATAGTTCCCATTAAGGAATTCTCTCAATTAATAGCATTAATCATTAGTGCTATTCAGTGCTTTGCATTTGATTCCAAAAGAGTGCTTTGAATCACAAGGAAATAGAAGCATAGCACAATCTGCAACTCTGGAAAGCAGCTGTGTTGGTCTCCAGGAACATGTGGCTGCTCTCCTCAGCTGGCCTCAATGGTAACTTCCAAGTGCTCCAGTCTATGATTCAATTTCAAGCCGGTTTCTATATTACTCAAAGTTTATATAAAATGGACTTCAGGAATTGTATTTACATATTGTCTCAGAACAGAAAGAGCAAGAACCACACTATAAATCTTGACCCTAATGGTAAATATGATTGGAGTTGTCTATATCACTGAAAAAGTTGTCGTTGGGGTACCATTTCTGTAGACTTTTTTTCCCAGAGATTAAAGAAAAGCTGGCACAAGATGCACAAGAGAGAAGTAGCAGTGGGAAGAAGTCAGCATCCTTTCTCCTCTTACCATTTTAAGAGCTCTTTCCATTTGATGTGCTCAAATAAACACAGATTACTGTCCAGAACTGGAAATCACAGCTACTCTCACGTATACAGAGAGTATGAAAGTGCAGAAACAGAATACCATTACACCTAGTGCCCCAGATCCAATGTGTATATGTTTGATATTCATATGAAAAGTACCATATGCTTATAAAATTGTACATACATAGAGCTTCTGATATCCCTGATTCTACATATTTGAAATTGTGGGCATATAGTTCCATTCCCATGATCTAACGTTGAACATGATCAGCAGAATAACACTGATGTGACAGGTGAGAATATTTCCATTGTGTTTCCTCCCAATTTAGTAAACATTCAGAACAGTTAAAGGAAGGTCCTTTACCTTTTCTCTTATTTAGTCTGCCAGCACTAGAATGTTTATGAAAATTCAGACCCTTCACACTGCTTATTTAATAGAAATACAAAGCTTTAATGCCACCACAAAAAATCCCTTAATGTGTTACATTATAGTTGCCTTCTTACTTGTGTAGCTGTCTAACATAAGCATTTTCCCCCATAGGCCCATTCAATAATCCATGAAGTATGTTTGAATTTATATTTGCTGCCATCTGGGATGCGTAATCTACAGAAAACAATTCATATTTATCTGCATGTATATCATCTGGAAGTATGGCTTTGTCTAAGTCAAGAAAGACTATTTTTTTGCTTTCACAGGACAAGCTAGCTCCATTCTATCAAGCCTAATTTACTTTATTATAATTCATGATAACCTTAAGTTTAATGTATGTATTATATGCTCCCATTTGTAATACTTTCTTATATTTATAACTGATACAGGACTTATTAGATCAGTTTGATGTTTTTGCAGTGTTCGGATTTTTTTTACTGAGCAAATAGCTAAATGCATACGTGAATAAAGATGTGATTGTTGTCATGACATAATTCATGTTTACTAAAAACATGTTAGGATTGTAATTTCAGTTGCATACTTTTCAACTGTTACAGTTACAGATCAATTCTCTTTTATTAATTATTGGTACTCCTGCCATTAAGTGTGTAGAAGGTCACAACAACTTCCCAACATGAATAGGAAGGGGGATTGTTTAAATATTTTGTTTATTTATTTAAACAAATCGAAGGACTTACATGGCTACCCATCTTATATACAATAACCCTGGGTGGCTCACAGGAACACCAATAAAAACATAAAAATAAAACACACCCCCAAGCTATACAGAAAAGAAAGCTTACTTTCCTCCACAGCATCATTCCAACTCCATATTTCCTGGGCCTGCTCCTGTCCTAGCACAAGGAAAGGTAGGTGGGGGAAAGGTAGGTGGGGGAAAGGTAGGTGTTCATTGCCATCTGGAAGGCTAAGAGAGTAGAAGTCTTCTAGTACGGCTGTCTCAATTAATTAAATAGGCACTTTATTTTTTTAAAGCCAGTAATCTAAATCTAGGTGGATAATGAATAAATTGAGAACAATTACAAACAGACTTCCATGAGACATGATCCATGTATATCCAGTATTTTTACTCAGGGCTCTAAACAGGCCCTCTTATCTTCTCTCCAGAATAAATAAACATAGTGCTTATGACTAATCCTTTAAATATTCAAAGTAATTTGGTTACGTGGGACAATTCAGTGATGGGTTCAGCAACTTAATTCCTATTTAGATACTCAGCTAAGTATAACCATATGTATAAATATGGATCTTTTCCATAAATGGAACTCTTCATTTGAGGCAACCTTTAACAATATTCTCCTTTTAAATAGAAATTCCGGCACTCACAATTGTGGTCATAAGTTGACTACCACATACAGGCAGTCAACTTATGATTACAATTGAGTGCCAGAATTTCTGTCACCAAGTGATGCAGTTGTAAAGCACAATGTCACATGACCCTATAGCTCAGCAACAGCAATCCCGGCACTGCCCCATTAGGTGAATTCCACTGGTCGTTAGCCGAGGACCCACCCAATCCAAGCCATTCTGGACTTGGTCCCTCCTAGCCCCAAGCCACAGTAAGGTAAGGGACTGCCTCCAACTCCCCCAACCTGTCTATCTCCTCCCCTTCCCTACCCTTTTGGCCCCCTGCTGCCCTGTGCTTCGCTGACCCTTCATTCCATGTGTAGCTAGATCAGATCTCTTCAAATTTAAATGCAGCTTGGATTCAATATAACAGGATTCATGCATCTTGCTAAGCCCTGGTTCTCCAACATAGTATCTGCAGATACCCTTCTTGGTGCCTTTCTTCCTCATAATGCCCTTTCTGCCAATATGTTAGATGATGTTTTTAATAGTCATGTCCTCTAGTATTATCATTTTATCTTACAGGTAGTTCTCGACTTATGACCATTCGTTCAGTGACCGAAGTTATGGTGGTGCTGAATGAAGGGACTTGGCCCCCTGCCACCCTGCACTCCGCTGCCTCAGCTGATCCTTGCCATCTTCTTGCTCCTGCTGCTGACGCGGCATGCCTGGCCTGGCCCTTCGTGCGGCAGTTGCTGGCCACACAAGGCTTTCTTCCCCAGGTCGTGCATGGCAGTTTCTTCACGAGAAGGCAATTATGATGTAATCTCAGAGAGAGAGGTTTGATTAGAATTGTATGTATAACTGCTGAGAGGAAGATTGGAAGCCATATATTTCTTTTCATGATTTCTTTTATTTTCTTTTTCTTTTTTCTATCTCCTTTTATTTGTCTCTCTCTTATTTTATTTTCTCTTTCACATTTACTATATATTTTTCTTTGAATGTACTTATTATTATATAGGTAAATCTTTTAATAAAAACTATTTTTAAAAAGTTACTTGAAGAGTAATATGAATTCCATAGAATCTAAGATGATCTCTATTTAAAAGGTTTGTTAATGTTTTGGGTTTTGTCCATTTTATTGCTTCAAATTCAAGACGTGATACTGGTTAGCCAACACTGACACACATGTCATTACCATGCTAATTTGGCGAATCCCAATATCACATATGTGGAAGATGTATCATTTAATCACAAATATAATTACTACATTATGTTAAATAGCACCAATGCATTTTTCAGAAGGACAAGAACAAGACAATACTGCATTAGAATCATGTTAACACACCCCTTATGGACTTTTTGCTGAAAAAAGAGAAAAATAAACTTGTGATTTATGGGTTTGAAGATTAGAAAGGGTACCTTATGGAAAGAATGAAATTATGATGCAGCTTTAGAGAAAGAGGGCAAAATATAAATGTATCTACAACCACTATCAAAAAGATCGGAAGCCGCCTGTTTATAGTCTTTTTCTTCCCTTTCCCTTTCCCTTTCCCTTTCTTTTTCCTTTCCTTTCCTTTTCCTTTCCTTTTCCTTTCCCATTTCTATTTTATTTTTTTACTATTTACTATTTTTATTATCTTTTTTTCTTTTATGGTTTTTACTTTGTTAAAAATTTCAATAAAAATTATTTTAAAAATCATGTTAACACAAATTTGTGGAAAGAGATATGAAGAGAATTCTGACATGGAAATAATTTAATAAAATAATCTTCCAGAATATAATAGCTCATAAAAGTGAGAATAGCAATCTGATTATACATGTTAGCTAAATGTTCCTATATCATCTAAACTCTGTCTAGCCTCACAACCAACCTATGTAAATCCAGAGGCTAATACTTTCAGGCACTCACTTTTGGGGAGGCAACTGCAATTAAGCTGTGTCATATTCTGTAATTTTTGAAGCTATTAATAGCAGCATATTCCATTTGCATTTGGAGATTATGAAAATAATCCAATAAAACAATAATCCAATAAAACAATAATCCAATAAAACATTTCAACAGACTATGAATAAAACTATGTAAAAAGCTAGACATATTTAAAAGAAAAAAAAGCATAGTAATAATCAGACAAGAGAGAGCCAGTTTGGTGTTATGGTTAAGGCATCAGGCTAGAAACCAAGAGACCATGAGTTCTAGTCCCACCTTAGGCACAAAGCCAGCTGGATAAACTTAAGCCAGTCACTTTTTCTCAGCCCTAGAAAGGAGGAAATGGCAAACCAGTCTGAAAAACCTTGCCAAGAAAATTGCAGAGACTAGTCCAGGCAGTTGCCAGGAGTCAACAGTGACTTGAATGCAAACAACAACAACAACAACAAAGCAGACAAGAGCCAGTCTAACTTCACATGGGAAATAGTTACATAAGTCTGGTGCCACCATCAGAAACCCTGTGATATAATTCAGCCAACAGGATCATTCTTCGTAGCAGGATGTGGAGTAAAAATTCCTAAATTGAAAACAACTGATCATCAAACACCTGGAAAAAGAAGTAATGCTTCAAATATCCCTGGTCCAAAGTTTGTCCATGACAAAAGGAGGAAACAGGGAAATTAACATAATGATGCCTTACAACTTAAAGAAATTTGTAACTAAGACATAGGCTGTTTCCATTAAATGTCTTTATGAAATTTATTACCCACTTTTTTGCCTCCTCTTCCTCTTACTTTAAGTGTACTAGCTCCAGTTGACAGCACAATCCTCTGAATATTCACACACAGCTCAATCCCAGTGTGTTCCATGGAGCTTAGTCATAGGTATGAGTGCATCGGATTATAGTCTTTTGTCAGAATATTGTTTGTTACCACACGCAGTAACAACTGCAACTATGATGAAATGATCACAGCCTTAGTTACTCTTGCATGTCTTACATATACATACAATCTTTCTCTACATCACTGGGAAACCCTTTTTGTAAAAAGTGTGCATGCATATGTTTGCATACCTATGTTTACATATCTACAGCCCTCACCCTGTTCCATCTTATCTCTGTGCTCAATGTGTTAAGGGATTAAATAATGATGGGAAAAAAGCACCTGCTTTTGTACTTAGGCAATACATACAATCTAATGTGACATTGTGCCCATTAGCAATGTGAGCGTTCAACTGAAGTGTGATGCAAAACCATTCTGCTAGCCTTTACGGACAAAGAAATAATCCTACTCAAAGAAACTAAACACATGGAATATTAAAAGCACCGGATGGAAACCGAATGCCCGCTTCCTTAATTGTTTTAACAATATTCTGGTCTTTCTTCCAGATTTAATTTACACTGTTGGTACCTAAGGAACTTACTTTAAGTAAATCTGAGACTGGCAATAAAATCCGACACACAAAAAAAAGTCCCACAGAGCTTCTTGGGATTTACTTCACAAAAGGCTGTATAGAATTACAGCCTTAGATCCCAAATCAAAGCCTACTTGCATTGTAGTTGGGAAGTACATGAAAGCTCAGCTCAAACTGGAGCTGCCTTAGATCCCATTTCTGTCACTTCTGCGGCTGTACTTTAAAGCTTGAGCATTAGTAATCTAACTATCGTCTGACCACAAGTTATTGCTGCAAAGTCTGGCAAGCACATTTGTCCAGCCTAAAATGCTTTATTGAAAGCAGGTGGCTTAGAACAAAAGAGCCAAGACACATGCATTTATTGGGACTCCCCTTAAATGTATGGGTATCTGAAAAGAGAAATATAATTGACACAAACCAGCCATCCTAACCTGATGCCATTAACCATACTGCTTGGGGTTGATGGGAGTTATAACTGGAGGGCATTAGTTAGTAAAGACTGCCATTGTTCAGTGTTATTTCCTGCAATGTCAACTTAATAATTAATCACATGGTCATTTAGCATGAATATAGTTACTGACTGTTCAATCTATGTATACCTGTATACCCCTTTTAGTAACTTGGCTCACACATTGCACTAAACCATGATTTATTTAAACATGGTTATTGAATAAATCTCAATTGGCTGGATTTACAATAACATACCAAGCAATAATTGTACCATGATTTACAGATTACAGTGGCTGGGACCATACAATACAGTAAACCAAAAGCATGCAAACTCCTTTTGCACAAAATGCCAATTTAGAGTGAATTAAATTATGAATACTAGCCTTGGTTCATACAACATACCCTACAGGCCCCCCATGAGCCACAGTTCCATCCATCTGAGTGAACACTGTGGACTGCTTGAGTTTCTTTACTTTTAAATTTAACGTGGTAATCAAAGCTGGGTGAATCAAACATTTTGTGCACCTTGAATCTAGCATGGCAGTTAAATTGGCTTTATGCTTGCTTCTTAAGTTCTTTAGTTCGACTCTGATAAGTAAAGTGGAACAGTTCTCACTTACCAATGGGTCTTCATTGTCTTCTTCCTCTGAAGTTGTGGATTTACGCCTGGGTCTCTCCACCTGCTCGTTGGCGTGATTCAGAACAGGTGCACCCCGTTTCCTGCCGGCTGGGGAACCTCATCTCTGGAGCCCTTACCGGAGTCCTCAGATTGATCAAACTTCTCCTCCTTATGGGCTGTCGCTGCAGCAGCAGACCCCTTGTGCTTGACCAGCGGAGATTTTGTGGGCTTCCCTCCTGATTTCACCGGCGCAGTGGATCCCCCATGAGGGCATTCCGATGACCGATGGCTGTTTTTTCCACACTTGTAACATCCTCCTTTCTACCCTTTCCTTTCTCTATTGCCTTCCCCAAGTCAGGCAGGTTTTCTTGGGTTCTGCACCATCTGGCTAGGGGCCACGGTGTTCCTTCCAATCGCTTGTGCACTTAGATGCCTGCCCAGTGCAGCACCTCAGGTTGTATACCCCGCTTAAAATAATCCACCTTGGTGGCTTCTGACCAGTCAGTTATCTTTCCTGCCAAAGCTTTAAATTCCACAGCATATTCAGAGACACTTTTATCTCTTTGCATCATTGCTGCAGAGCTGTCTTCACTTGCAATTTGGCTAACAGATCCTCAAATCTCTCTCTTAGGGCTCTCATAAAATCATGAGGGCTGTGGAGTTCGGGGGCCATGGCATGGTGTAATTACATGAGCCAATTGGCTGCAGCACCCCATAACTTAGATCCCACCAAATTCACTTTAGAATATTCAGTTAAAAAGGAGTTGCCAAACTCCTGCATATATGCTAACACAGTCATGAAAAAGGACAGCTGCTGGGGATCCCCATTAAACATAACTTGTAAGTCCCTTGGCACACCCCAAGCAGGGGAAGACTTACGTGCCCAGATATTGGATCACTCCAGGTCACCGACTGCCTCCCGCTTCTTCTGGCTCCAGGCAGCGGAGATAGCGGTCTGGGTGAGGGCGCAGGTTGGGACCCCATGCCTCGATCAGGGGAGGATCTCCTGGAATAAACCACTGACCCCTTCCTCCTGTAGGTCCACCAGATGTTCCAGGGTCCTTGACATATGCTGCAGCATGGTTTCCATGGCCAACATCCTGGCTTCCAAGCCTTGAAGTCACTGGGGTGTATCCCCCTTTTCACTCTCAGTCTCATGGGAGCTAAATCATCAGCTTCTCACTCGAGTGTCAATTGGTTGGTGTGAACCCATTCTGATCCCTCCTTTGGCTCCCGCAGTCCAGCTTTGGTCTGCATGCCTTTAGTCTCTGTGTGGTGACCACTCTGACTTCCTAAGGTCCTGCTGGCTCTTTGTTGGGTACCAAGGCGCCGCAGCTCAGGAGTCTTGGGTCACATCCAAGGTGATAAGCTCAGTCTCTAACTCGCAGTGTGGTCTTTCGGGGCCTTGGGGCTTTCTTCTGTCACATCGCCCTCCAAGTCCCTTCTCAGTTCTCCCATTGCTTCTGCTCCTTTGATGTAGTGGATGGTTTCGTCTGTCTCTCCTGAGGGTGAGGATTCTCTTGATCTCAGCCTTGGCATCTTGGAAACTTCCCTCAACTCTCAACTGGGTACAAAAGTCACCAGGCAGAGTCACAGGGTTAAAGGATTCACAACTTTATGTGGTGACTGGAACGCTCGTGCAGTCATTCAATTACGACTCATAAGCTTCTGCTTAGAAATCTATTTTAATGAAGCGAAGCATTCAGTACAGAGAAAAAGTTGTGAATGAAATTTCCGGTGTGTTTCTACAATTTAAAATCACAGTAACTTCAAATTCCCCCCCACTGCCCCCTTAGGTCTGCAGCCCCTCCTTCTCATGCCAGCAGATGGCTGTAACGGTTCTTCATGGATGACCTTGGCATGAGGAGCTAGCCCAAACAAGATGATTCACACTACAACCATATTCCGCTCCCTGCTGGTTGACTTGCAGGCTGACATGGGTTGTACCAAAATGGATGTGAGTACGATAAGATGTTCTGGGAATGTTTGATTGGGGAGCATGACACACTTACTAGCCAACTATATTTTAGCCTACCCCCTGCCAAGAGTGCTATGTATTTACTTAGGCACTGAAAGTGAGACAGTCACACATGTTCTTTTCAAGTGCCAATTATCATCCTTGGATCTCTTTTCTAATTACAAATTATCTGGACAGGTTCTGATGGGCAATTGTGAACTTCTTAAACAATAAGGATCTGAGGACTCTAGAAGGGTTGCCAAATTCTGTGCTGTAGCACTGGTAGTTAAAAAAATTGGATCTGATTGTTACTTAGGTATGTTTAGTTTCTGCTGTGAACAGGCCTTTATGCTGGATATTTTGTATTTATTTTTGCCTTTGGGTTTATGACTGAGTTGTTAATAATAACTTATTAATGTAGTAACTTTGCTAATCTTATGTACAGGCTTATTTTTTCTGTATTTTTAACACCTAATTTTTGGATAAAGGTAACTTTGTTTTTAAATTTTGAACATAATAAAAATAATACTGGTATGCATAAAAAGTATGATATAAACAAGGACCCAATTTCCTTGCTATTACAGATACTATTCTCCTATTGAATATTACAAATTATTAAGAATATTATAATTTAATTCATTTATTACATATATTTGTCTCAGTCTCTCTCCTATAAGCTTAGCATTTGAAAAATACTGACTCATTGTGTGAGTTTTATTACTGAGGAGAGATTTTGAAAGTGGACCTTCCAGCCTTCTGGCTGAATTCTCACTATAGACTTTTCCATGCTGCTGAAATGATACCTATGTATCTGTATGTCAGCAGAAAACTATGCCAGCATAACATTTATAGTCCCTATTACCAATCTCAGTCCTGCACTCTGTTTTGGCTTACTGTAAAATGGAGTGTCTTGACTTCAAAGGCACGTTAATCAAAGCAATTGGTTAACCCTTCTAGCTTTGCTGCCCTTACCTTTCCAAATATCACCAGCCAGCTGAAAACCATCTGCTGGTCTTGAGAGTGTTAAGGGATAGGGTTTGGGGAAGTGGTGAGTTTTGACCAGTGGCTTGACTAACCACTGTTGTTTTACTGCACATGGCAAAGCAGAGAAACACAGGACTACTCACCAATTCTATGACTCCACTGATGCAGCTGGCAGCAAACCATCTGCCAGTCCCAAAAGTATAGCGGGAATGAGGCTTAAGGAGGTGAGGTGTTTTGACAGATGGCTGGATCACACTCTCCTACTTTACTGTGTCCTCAAGAATGAAGGTTTAGTGCTCCTTCCAAACAGTTCACCATCACAAGCCTTCTGAATAAACTTTCATAAAAATGCTTGTACTGCTCTTTCAAAACCCAGCACCTCCATAAGCCTTTACTTTCCTGCTTTACCAAACTCATATTGTTTCAAAACTTGGCACTGCTGGAAACCTACTGAATGCAGCAATGGCTCCAAAGCTGTGCTCTGTATGCTTGGCATGGAAAAGAAAAAAGAATGGTGATAGAGGAGTCTCTGGGACTGGGGTGGCATGGGTGGGAGAGTGTGTATAATTCTCTTTTGAAGGAAAAATTCATGTGTTCTCTGGCAATAGAGAAAATGGTGAGAAGACATGAGCCACGTCAGCAAGAGAACTAAATGGACATCCAGCACTTCCTTCGCTGTTTTCACTGCTCAGTTCCCATCCAGGCAAGCTTATGCTCTGCTTTAAGAGGGACAAACCTTCAACTGTGCAAATTGCAAAGAAAACCTCTGGCTCCCAGCACTACTCTTTGAAAAACTGAAAAATAGCACCACCTAGTTTCAAGCTGGAAACACTGGCTGTGTACATATTGTGCTCATTATTTTGCTTAATATTGAGCAACAGAAATTGAACAGAACTGTTTCAGTAGCAAACAGATATCTTGAAGTTATCAGCAGTCTTATTCAAAATATTTTTCATTTGACTTTTATTCATATTAAAATACCATCTGTGTTCAGTTTCATTCCACATGAAAAACACTGATTCTGGAATATTCAAAACTGCAGTATTATTAGTAGTCAGTGACAGGATTTAGCCTAAGTACAAGGTTAATTCTAATTCCTATGACAATTAGTGACATTGGCTACTAGCCCATAAGTAAAGGCTACATTTTATTAACAATCACCTAGATAGATAATCAACACAGCAAATATAGAATGATTTACAAAAAACCCCTCTATAAGATTAAAATATAAGCAAAACAAGGTCAATAATGCAGAAGTGCAACAATGCAATTCTAGTATGATAAATATGCCTATAAAACAAAACATACTGATTCAAATTCTTCAGCAAAGGATCGTTACCGTGTCGTGGTGCTGGAGCTTGAGCACCTCAATGATGCCATGAGCTAAACCGTGAAGGGCCACCCAAGACGGGAAGGTCATGACAGAGAGGTCAGACTAAATGCGATCCCTGGGGAAGGTAATGGCAACCCACCTCAGTATTCTTGCCGTGAAAACTAAATGGATCAGTACA
Organism: Candoia aspera; assembly: GCF_035149785.1. NCBI lineage: Eukaryota > Metazoa > Chordata > Lepidosauria > Squamata > Candoiidae > Candoia > Candoia aspera. The sequence continues at coordinate 40,465,649 of NC_086160.1, forward strand.
ACCAGAGATATGTCGGTATACCATCGGAAGATGAGACCCCCAGGTCGGAAGATGGTCAAAATGCTACTGGGGAGGAACAGAGGATGAGCTCAACTAGCCCCAGACGTGATGACGCAGCTAGCTCAAAGCCGAAAGGACGGCTAGCGGCCGACGGTGCTGGTGGTGAACGGCGAATCCGATGTTCTAAGGATCAACACACCATCGGAACCTGGAATGTAAGATCTATGAACCAGGGCAAATTGGATGTGGTTATTGGTGAGATGTCAAGATTAAAGATAGACATTCTGGGCGTCAGTGAACTGAAATGGACTGGAATGGGCCACTTCACATCAAATGACCACCAGATCTACTACTGCGGACAAGAGGACCACAGAAGAAATGGAGTAGCCTTCATAATTAATAGTAAAGTGGCTAAAGCAGTGCTTGGATACAACCCAAAAAACGACAGAATGATCTCAATTCGAATTCAGGGCAAGCCATCTAACATCACAGTGATCCAAATATACGCCCCAACCACAAATGCTGAAGAAGCTGAAGTAGAGCAGTTCTATGAGGATCTGCAGCACCTACTGGACAACACGCCTAAAAGAGATGTTATTTTCATCACAGGAGACTGGAATGCTAAGGTGGGAAGTCAAATGACACCTCGAATTACAGGTAAGTATGGCCTGGGAGAACAAAACGAAGCAGGACACAGGCTGATAGAATTTTGCCAAGACAATTCACTCTGCATAACAAACACTCTCTTCCAACAACCTAAGAGACGACTTTATACATGGACTTCACCAGATGGACAACACCGAAATCAGATTGATTACATCCTTTGCAGCCAAAGGTGGCGGACATCTGTACAGTCGGTAAAAACAAGGCCTGGAGCTGACTGTAGTTCAGATCATGAACTTCTTCTTGCACAATTTAGGATCAGACTAAAGAGATTAGGGAAGACCCACAGAGCAGCTAGATATGAGCTCACTAATATTCCTAAGGAATATGCAGTGGAGGTGAAGAATAGATTTAAGGGACTGGACTTAGTAGATAGGGTCCCGGAAGACCTATGGACAGAAGTTCCCAACATTGTTCAGGAGGCGGCAACAAAATACATCCCAAAGAAAGAGAAAACCAAGAAGGCAAAATGGCTGTCTGCTGAGACACTAGAAGTAGCCCAAGAAAGAAGAAAAGCAAAAGGCAACAGTGATAGGGGGAGATATGCCCAATTAAATGCAAAATTCCAGAGGTTAGCCCGAAGAGATAAGGAATTATTTTTAAACAAGCAATGCGCGGACGTGGAAGAAGACAATAGAATAGGAAGGACAAGAGACCTCTTCCAGAAAATTAGAAACATCGGAGGTAAATTCCAGGCCAAAATGGGTATGATCAAAAACAAAGATGGCAAGGACCTAACGGAAGAAGAAGAGATCAAGAAAAGGTGGCAAGAATATACAGAAAACCTGTATAGGAAGGATAACAATATCGGGGATAGCTTTGACAGTGTGGTCGGTGAGCTAGAGCCAGACATCCTGAAGAGTGAGGTTGAGTGGGCCTTAAGAAGCATTGCTAATAACAAGGCAACAGGAGATGACGGCATCCCAGCTGAACTGTTCAAAATCTTGCAAGATGATGCTGTCAAGGTAATGCATGCTATATGCCAGCAAATTTGGAAAACACAAGAATGGCCATCAGACTGGAAAAAATCAACTTATATCCCCATACCAAAAAAGGGAAACACTAAAGAATGTTCAAACTATCGAACAGTGGCACTCATTTCACATGCCAGTAAGGTAATGCTCAAGATCCTGCAAGGTAGACTTCAGCAGTTCATGGAGCGAGAATTGCCAGACGTACAAGCTGGGTTTAGAAAAGGCAGAGGAACTAGAGACCAAATTGCCAATATCCGCTGGATAATGGAAAAAGCCAGGGAGTTTCAGAAAAACATCTATTTCTGTTTTATTGACTATTCTAAAGCCTTTGACTGTGTGGACCATAACAAATTGTGGCAAGTTCTTAGTGGTATGGGGATACCAAGTCATCATGTATGCCTCCTGAAGAATCTGTATAACGACCAAGTAGCAACAGTAAGAACAGACCACGGAACAACAGACTGGTTTAAGATTGGGAAAGGAGTACGGCAGGGCTGTATACTCTCACCCTACCTATTCAACTTGTATGCAGAACACATCATGCGACAAGCTGGCCTTGAGGAATCCAAGGCTGGAGTTAAAATCTCTGGAAGAAACATTAACAATCTCAGATATGCAGATGATACCACTTTGATGGCTGAAAGTGAAGAGGAACTGAGGAGCCTTATGATGAAGGTGAAAGAAGAAAGTGCAAAAGCTGGTTTGCAGCTAAACCTCAAAAAAACCAAGATTATGGCAACCAGCTTGATTGATAACTGGCAAATAGAGGGAGAAAATGTAGAAGCAGTGAAAGACTTTGTATTCCTAGGTGCAAAGATTACTGCAAATGCTGACTGCAGTCAGGAAATCAGAAGACGCTTAATCCTTGGAAGAAGAGCAATGACAAATCTCGATAAAATAGTTAAGAGCAGAGACATCACACTGACAACAAAGGCCCGCATAATTAAAGCAATGGTGTTCCCTGTAGTAACATATGGCTGCGAGAGCTGGACCATAAGGAAGGCTGAGAGAAGGAAGATCGATGCTTTTGAACTGTGGTGTTGGAGGAAAATTCTGAGAGTGCCTTGGACTGCAAGAAGATCCAACCAGTCCATCCTCCAGGAAATAAAGCCAGACTGCTCACTTGAGGGAATGATATTAAAGGCAAAACTGAAATACTTTGGCCACATCATGAGAAGACAGGACACCCTGGAGAAGATGCTGATGCTAGGGAGAGTGGAGGGCAAAAGGAAGAGGGGCCGACCAAGGGCAAGATGGATGGATGATATTCTAGAGGTGACGGACTCGTCCCTGGGGGAGCTGGGGGTGTTGACGACCGACAGGAAGCTCTGGCGTGGGCTGGTCCATGAAGTCACGAAGAGTCGGAAGCGACTAAACGAATAAACAACAACAACTGATTCAAATTACACATATACTGTGTGTGTATACACACAGACACACACAGACACACAAATTTTAAAAATTCCCTTCTCACCCCTATGGGGGTATGTGTCTTCTTCAACCTCAGGTCCTCTACCAGAGGCCTGGAAGTTTGAGGGTTCTGCGCAGTATCTTTACTGTTCCTAGCACTGCACTCTTCTGGACAGAGAGCTCTGATGTTGTTCCTGGGATCTGTTGGAGCCACTCTCCCTACCACCACTGGGACCACTTTGGCCTTCACTTTCCACATCTTCTCTAGTTCTTCTTTCAGGCCCTGGTACTTCTTCAGCTTTTTATACTCCTTCCTGATGTTTCTGTCACTTGGCACTGCTACATCTATACCACCGCTGTCTTCTGGTCCTTGTCTACTACCACGATGTCTGGTTGATTGGCCAGTAACTGCCTGTCCATCTGGATCTGGAAGTCCCACAGAATCTTAGCCCTGTCATTCTCCACAACCTTCTATAGAATCTCCCACCTGGACTTGGGAGGGTCTAGCCCATACATTGTGCAGATGTTCCTGTACACAATGTCAGATATTTGGTTGTGCTGTTCAGTGTATGCTGTTCCTGCCTGCATCTTACACCCTGCCACTATGTGTTGGACTGTCTCTGAGGCCTCTCTGCACAGTCTGCACCTCGGGTCCTGTCTAGTGTGGTAGACCCCTGCTTCTATGTGTCTGGTGCTTAGTGCCTGTTCTTGTGCTGCTATGATCAGTGTCTCAGTGCTGTCTTTTAGTCCAGCCCTTTCCAGCCACTGGTAGGATTTCCCAAGGTCAGCCACCTCAGCTATCTGTTGATGGTACATCCCATGCAGGGTCTTGTCTTGCCATGACACTTCCTCTGCTTAATCTTCCTTCCATGTCTGCTGCTGCCTCGGGCATTCTCTCAACAGCTCATCTTTGGGTGCCATCTTACTGATATACTCCTGGATGCTCTGGGTCTCATCCAGGACAGTGGCTTTGACACTCACCAGACCCCACCCTCCCTCTTTCCACCTGGTGTACAGTCTCTGGGTGTTGGACTTGGGGTGGAAGCCTCCGTACATTGTGAGGAGTTTCTGGGTCTTCACATCAGCAGTCTCCATGTCCTCCTTTGGCCAGCTCACTATACCAGCAGGGTATCTGATGACTGGCAGGACATACATGTTGACAGCATGGATCTTGTTCTTCCCATTGAGCTGGCTCTTTAGGACCTGTCTTATTCTTTGGTGGTACTTGGATGTTGCTGTCTTCCTTGCCTCCTCACTGTGGTTCCCATTGTAGCTGGTCTGTATGTCTGCTATGTGGCCTGCTGGTAGTTCCACCCCATCAGTCATAACTACCTTCCCGCTTTTTTACTACCATCTGGCCACACTTCTCCAGTCTGAATGACATCCCAATGTCCTGACTGTAGATCCATCTCAGGTGGATCAGTGAGTCGATGTCTTGTTCACTCTTAGAATACAGCTTGATGTCATCCATGTACAGGAGGTGGCTGATGGTAGTTCCACTCTTGAACTTGTATCTGTATCCAGTTCTTGTGATAATCTGGCTGAGGGGGTTCAAGCCCATGCAGAACAGCACTGGGGACAGTGCATCACCTTAGTATATGCCACACTTGATGACCACTTGTGCGAGCTGCCTTGAGTTGACTTCCAGTGTTGTCTTCCACAGTCCCACTGAGTTCTTGAGGAAGGTCCTGAGTGTCCTGTTGACTTTGTATACTGCCAGACATTCACAGATCCATGTATGTGGCATTGAGTCATAGGCTTTCCTGTAGTCAATCCAGGCTGTGCTCAGATTGGTCTGTCAAGAACTTGAGTCTTGGGCGACTGCTCTATCTATGAGCAACTGGTGTTTGGAGCCTCTGGTGTTATTCCCAATGCCCTTCTGAGCTGTGCTCATGTACTGGCCTATATGGTCCTGCACCTTGGCAGCTATGATGCCTGATAGGACTCTCATGTTGTGGGGAGGCAGGTTATTGGCTGGTAGTTGAATGGTGTTGTTCCCTTGTTGGGGTCTTTCATGATCAGCACTGTCCTACCTTGTGTTAGCCAGTCTGGTTGGGAGCCTGCTGCTAGCAACTGGGTCATCTGTGCTGCTAGGCATTCATTCACTGCTATTAGTTTATTTAGCCAGTAGGTGTGGATCATGTCTGGCCAGGTGCTGTCCAGCTCTTCATGTTCTTGACCCGCTGTTGTATGTCTGCTACTGTGATGGTGACTGGTTCCTACACTGGGAGATTGCTGTGGTCTGTCCTCAGGTCCTGCAGCCACTTTGCATTGGTGTTATATGTCTTCTCTTCCTCCCATATCTTCTTCCAGTACTGTTCAGTTTCTGCTGTTGGTGGCTCTGCTGTTACTGTGTTGTTGCACTGCAGTTGGGAGTACTCCTTGGATGGTTCTTTGGTGAACAGGGGATTTATCTTCTTGGCCTCTGCTTCTTTACAGTAGTGTATCTCTTTAGCCTGGCGGCCAGTGCTGTGAGCCTTTATTTAGCAGTCTCTAGGGCTTCAGATGGAGTCAGGCCCTTGTATTTTTTCAGTAGCCAAGTCTTATCCTTAATCTCCACCCCTTCTGTAGTTCCACCAGCTGACTAACTTCTCTCTGAGTTGCCTTGATCTTAGCCTCCAACCTCATTTTCCAGTGGGGTATGTACTGCTGTTCTTCTTGACCATGTAGCCAAGCATCTCCAGGATTACAGCAGCTGTAGCATATACTAGTTCATTGGTTTGAGTTATGGTGGTAGTAGGGATTGTCACGAGAGCTCTATTGGCATCTTCTAGCATATGATCTGATGGTACTTCTCCACTGAGGCTTTGTAATCAGTCTCGAGAGTTGACTGTAGCTAGTTTATCCATGACCTTTTGTCTCATATCAGCTGCTGTGCTCTGTAATGGAGGGGGTGGCAGTGATGTTCCAGCTTCAGGTGTTGGCTGAATATATACTGTGTATGTGTGTGTGTATTCCTTCCTGTTAAAAATGAATGTAAACTTGAGTATCACTGCACCTCTGAAAAAAGGAGAAAAGCAGGTATCAATGAAGTAACTTTGAAGGAACACAGCAATGCACTAAAGGCAGGAGGAAGCAGGTATTTGATCTTTCTCTCCTAATGGATTTATTATCTGTGTTTTTCTAAAATTATCAAGCCTACCTAACAATTAGACAAATAAAATATAACAAGAAACAATAATAAATAATTAAAAAGGACCTAGTTAGCAGAAGAATCAGCTTAATAGCAAGAACTGCAGGAAGAGGACACAGTAGCTTGACTTTATTTGGCAGGACCTTCTAAACTCTATAAATACAACCAAGAAGGTCTCTTTTATACACCTATCAAGTGTGCCTCTGATGTTGGTGGAACCAAGTGAAAAGAACTTTAAAACTGAAAAGTGAAGTCCAAAAGACCTTAAAAACTGAACAGTGAAGTCCTGGATGGCCATCATTTCCTTTATCAGGCTGGTACTCATCAGCTTAATCCTTATTGTGTTTTGCAAAGGCCAGACTCTCTAAATAGGAAGTCAGTTTGGGAGCAAGTAATACCTGTTGAATTTCCATCTTCTAAGTCAGCCAAAGGACTTGCTTCTCCAGTATCGTCCAATCCCCCATCACGTCATTTTCTGTTCTTTTGAGATTTGAATGCCAAATGAAAAGAAGTATGTGAGGGGGTAGATAAAGGGAAAACAGACATGAGCAGTGTAAACAGAGTAAAGTTCTCAAGAATCTCTGTAGAAAGGAGAAAGGCAGGAATGAGTGAAGTAACTCTAAAGGAGAAGAGCAATGCACCACAGGTATAAGGGGAAGGTTGAGAAGTGTCTCCCTATAATTGCTTTACCTGCTGCCTTAGGATCCACCAGCCAAACTGCTCTGAGTTAATAGCTGAAGGACATAGGGGATCACTGCAGAACAAGCACAACAGAAACAACAGACCACTTTAATATGTTACTGTTACTGTATTTACTTGGGTCGTACTGTAGTTTCTAATGATAAGTCAGTTATTTCAGTGCATTCATTATTAATCATATGATGTGTGAGGTGGAGGAATTGGACAAAAAGCTCCATATCATTTTACATTATATCACAAAAACGAAAAGGTTAAAAATAAATTTTCTATGCATATGGTCCAGATTGATTTCAGAAGATACTACCCCCCCACACATATTTTCTGTTAATAACAAATTCAGGTATACAAGAAGCAGCATTTAAAATAAGATTGCTCTCTTAATACAAACTCTGAGCTCAGTGATTTAATTTGCAGCATATTGTAGGAATGTTGGCAAAACTGTTTAACTTGGCATCTTGTTTTCTAGTTCAAGACAGAATGGAACATTCCACTTGATCACATCCTTTAAGCAATACTCCAAATTTATATGGAATTGATTTTTACTATTGCTTTTATAAAGTAGCTTTGTATCAATTAAGAATCTACAACTGCAAAAAAAGAGATTCAGAGTAAATACAGAGACCTGTACTTTCTTTCCAAAGCTATTCCTTAGCTTTTAGTAGGATTAGGCAGCTTTATCAAACACTTTGACAAAAACTAAAGGTGGACTTCTTCAGCAAAGGATCGTTACCTTGTCGTGGTGCTGGAGCTTGAGCACCTCAATGATGCCATGAGCTAAACCGTGAAGGGCCACCCAAGACGGGAAGGTCATGACAGAGAGGTCAGACTAAATGCGATCCCTGGGGAAGGTAATGGCAACCCACCCCAGTATTCTTGCCGTGAAAACTAAATGGATCAGTACAACCAGAGATATGTCGGTATACCATCGGAAGATGAGACCCCCAGGTCAGAAGATGGTCAAAATGCTACTGGGGAGGAACAGAGGATGAGCTCAACTAGCCCCAGACGTGATGACGCAGCTAGCTCAAAGCCGAAAGGACGGCTAGCGGCCGACGGTGCTGGTGGTGAATGGCGAATCCGATGTTCTAAGGATCAACAGACCATTGGAACCTGGAATGTAAGATCTATGAGCCAGGGCAAATTGGATGTGGTTATTGGTGAGATGTCAAGATTAAAGATAGACATTTTGGGCGTCAGTGAACTAAAATGGACTGGAATGGGCCACTTCAAATCAAGTGACCACCAGATCTACTACTGTGGACAAGAGGACCACAGAAGAAATGGAGTAGCCTTCATAATTAATAGTAAAGTGGCTAAAGCAGTGCTCGGATACAATCCAAAAAACGATAGAATTATTTCAATTTGAATTCAGGGCAAGCCATCTAACATCACAGTGATCCAAATATACGCCCCAACCACAGATGCTGAAGAAGCTGAAGTAGAGCAGTTCTATGAGGATCTGCAGCACCTACTGGACAACACGCCTAAAAGAAATGTTATTTTCATCACAGGAGACTGGAATGTTAAGGTGGGCAGTCAAATGACACCTGGAATTACAGGTAAGCATGGCCTGGGAGAACAAAACAAAGCAGGACATAGGCTGATAGAATTTTGCCAAGACAACTCACTCTGCATAACAAACACTCTCTTCCAACAACCTAAGAGACAGCTTTATACATGGACTTCACCAGATGGACAACACCGAATTCAGATTGACTACATCCTTTGCAGCCAAAGGTGGTGGACATCTATACAGTCGGTAAAAACAAGACCTGGAGCTGACTGTAGTTCAGATCACGAACTTATTGCACAATTTAGGATCAGACTAAAGAGATTAGGGAAGACCCACAGAGCAGCTAGATATGAGCTCACTAATATTCCTAAGGAATATGCAGTGGAGGTGAAGAATCGATTTAAGGACTGGACTTAGTAGATAGGGTCCCGGAAGAACTATGGACAGAAGTTGGCAGCATTGTTCAGGAGGCGGCAACAAAATACATCCCAAAGAAAGAGAAAACCAAGAAGGCAAAATGGCTGTCTGCTGAGACACTAGAAGTAGCCCAAGAAAGAAGGAAAGCAAAAGGCAACAGTGATAGGGGGAGATATGCCCAATTAAATGCAAAATTCCAGAGGTTAGCCCGAAGAGATAAGGAATTATTTTTAAGCAAGCAATGTGTGGAAGTGGAAGAAGACAATAGATTAGGAAGGACAAGAGACCTCTTCCAGAAAATTAGAAACACCGGAGGTAAATTCCAGGCCAAAATGGGTATGATCAAAAACAAAGATGGCAAGGACCTAACAGAAGAAGAAGAGATCAAGAAAAGGTGGCAAGAATATACAGAAGACCTGTATAGGAAGGATAACAATATCGGGGATAGCTTTGACGGTGTGGTCAGTGAGCTAGAGCCAGACATCCTGAAGAGTGAGGTTGAATGGGCCTTAAGAAGCATTGCTAATAACAAGGCAGCAGGAGACGACGGCATCTCAGCTGAACTGTTCAAAATCTTGCAAGATGCTGCTGCCAAGGTAATGCATGCTATATGCCAGCAAATTTGGAAAACACAAGAATGGCCATCAGACTGGAAAAAATCAACTTATATCCCCATACCAAAAAAGGGAAACACTAAAGAATGTTCAAACTATCGAACAGTGGCACTCATTTCACATGCCAGTAAGGTAATGCTCAAGATCCTGCAAGGTAGACTTCAGCAATTCATGGAGCGAGAATTGCCAGATGTACAAGCTGGGTTTAGAAAAAGCAGAGGAACTAGGGACCAAATTGCCAATATCCGCTGGATAATGGAAAAAGCCAGGGAGTTTCAGAAAAACATCTTTTTCTGTTTTATTGACTATTCTAAAGCCTTTGACTGTGTGGACCATAACGAATTGTGGCAAGTTCTTAGTGGTATGGGGATACCAAGTCATCTTGTATGCCTCCTGAGGAATCTGTATAACGACCAAGTAGCAACAGTAAGAACAGACCATGTATACTCTCACCCTACCTCTTCAACTTGTACGCAGAACACATCATGCGACAAGCTGGGCTTGAGGAATCCAAGGCTGGAGTTAAAATTGCTGGAAGAAACATTAACAATCTCAGATATGCAGATGATACCACTTTGATGGCTGAAAGCGAAGAGGAACTGAGGAGCGTTATGATGAAGGTGAAAGAAGAAAGTGCAAAAGCTGGCTTGCAGCTGTTGCTGTTTATTCGTTTAGTCGCTTCCGACTCTTCGTGACTTCATGGACCAGCCCACGCCAGAGCTTCCTGTCGGTCGTCAACACCCCCAGCTCCCCCAGGGACGAGTCCGTCACCTCTAGAATATCATCCATCCACCTTGCCCTTGGTCGGCCCCTCTTCCTTTTGCCTTCCACTCTCCCTAGCATCAGCATCTTCTCCAGGGTGTCCTGTCTTCTCATTATGTGGCCAATGTATTTCAGTTTTGCCTTTAGTATCATTCCCTCAAGTGAGCAGTCTGGCTTTATTTTCTGGAGGATGGACTGGTTGGATCTTCTTGCAAGCTAAACCTGGCTTGCAGCTAAACCTCAAAAAAACCAAGATTATGGCAACCAGCTTGATTGATAACTGGCAAATAGAGGGAGAAAATGTAGAAGCAGTGAAAGACTTTGTATTTCTAGGTGCAAAGATTACTGCAGATGCTGACTGCAGTCAGGAAACCAGAAGACGCTTAATCCTTGGGAGAAGAGCAATGACAAATCTCGATAAAATAGTTAAGAGCAGAGACATCACACTGACAACAAAGGTCCGCATGGTTAAAGCAATGGTATTCCCTGTAGTAACATATGGCTGCGAGAGCTGGAACTAAAGGAAGGCAGAAAGAAGGAAGATCGATGCTTTTGAACTGTGGTGTTGGAGGAAAATTCTGAGAGTGCCTTGGACTGCAAGAAGATCCAACCAGTCCATCCTCCAGGAAATAAAGCCAGACTGCTCACTTGAGGGAATGATATTAAAGGCAAAACTGAAATACTTTGGCCACATCATGAGAAGACAGGACACCCTGGAGAAGGTGCTGATGCTAGGGAGAGTAGAGGGCAAAAGGAAGAGGGGCTGACCAAGGGCAAGGTGGATGGATGATATTCTAGAGGTGACGGACTCGTCCCTGGGGGAGCTGGGGGTGTTGATGACCAACAGGAAGCTCTGGCGTGGGCTGGTCCATGAAGTCATGAAGAGTCGGAAGTGACTAAATGAATAAACAACAACAAAGGTGGACTCATATCTTGAAATATACAATTCAAGAGCAGCAGCCAAGGATAATCTAATTATCAGGGTATTTATTATGAATTAAATAAAAAACATCAACATAACACCAATGCTGGTCCACGAGAAGGACATCCAAAAATTTAGATTTGTATATATCCGTTTTGGGATCAATTCTAATGAAATGGCATGCAAGCTCTCAAATTTTCCAGAATTCAGACAAGATATTACAAAAAGCAGGGAATAAAGTAAGGCCAGATGTTCAACTGTAATGTCTGCAATTGAAACTTGGTCTTAGAATGAACTGTAGAATGAATGCATCTGTCAGAGAGAAGTATATTTCATATCAATTTTACATAGTCTTCAAGAACAAAGCTTTTAAAACACAAAAATTATTTATTAAACAGATTTATAAGGCTATCAAACTCACACACAGTAACTCAGATTCATTCTTGAATCAGTTGGCCCAGATTCATTCTTCAAAAAAAAAAAAACCTCTTACAAAGCTAACTTACAGGTGTTTTTACTAGCCTAGTATGAAGAGATCAGAAAAATGGGATCTCTTTTTTCTGCAGTGGCCCATAGCATTTCTGCTCCTGATTTGAAGGAGGCATCATCCCCTTTTTCTGGCCTGCTTAGACTTTGGAGCACTTCTCTCCTTGCTTTTAACCAGTCTGATCATTCATTGAGTTGTCAGTTATGACCCAGAGGCTAGTGTTTTAATACAAATTTGGGAATTATTTTGTATTTAATGCAGAAGAAAAATGGGATTCCCCATGGGAAAATTGTTTAGCTAGATCTGAACAATTTTGTAATGCTAATTTGAATACAAGCAAAAGGACTAAAAGAAGGCAGAAAGAAGAAAGTGGTAGTAATTAAATTGGAGATATGCAGAGCATGAAGCAACACTTTATAGACAAAGAACTGGGAATAATGTGCACATTTAGAAATGTATTGCCATTGTAAAAATAGATTTGTGAACTGCAGCTGTTTCCAAACCATTGGTGTTCAAATGTTTGGCAGGAATGCCATCGTTTGATCAGTGCCTTAGTATCCATCCCATGAATAAGAGTTCTCTCACGCTAGGAAATATATGTGACAAGGAAAGCTGTACATTCCAAGTTTCTGTGAAAAGTAGTGGTAATTGTTATTTTTCAGCATTTGAAGAAGCATAGGCCACTGGTAGAAAATGTTAGCATTGCTTTATAAACTTTTTTACTCTGTAAATATCCTATGTTAATTTGTTTGAGGCATGGACTCATATTGAATGGGAGTCGTAATAGTCACTGAATTCACACTTCATTTTCAAACATAATGTAGTTTATTTGGTTTGGGCTTAGCATGTTGTTTGAACTCAAGAAGTTGTAGCTTAGCAAAATATGCAAATTCAGTTGTGTACTGTTTTAATACTGTTTCACAGATCTCTCATATACACACCTGGGGTTCTTTCCTTGAGTTTATTTCAAGTTATGTTTGCATGGACTACAGTCCACATTCACACAAACAGTTGGAGAATATTTAAGTGATTTCCAAGGTAAATGAAATGCAACAAATAGGGGTAGGAATGGTCAGTAGGCATTCTCAGAAAATGAGGGGGGAGGGACTAATTGATGTAATATAAGAAACTTGTCCTTTGATTATAGGATTTGATCTCTTCATTAATTATATGAAACAGCTTTGATATAATTAACGTTATTTATATATTGATATACATGATTATAGCTGATTTGTGCTAAAATCTATGACAAAGCTCAAAAATTATGCTAACCTTACAGACTTCGCTTAGCTTGGATTATGTACCTATGAACTCAGTCAGTAATAATTTATCCAGCAAATTATGGTTATGGAAAATATGCCCTAGTGTGCAGTGCAAATCAGATGTCTTTTGAAAATTATTTATTGAATAATGGCCAATTTAAAATCACTGTCAGCCTGACTTTTCATCATCTAAATATTGTTACTCTGGATATGTTTTATTCTGTTGCATTTAGAAATTTGAAAAGCTAACTTCTGATTGGTATATTTAAAATGATTTGGAAGCTAAAAATAGCATTGTTCAAAGCTCTTAAAAACATAAGAAATTAGAAACAATGTTTCCACTGGAAAACAAACCATCTGTAGCAATGCTTTCATCTCTACACATGCATTTTCATGAATGAATTGGGAAAGTGCATCAAAATAACATGTAGACCTGACACACTTATCAAATGCACAAACCATAGCTTAGGGCTGCTTTCTCTAATCTGGTGCCCTCTACCCTTTTCACAATAGTGCCCCAAAACCCTGGCAAATGATTCTGATGTCTGGAAGCAATGTAAATTATAAGCCCAAGCTTCAGGTGTACAAATTCATCTAGTCTTGACTTGGGACCGATTCACAACCTGGCAATCAAGTAAGCTCAGTCAGAACAGAAACTATATAGATGGAGCAAGGCATGGAGGTAACTGTGAAGAACTGGAGGAAAATATAAACAAACTGCTGTCAGAAAGGCATGTAGGGGGAGGATAGTATAACAACATACAAGTGGGAGCCATATTAAAAGTGAGTTTGGAGTAATTTCAAAGATAATTGTCTCAAGAACCCACTTCATATTCATTCACAGTCACAGCAGAATAGGAAAGCTGAAAATAGCAACCTAAAGAAAAAAAAAAAATTTAAGTTTAATTTGTAGTTATACATCAACTCCTGTACCAGATTCCTGATGTCGGTTCAGCACTATTTTAATTGGAGCTATGTCAAATTAAATTGGCTATTTTCCTGATACGTGCAGTTAGTTCTCTGCCACTCCCCACTTTTAAGAAGACAGTGATTTAATATGTAAAACTGGACTGCAAGGCACTATTCAAGATGTAAAATAAAGTGCTATTTACGTAGGACACTGCTCTAAAACGTTAAGTAAATTGTCAGTGGGTATTTTGACTCTGGGAAATAACAGCAGAAGATGGCCGTTGTCCCCAAGTCTGCAGTCCAGGCATTTGATTGGCTATAAGTGAAAAACAGGATGCCAGACTACCTAGTTCTTTGGCTCTTGTGCTGCAGGACCCTTAGAATTTTTCCTTGCCTATATTTTGACACATTGCAATTGGAGGCAATGTGGAAAGAACCACAGAAAGACCGGTAAAGGAAAATCCAAAATTCCTAAGCCTATAGGACTACATATCAGGCTTTTTTTTTTTTTACTAATCTAATGTTTTAAAAACAACTGAGAGTTGTCATTTTTATCTTCCATAATGCACCATAAAATACTTGAACGATACTAGTTCAGAAAAATAGGTAATGGCTGGATTCTCAGTTAGGGAATGTAATTTGTTTTTAGTTCAATGCATCTTTGGTGTAATACAAACCCAGTCAGTGTTACAACCCCTGGTGCCCTTCAAAATAGTATTGTTAAAAATCACATATTTCACTTTAAAAATAAGGCTCAGATGTGAATATTCTCTGCTAGGCTCACAAAACTATTTTGACTTTCAACCCCTGAAGACACTGAAGTCTCTTCCCCAGTACTCAAATCTGCCTAGCTGTGTGGATATGGTGTGCTCCATGGAGCAGATGCATTCTAACTCGGGGTTCCTCAACCTTGGCAACTCTAAGATGTGTGGATTTCAACTCCCAGAATTCCCCAGCCAGCTTTGAATTCTGGGAGTTGAAGTCCGCACAGCTTAGAGTTGTCAAGGTTGAGGAACCCTGTTCTAATTCCAAACAGGCCGTCACTTGATGTTTGATTTTGAGTATTTTTTTCTCAATATCCAAAACTTGCATACTCACTGAATAACTTTGTTATACAACAGGATGTATGAGGGGAAAATCTAGAGGTTAATAGCAAGCATTTGTAAATGAGGAAAAAAATGAAAAGTCTCTTGCCAGCTACCACACGCTTAGCAAATGTATCAGTGACCCCAACAGGTTTCATCTCAACAATATATGTAAAGTTTCATTTCCGATTTTTAAAACAGTGACGTTAATTTTCAATGCAGTAAGTTTTTAGTCAGTGTTAGTACTAAAAACATGAACAACTAGTATACTTTTAGAACCATCAGACTTTACTTTTGGAGAAGCTAACACTTTTCAAAAATTCATGAAGTTCGTATTAAACAAGAAATTAACATCTCATGTTCTACACTTTTCTTCAGCTTCAAAAAAGTTTTGTACTTTGTTACAGTATAGCAAGGCACATAGAATCTCTTCCTTCAAAACACAGATGTACTCCCTGAAATAATTTTAAAATCCTCAAAGCAATATGAAATACTACAAACGTTTTTCTTTTTTTCTCCAAAAATTCTCTCTTCAAGACCACACACATTTAGAAAAGTGATTTAACAAGCACATGAAATTGATTCTTTACATACTTGTACTTGTAATACAAATATATTGAATTAGAGCTTTTCTTATTCTGGATTACATTGTTTAAAAGATTAGACTCCCATTTAATAGTTATCATTTCTAGTGCCTTTGAAAATTTACATATTTAAAAAACAAAATAAAACAAAAACCACAAGCACTGTTGGGGTCACACAACCATCTCTTTTTTCAAATATTATTATTTCATCAATGGACTTGGAATTAAATGTTTAAGTGCTTTTATTATCTTATCTAGTATTGTCAAAAAAACTTTCTAATTCCTTTTTTGGCCAAGAATATCTTTCCAGAAAAACAATTGAATTTAAGAGGTAGATTTCTCCATGATGCACTTATTTATTTCAAATAAAAAGCCAAAGTTCTTTTTAGAACAAAAATCACATCTTGAAAAAAGCTTGGTACATTATTTAATACAGTTCAGTAACATAACAGTCCTGTGCAGGAATGAGAGCTGTTTAGAAACCAATGCAATCTTCCTTAAAATACAAGCCTGCCAACGGTACTAAACCCTCCCCCACCACCTCCACCAGTTGGACCACAACTCCCTGGGGGGTCATTGTCATCAAATCCATTTGGCCGAAAGGAACACGAGGCTGCAGCTGCTTCTAGGGCCTGGGTTCGAGCACTAAGTTCTTGCTCCTAAAAGACAAAAATAACTGTGGTCACACACACAAATTAATTTTTAAGAAAACTGATTATGATTCAGACTTCAGCAAAAAAGCAGGGAACAGAATTCTACATATCAATAGATCAATACCATTTATCCAATACTTCTTCAGTTATCAGCTCAATAAATGTAAAACACCCCACAAATAACCCAGAAGTGTCCATTTTTGTACCAGTTTTAGAAATGTTTGCTTTAAACTAAACTATAACTATTTAACATTTCAAAATTCTTTAAAGTCTTTTAAGAAGCAGACACTGGTATTTCGTAATTCTAGTATTCTCCAGAACTTTCTGGAAAAAAAAAGTTTGTACAGTTCTAGTTAGTTTGCCTAGTGATGAAAAAGAACACATTACAAGTCCTGTATGAAGACACTCCTAGTTTTGCAATGATTGATTTAGGGTGGAGGCAAAATTCTGTTTACTAAACTACCAGAGATAATTAAGAGCATCAAATATTAGTGTTACAGGAATCCTGTATAATTCTTTGGCAATTTTTCTGGAACATGCTTTCAGTTCTACCAGAACCATGGCTGAGTAAGATGTATAACAGATCAAGGACTTGAATGAATGTTCATATCCTTTTTATTCCTACTGAGTATGCATTCATTAACTGGTAGAGCTATGTAAAGTTTTGAATGGATCAATAGATTCAACAGAGCTTTGATTAAATCAACTGACTGAAGCAGATTTGTTAATCAACATGGGGGTCTGCTTGAGAGCAGTTAAAACAAATGAAGTGGCTCCAAAGCACTTCAGAGGTTTGATGGATTTTGTGTGGCTTTTGGGATTCTTACAAATAATATACAGTGTTGCAACTTCAGCACCATGTTGCTGCATTGAATATTATGATTTCTGGCATTGACATGAGCAGCTGGCCAGTAAGTTTTATTTCTTCATTACATCTTCTACCAATCAGCTCTTTTGCACAGGGAAGGCTAACCTCAGGGTTTCTTTCACTTTCTCAGCTGTCACCTTCTTTAATAATGGCCACTCATAAGCCTTAATTTTGTTCTCTCTTGCACTAATGGAATGTGCTGGTCCTGCAAACACAACTGGAAGTTCAACTCAGCTTCCAGCATTGTAAATATAGACTCAAGGTTATTAATTAATTAGATGTATATGGCCACCCACTTGACATACAGTATGACTCTGGATGGCAAACAACAAATTAAAATTAGTAATAAAAACATCAACAAAAAGTATCACACAACGTCCTTGTCCAATGCCAGAGAAAATAGCAAGTTTTTAATGTCTTACAGAAGGCCATCAGGGTCAGGGCCATTCAAATCTTGGGGAAGATGTTATTCCACAGGGCAGGTGCAACAACAGAACAGGCACACTTCCTAAGTCCCATCTGGCAACATTGTTTAATCAAGGGGAATGTATGTTGAATCATGCCTAACTTGTCAGAACTTATGTGAAGTAAAAAGAAGTAAAAGAATAAGGTTGCCATTCTTTTAAAATGTGCTTGAGTAGGAAAGGTTTAAGTCTCTACTCTTCTAAAAATAGGGGTGTAGTGGCAATGGCATAGATGCCTCTCTCTCTTCTGTGCCACCCAATTTATTTATGAGTTGCCTATCTTTATGGCATTGTATCTGATTGTACTAACCTGCTTCTGTTGTCATGCCTAGCTAACCCAAGACATTATAGGCAAGCCATATCCTTGATACAAGCAGGGATTCCATTATATCAAAAAGTAAGTGAAGCTGCTTCAGACATTTGAAATTTCCTCATTATAAACTAAAGGGAAATCTTTTTCCAAATCAAATCTTGAAGTGGTGTGAATCCAATTGGATTGCATTGAATTTTAAATCACAAAGTTAAGCTGTATCGTATCACCTTCAAAACTCCAATTTTGGTCTAATCAGGGCTGATTCACACAGGACTACTGACCACCTTCTTAGACTTCCTGATAGGAATTTGTTTTGAGACCTACCTAGCCTTGAGAAGGAGTGAACCTGGGTTTTGTGGATAAAAATGTGTTCTATCATCAAGTTAACTCTTCACTTCCATTGGAACCATAGCTTTACAGTGAATTAACAGCCTTTGTTACAGTCAGGAAGATTTATAAAATTAGTGGACAATTTAAGTGAATTAGCCTTTGCAATCATCAATTTGTATGCATTTCTTAGCCTAAAACCAAGATAGCTAATTCTGTACCAGCATAAACTTCCTTTTTTGGTCTCAGGACTGAGCCAATTTTGAGGGTAAGATGATATTTACAGACAAAAATACAGCCAACTAAAAAATAAGTATGATTGAAATGGTTGATGTAATCTCATCAAGCAGCTGCTTTAAGGGGGCCCTTTAAGGTCTTTGTTTCTGTCACTACAGAAAAAAAAACTCCACTGGTCAGACACTGACCACCAATTTTAAATCCATCACCAACTCATTGTTTTAAAACATTGCCGAAATTTGGCTTCTTTAGTAAAAATTATGACCCATTATTTGATTGCTTTCACAAATTTTGTTTCTTACTTTCACCTTATCCACATAAACATCCAAATTATAGATTATTTATCATTTCATTATTATGACTACGTAACTCTACACCTAAAAACGCATCACTAGGTTCTTGCCTTTTCTCAAATCCCATACAAATATTGCAGTTGTCAAATTCTTCTATATTTTCTT
The DNA here is from genome assembly GCF_035149785.1 of Candoia aspera. NCBI lineage: Eukaryota > Metazoa > Chordata > Lepidosauria > Squamata > Candoiidae > Candoia > Candoia aspera. The sequence continues at coordinate 40,484,403 of NC_086160.1, forward strand.
TAATACTTTTTCCCTACCATCCTTTATCTATAATCCTTCTGTCTAGTCACATCACTTATTTGTCTCTCTCTCAATTCTCATCCCTTTAATTCTCATACTTGCTTGTGGGAAAAGCCAAAGCTTATGTAATTAAAACAACAGTCTTTCCTTGCATCCATACCCATTTTTCCTAGAATACGAACCTGCCAAACCTGTTATTTATAAAGCCAATGTGCAAAGCTGGAGTTTTGCATTAACAATAAATGTGATTTGAGAGGAATGTGCTAAGTGTTCAAGGATAGCATGGCTAACATGGAGATTCTGCTAGTATTCCATATTCAAACAATTAGATATTATCTGGGTTGTTTTTCCTTTCTGGAAAGGACATGGGATGGAGAGACAATATTCCATTAGGTGCTTTGAACTCACTTTTTCCCCTTAGTTATCAAGATGGAGTTGCTGGGACACTTCATCAGGGCCTAAAAGTAGTAATGGCTACTTAGCCTGAGGGCTAAAACAAATGGATACTTGAATCAAATAAAACATATGATGCTCCTTTTGAGGAAGAGATCTTTCACCTGTTTTGGATGAACTTGAATTCTCCTTGAAAAACAAGTATGCAGTCTGGAAAAGTTCCTAGTTTAAGCTTTACTATCAGGATGAGCAACTTGCACAGAAATAACTGTCCATTTCAGTTCAACTTTAACTGTTATTCAGTATGTAGTGTTTAAAATATTAGACTGAGAAGATCCAAGTTCAACACTACATTCAAGTTGACGTCTGGTCTAATGACTGCTGAGGCAGCAGCCACATCACATCTATCATATAATATCTGCACTAATGTCCACTTTCTTTCATTTGAACTGATGATTGCTTTTGGGTTCAGGATACAAAGAAATTACCTACCTTAATATACTAGCTGCTTGCTTAAATTAGGACACACATTTCTATGTCCAACCTAGGGGGGAAGCACATTTCATAGCAACAAGAGATAGATCCTTTGTGGGAGGTTTACCACTTTGTGGAATATCTTGATTATTCTGATAAAAATTTGATAAACAAATAAATTCTAGGAATACAGATGACGCCCTCTCTTGATGTAGTTTAACAGACACTACAGATCTCTTTATTCACCATGCCATTATATTTTATATATGTGCTATTTATGTTTTATCTGCTTCTCTTGTATTTTGACTGTACTTATATAATATTATCATTTTAGAGAGTTGTAAAACACCAAGATAAAGGCACAGGCAATAGAGTGGTGAGCTGGAGTTTAATATTTTTATTTTAATGGTTATTCTGTGGTTATTCCGAGTTTAAAATTTTCTTTTTCCTAGCACCACAATGCTACAGAATAGTTTTTACATCAAAGCAAGCACAATTGTCTATGACTAACGATCAAGTAGCATACTTAACATATGCTAAGATTTTGTAATTTTGCCCAGGTAAATTTCAACTGGATTCCATTTCCAACTTACTCAGATTAGAATTATTCAAAGCTAATGTGAGCCACCCAGAGTCACATATGTGAAATGCGCAGCTATATAAACTGAATGAATGACTTCTTGGGATGTGTATTATTGGGAGGAGGCACGTGATTGGGTCTGGGCAGTGGTTAATAATTCCTTGAGGGAGGGGGTGGTTCTGTCAGCTCTTAAGGAGGCGGTGGTGCACCCTCTCCTCAAGGGGCCATCACTCAACCCAACCAGTCTGGATAGTTTTCATCCAGTCTCCAACCTCCCCTTTTTAGGGAAGGTTGTGGAGACAGTGGTTGTGTGGCAGCTGCAAAGGGCCCTGGATGAAGCAGATTATCTGGACTCTTTTTAGTCAGAGTTCAGGCTGGTTACAGGACTGAGATGGAATTGATCACACTCTTAGATGACCTCTGGCAGCAGTGTGACCATCCTCACTCTTCTTGACCTCTTGGCGGCCTTTAATACCATTGATCATGGTATCCTTCTGGACTGGCTTCAGGAGTTGGGGATGGGCGGCAGAGTGTTGCATTGGTTCTCTCCTTCCTCTGGGGTTGGTTCCAGTTGGTGTTGATGGGGCGGCGGGCAAGACTAAGTGGCTTTGGGTATGTGGGCCTTCTTCCAGTGACAAGGTTTTTCCATCACTGGTCCTGGATGGGGTTGGACTGCCCCAGACAGACCCAGTGAGCAATCTGGGGGTCCTTGTAGACTCATGGCTCCTGCTTGAAGAGCAGGTGGCAGCGTGGCTAGGAGGGCCTTTGCACACCTTCGGGTTGTGTGCCAGTTCTGCCCATTCCTGGATTGAGAGGCTTTGTTCAGTCATTCATACCCTCATGACCTCCCATCTTGATTACTGCAATGTGCTGTACATGGGGCTGCCCTTGAAGAGCATTTGGAAGCTTCAACTGGTACAGAAAGCAGCTGCATGGGTAGTAAATGATGTCAGATATTCAACACATGTAACACCACTACTGTGTGAGCTGCATTGGTTGCCAGTGTGCTTCAGCATGCAATTCAAGGTGCTGGTTGTCACCTTTAAAGCCCTTCATGGCTTAGCACCAGGTTACCTAAGGGACTATCTTCTCCCAGTTGTTTCTACCCGTCCAATTTGATCCTCCCTTCAGAGATTAGGACGTCCCCAACCCTGTTGGCCTTTTTTAAGGCCATGAAGACCTGGTTATGTGCCTGGGCCCCCTAGTGTATTAATGGCCCCGTTTCTTGACTATATTAACATCCATGCACTGTTGACTTGGCAACCATATATATTTATTTTGTATTTTTAACTGTTTTAATTATTTTAACTGTTTTATAATTTTTATGATTGTAAGCCACCCAGAGTCACTTGTTGAGATGGCCGGCCACAGAAATTAAATTAATTAATTAATTAACTTGAGACTTTCAACGTTAAATATTCATTAAATAATGGAAGTACAAGGAACTGATATCCCCCACTTTGGCTACTGCTCTTGGTTTTAAAAACAGAACTGAAGCATACTGCTTAGGTAGAAAGAGATTTAGATTCAGCATATTGAAAAATATGAACACTTTAGCAAATTCCTCTCAAATCAGCCTAAACTCTTGGGAGAGCTTTTTGTCAAAGTGAATTCTAAATTGTGGTTTACAATATCCTGAGTTTTTAAACAACTTATTTTCATGTAAAGCCTTTAACTCTATAGTTATAATATTTACGTATTCAACACATGCAGATAATAAAATACTTAATAAAAATAATCTTAACAACATTATGGCTGTGATTCCATATATTTTGGATCCCATATCCAGAAGAACTACATGTTATTTCAATTCAGAAGATATTTTAAGATTTTTTTTTTCAGGAAACATTAAACCAACTCATTTTGTTTTTAAACTGTGAGGTTAACTCATTATGAACACAATTCACATTAGATATTTCAACTACTCCCCATCTATACAGAATTAACATCAGATCTCATAAACAGATGTTTTGAAAACTGTTTATCACTGAAGATTGCCAGTCCATGTTTCTATTATACTTCTAATATATATTATACTTCTATTATACTGAACTATGCTTCAAATATTTTTTTATTCCTTCCCCAGAAATCTGGCAATTCTAAATTTTAGCAATCCATGAAGTTATTTATCTCAATAATGCTGGTTAATACAAAATAATTTACTTAGATTAGTATTCCCTACCTTGTATCACAGTCCACATTTACAGTAATTACACAACTGATTTCCTTCAGGTTAATATCTGCACCTTACCTGCAAATATAGCTTATTGTCTTTTGTAATAGCATCCATAAGTTCTTTCTGTAGAGGAGGATCTCCATTGATCCAGAGCCCACTGGCTGATTTAGCACTGATAGCACCAGCACTATTCTGTTTTTTGTAAAACAGCACATAAGCAGTATCTTTGGGGAATCTGCTTGTAATTTTCTGGACTGACTGAAATGAGGTAAACGTCACTCTGCTGTCATTAAATAGAAACCATTCCTTTGACACTTCATTTTCATCCAGATCCTTTCCAGTAGCTGCAGTGGGAATCTCTCCGGCCATTAAATTGCTTTGAGGATAAGTTAAAGCCAGGCTTTGGGACTGATCAAAAGATCCTAGTGAAGACCCTGAATTAGCAACATTTCTTGCATAAGAATAATAATGCCCACTTTCAGAAGATATGCCAGAGTGAACAACTACAGAACTTAATACATAAGGAATGAGTTGAGGGCAACCTACTTCTTCAGCACCAGAAGGCTTAAGTTTTTTAGCTAGATTCTCCCCTGTGTCAGAAAACTCAACACTCATAGACCAAATGCCTGACAATGTACTCAAGGAAGAGAGAGCTCTATTGACAGGTAATTCTAGAACAAGTGGAAGAGACACATTGTCTAGGATTTTGCGCCTAATATGACACTTGGGATCATATGAAAATCTCAAAAGAGTAAGAATGAGGTATTCTGGCTCCTCTACAATCTGCATTATTTTTTCTGCATTTTGTAAGGAAGCACATTTTTCACAAAAGTATTTGTTATCCCCTTTAAGAACTTCAGGTGCCAAAAAATAATTTAGCAAATCAGTAACTGAAGGAGTAACTTCACTAATGTGTTTCTGCAAGTTATCCCCAACTTCAGCTTTACAGATAAAAGGATCAGTAGCATTTTCAGAGTTTGAGTCAATGGGGGGATCTTTCAATGTCCCATCATTTGTGACCATCTCACAGGAATCACCAACTGTTAGAGCACCAGATGCCATCTCTGTTGCAGGGCTCAATGCCCTACCACTGACTTGTTCCATGGAGTCATCTTTCTCTTCAGATGAATGTTCTACAGTTGGTGGACCAACATTTTTAAAGAATACTGGAGGACAAAAAGCAAGTGAAAGGTCTGTGAAGGCTTCTTCTTTATGAGAAGTACTTTTGCAATTTAAACAGCATATGCTTGTTTGCAGTTTCCCTCGAAACATTTTTTCTATCAAGGTTCTCTCCTCTTTCATTGTACAAGACTGCTTGATAAACAGTTGAGACTTGTTGGACACCTCTTGGACCAGGGAATCTTCATTCATATCCTCAGGAAGCTTTGATGAAGACAGAACTTTCAAGGTTCTCTCTTCTTCATGTAGCCTTAGAAGGAAAATAATTCTATTCAAATTATATTGCTCTCCACAAATTTATCTGCTATTTGATACATTGCTATGTTCCCGTATGGTTATACACACATCCAGTTATTTACTAGGACAAGATTAGAGTGGAATGAAAGGCTCTGAATGCCTCCCCACCCCAACCCCCAGCAATAGCTTAATACTCTGCTCCGTTACTTTAATTCCAGCAAGTACTTTACTTTAGTTCAGCCCTAGCAGTGGGATAAAGTTTTAATTATTTGGCCCATCATGTGAATTTTATAGACAGAGAAACATTCCACCGTAGAGATTCAAGTGGTTTTTAGGAAACAGTAGCTGAAAACCAAAGTTGTATTGAAAGAGATTGTGATTGAGATGTCACACATGTCAAAAGCAAAACTTGTATTTCAGCATGTATTTCAGATTATATAAAATTCAATTATTTTATTTTTAACTAATAGTTGTCTTTACAAAGATACCATATTTTCTGTACCTGAAGATTGGGAAGACTGCTTCAGTTTTGTAACTCTTTGTGAAGAAAGTCTATAGTGAATGCTTCTTAACCAACAAAGTTAAAAGAAATACATTACCTACAACATATTTTGCATATAAAACGTATTTAAAAAACAAGTATCTTGGACTATGAATCCCAGAGTATCATTACCTGTCTAGTAGGAACCTAAGATATTCAGAGCAGTCCTGCTGAGATCTAGAAGTGAACCAGGGAGGCCTAGATGCCTCAAAGAAAAGGCGAGGAGCATACGCATCCCTCTAGACCCAAAAAGCAAATAAGATAAAGTAAATTTCAAACACTGACAGTATTCTGGACAGCATTTCATAATTTGTGAAAAAAGGAATCAAGTGACTAGAATGAAAATATAGTGGTGGAAGAGCCAAGGGATTAATGAACTGTACTGATTGCAGAAGAAATCCAAATATGTAAGTATCTATTTCACAATTTCATGTTCAAGTTTAATCTTATCCCAAACTATTAATTTAGAATTAAAAAGTATATTTGAAATACAGGAAAAATAATAGCTTAGTTATAATTAAAGACACTAAATGGAATTTTACGTATTCAGGTGCAACAACAATGACAATTGTTTAATATCCTCTTCCAAAGTAAAGTTAGACATTAATCATAACCTCTTAATATATTGCTTTAAGTTGTGGGGGAGCCTCGTGTGGCACAATTTTTTTTCATAAAATATTGAGTGGCAGCTCCAAATATTATAGCTTTAATATTCAGAAAATAAAGAGTTATACAGACCTGTGTATGAGCAAGAAATGCAAAAAGATGTTGCAATTTTCTCATTAGTGAATTGCACCCATTTAGATTTAATGATAACACATGTCTCCTGAAACTGCAAAAATAAGAAAAATGAGATGTTTTCAGATACATACTTATACACACAAACATAATCTGATGTTTCAAGCATTTTTCTATGTAATTTCTAATAATTTAATTGTGCTCCAAATCATATTAGTAATACAAGACTGCTTATATTTAAATGAAATCTTAATCATAAACTATACTTTTGAAAAACAATTTAAATTAATCACTTTGGGAAATGACTTGGTTTTGGTTTGAAATTTACAAAAAATACAGACTTAAAGTAAATGTCTACCATTATAAAAATGCAGAAAGAATGCCTTTGAATTTCCTTCAAATATAGAAATATACTTAAATTTGATTTTCAGTAACTCACATTGAAAGTATATAAATGGGAAAATATATACCACTACAAGGTCAGTATACTTGGTATGTAAAATTTTGAACTCCAATATATATTCTTTGTGATTCAAATTTTGTTGATCAAGATGTTAACTGAGGCAAGGAAACACATTGTCACTACTTACTCAAATTCTTACTATCTATATTCAAGCCATAATAATAATAGTATTATGTAATACTATTATTACTAATAGTAATAATAAAAATTTAAATTTAAATGCCATTCAATTCCCAGCAACTCTGGGCAGTTTACAAATTGTTAAAAACATTTAAAAACAAGTTAACAATACAAGAAACACAAAACAAAGAAACAAAGATGGCAAAGAAAACAAAGAAAACAAACCTGGACAGGAACAAGGGAAAGGAAGAAAAGAGGTGTCAATTGTCCTCGCCAAAGGCTTGGGGGAACAGTTACATCTTCAGGGCCCTTTGAAATCCCAGTAGGGTAGGGGCCATTTGAATCTTGAATTTTAAAAATGCAATATATTTTTTAAAAAGGAAAATACTGCATACAAAAAAGTTGCAATACTTAAAACAAAGAAGTTTAAACTTACTCTGTAGCCATGAATAGTGCCTGAATCACACTGTTCATGTAACAAGTATTTCCTAAATTAATCAGACCAGTCTTTCCGGTTTCAGATTTTCCAGAAAATCTAGACAGACAAGATTGCAAAGAACTGGACTGAGATGTCCAGGCACTCTGATTCAGTATCATCTTAATTTTCTCTTCACTGGGTTTGGGAAGCTCCTATAATGAAAACAGAGAGGCAAGTTGAACACTGAGCAGCTAAAATTGTATTATGCATGTGTTTTTATTACACTTGCATCTACAAAAACAGCAGTCTAGCAGTCTGTGTCCCACTACTTCCAAATCTTAGCAATTTCTCTGCTGAAAAAAGTGCCTCTCAATTTGTAATCTGACTGCAACATATAACCACCTTGCTTTGCCATGATATCCAATCTTTTTCTTTCTTGCAGAGCACATCAAAGTTCAAAGGTAAGTTAAGTGCTCACCAATCCTTTACAGAAGCTGTCTGACATCTTGTGGAACTTTACTACATAAATCTAAACACCACATATCATTCTTCTCAAACACTTTTCTTCCCTTGCTAACAAAAATGATATGTGAAAGGATTTTTTCTTTATGATCTGGCAATCTTTGGGCTAATTTAAACAGTAATGTCTGGAATCAAAGAACTACCCAGCATGATTTTTTCTTCTTACTAATTAACCAGCAAGAAATAGCTCTATGAAAATCTTCCCATGTAAAAGTAAAAATATCCATTACCATTTTCTTTTATGGATAAAACAACTCAAGATCTTATTTAAAAGATCTATAATAATTACACTGTTATATTTTACTCTGCTTCTGATTTCAGTGTTTTTTCATTACTGTTTCCTGAAATCAGAAGCAGCTGACACAGTTTTCATGTGGAGAAGTAAGAAATGATGTTTAAACCCTATAGCACTGAAGTATTTGTATTTCCATACCTTTATTGCTTCTAGAATGGGTTCATAAAGTTCTGGGAATCCAGAGTAATGATACATCATACAGTGTATTAACTCACTGAGCTGTCCCAAGAATGCTGTGCTGGTGGGCAGACCATTACTTTTGATGGATATTACCAATTTAACCACGTGTGGAACAATCTAATTTTAAGATAAATAGATTAATGATTGGCTTGCTTCTTGAACTTTAAAATTATAACATATAATACAGTTTTAAAGAAAATCATAGTATTATGAAGTCAGAACATAATAATAATGAACTATGATATTCCTATTACATAACATATTAATTGATCAGTTTTGTTCTTTAGTTTTTAAATTAGGAACTTCAAGTTAAGAAACATAATTTCACATTTTATTGGGGTAGAAATCAGGATAGCCACTAATAATACACTGCTGCCCTACATGTTGTGGTTGAAACATTTACTAGCTTTTTAAAATTTATGTTAAGTCTGCAACTGTACAAACCGTTCTATGTTCTATGAGCCCTTCCTGAAATTAGTTTTACAGCTCCAGCTAGTGTGATATACATCACCTCTGCTAGCAAATAAAGAAATAGCTTAAGTGCTAAAAAAAAAGAATATTCCATAATTTTAGAATTAGCAGGGTGCATCTCTGATCTTTAGTTCCTAAGAATTTTTAATTACATTTTCATTTGCATTGACAGTTCAATTTTAACCTATGCTGTTCTTTATAACAGTCCTCTGTAGCAATATAACAAATAGAAAGAATTGCATCCAAGTTCATTCTTTCATTGATGACAGGCTTTTTAAATTCAGCTCAGGCTTCAATGAAGCAAAAGGGCAAAACAGTTTTTGCTGATTTCGCTTTCTCTCTGCATTAGCCAATCCTATTTCAGACAGTTATAGAGGTGGGTATAATGGAGGGGGCAACATGATGGAATGCAAAAAACAGGTTAAAGAACTTTTGACCACTGAAATAACAATAATTTGATACAACCCACTATAAGATGCAACACTCTTAGAAGGAAAGCACTAAGAAGTAGACATCAGTACCAAAGTATCACTCTCCCCACTATACACATTTTACTTCTTTATATAAATACTAAGGGAATTCCTGTTACTTAGATTTGTTTTAAATTTTTATGACATAAGCCATCAAGATACAGGAAAATAAAACTGAAGTTAAGAGTCAGATGTTACATAACCAAAATTTATGTTTCAATTTTTTTCCCAAGTTGTAAGCAGGACTTACACCAACTGTGGTTTTGGTTTTATTGATAAAATAGTAAGATGGCATGCTTACAGGTATTTTCTTTTTAACTGATACGTTTTAAAGCTCAAATGATAAAACTCACCAAGTGAAAAGCCTCTGGAGAATGCTGAAAACTGAGCAACATATGAGAAAGAACAGCCAAAGCCCCAGGTCTCACAAGAGGAAACCAAAGGCGATTAAATACCTTGAAAGAAAAGGAAGAATTGTTACTAAAATTCAGAAATTTACAGCAGTGTTATCATATATTTACAAACACAAAAATCAAATTGGATGAAGAATTTCTATTAAAAAGCCTCCCGTTTTTAATAACATTAACTAAAAGTCTAATAATTATTGAGTAATAATACTTACCAATTCAATCTTAAGCAAAGTAACATCAATAAGGATAGTAAACTTCTGAACTGCAGCCAATCCTTTCAGCAGTGCTATCACCCAGGTCTCCACATGCTGAGCTAGTGGCCAGGACAACCAGTCAATCATTCTGAAAAGTGATGAATTTCTCTTTTTTTAGTATTTCAGCTGCAAAACATATATCTCAGTCACCTAATTTCTGAAATCTGGCACTGGTTTACATGTTATATTCATTATATGAAGATCATCATAGGTCACACTGAGACTAGCACTGTATGATGCTTTGGCTGGGGGAAAAAGTTTTGCCAGATAGCTTTTTTGCTGTGGGGAAGCTATACCAAATATTCAGCATTTTTGCCTCTTGTTTCCTTCAAGGTAACACATATTTTGCTATTTGTAGTGCTCTATAGAATAAATTGTGTGGATGTCATGGACAAAGATGAGCAGTTTGATTCCCTCCTGGTTTTTTAACATTACGTAAACAAATAAAACTTTCAAAGCCAATAGACATTCTTTACACTTTCATCAATCCATCATCAAGACATCTATTATAGGAAAAAGCAAATTCTTGCAGCATAATTTGATATTCCTCATATAATCTTCCACAATATTAAGATTTGCTGCTGAACCACAATATTCACCATTTTTTTTACATTTTAAAATATTTTTTCTTCCAGATTTGATTTTAAAAATCCATGTAAGACCAGCAATCAGCAAAACTCACATTAACAGTGATAATGACCAATATATGTTTCCACATTCTATAATTACCTGAGATCCCCTTTCTTTGGAAAGCAGAAGTGCTGCTGATTTTTGCTGGAAATATAAATCTTATGATTTAAGTTTAAAAATGTGAATTTCTCCCCCTTTCCTAACTTTAGGTTAGTTTCTAGGAAAACTGCATTGCCCATCAACATTGATCCTAGAAGGTAAGATACAGTACATAAAATGAAACACCCCAAGGTGGAAAAAGATGGATAATCAGGTACAGAAGCTTGCAAACTATACAGGGTGAGGGCTAGAGAGATAAGTGTCGAAAAGAAAATATGGGGAAAAGTAGTTCTAACCCTTTACATGTCCTGTAGATAAATTCCAAAAAAGTTTAAAATTACTATGAAAAACAAACCTTTACTATGAATTCTCCATTTTTCATTACTTTTCTTTTTGTCAGTTAAAATCAAGCCTGCAAAAATATTCCCATTTCTAATGGACTGGCACTAGTTTCTTAACGTATGCATGGTCTCTGTGCAGACTACAGCAATTAAAAAAAAATACAGGTACATTTCTTGCAGTAAACTTAGGAATGAGCTTTTGTGATCACAGATAAATTATTTCCATAAATTAAAACAGGTACCATACAGCCAATCCATCTTTTAATAATTTGTTAGCTAATGAACAATAACAAAATATGTTACTTCAGATATACTTCTACTTATTCTACCTTGGAAGAAGGGGTAGGGAAGGAAAAATAAGATATAGGCATTTCTTATCTAGAAATTATCTAGCTTGCTGCATAGCTAATATACGTTGCCTAAATTAATGCCAAAATAAATTTTGTCCTATTCTATACAGATTATTTTAAAAGCATTATTAACTCCAGTTAATATTGGTATATAATTAACAGTCTTTATTTCATCATCATCATCAAATTTGTATGCCACCTGACTCCTGATTTCTTTCATGTTTATATGCGGCCTTTTCTATGCCAGGTTACCCACATATCAAACTAATATCTGTAATCTAGTTTTGTGAATGTGTGTGCATATGTATGTATGTGTGCTGAACTGTAATAGCCAGTAACTAGTAAAGATAGACATAAATCCAAAATCTTGAATTTTAATACATTATTTTTTTGAGGCTCATTTTTTTTCAAAAACTCTGACTTGGTTCCAGAAAGAGACAAATTGGGTTTCTTACAATGGAACTTTTCTTCTTCTTTTTTAGCACTGCTGCTTATATAAAATAACTTCTGAAAATCAGGATACCCTTTCCCAATATAACATGGAATATAACGCAGAGAGCTACAGTGGAAAGAGAGAAATTATCAGGAAAATGTTCTTAGGAACTTCTGGAGCAGAAGTTATATTGAACAATTCCACAAATTCACAATATCCCATTTTTAACACTAAAACTGACTTGCAAATTACTATTTTTATCCTCCAAGCATCCAGATTTATTTCCTAGCAGTTTATTTAAGAATTGATTTAGTTAAGCATATAAATATGAAAGCAAAATTTGCCATAATTAACTACCTCTATTAAATAAGTTAGTGGATTTGTTTATATTTCATGGCATATCCAAGCAATTTAAATAGTAATTTAAGATTCTGACTGGGCATGCTCACCAAATCATAGATGGAGGTTCCCTAGTTTGCCTAGCTGTTCCAACTGAAAAGAATAGCCAAGAAGCATGACTGGGCAATATGCACTCTAACTATAAATTAGAATTATCAACCAATCTGGTTAATTGCCATATCCAAATTAGGTCAAATAAATGCTATTTTAATGCAACACATTCCTAAATTGTAGAATACAGGATTGCATTATTTAGCACTAAATCCACTGTATTTTAGTAAAAACCCAAAATATCAAATCCATCTACTACAGCTTTTTTTTTTTTAACAGAGGCCAGTGATTGTAACCAACATATAAAAGAACTCAATCTTTTAAAGCTGTGATGCATGGGTTGGTAACCCACAGTAGTTGTCCAAGGTTGACTATTACAATGTTCTCTACATGGAAGTACCTTCATATCTAGTTCAGAAGCTTCAACTAGTATAGAGCTCAGCAGTTAGATTATTCTTTGGAAGAACTCAAAGAGGCAACAGTACACCAGAATTAAAAGTATTGCAGTAGTCACCAATTTGTTCCTAGGTGAAATACAAAGTGCTGATTATTACCTTTAAAACCATAAATGGCTTGAGTATAGGTTAAGGTAGAGAACACCTCTTTCTATAAGTTCCCATCAAATACCACTGAGAAGATTTATCTATAGCAGGGTACAAACTTTCCCGCTGACCAAGGATCCAAAACCCCCCGCCTCTTAAAAAAAGCCCTAAAACATGTATTTTAAAACAGGCTTTTAACTGATTTGTTTTTAGTATCTCAATTTTTAATTCTGATTTTGTGTTTTCCTGTAAGCTGACAAAACACTTTTGCAGCAGCAGCACATTTAATAAATACATACACACTAACCTCTTTAAATTCCTAGGATAAAGAATGAATTCAGGGTGGACACTCTTCATATTTTTTTCAAACTATCTTATGTAAGAAGTGAAGTATGTTCCAACTGGTCAAAGACAAAGTCAGTTGTCTCAGGGATTCAGATCAGCCTCATACTGACTGATCCATCCATCCATTCATCCCAAAGTATGGGATGTCTTTCTGCCACTCATTGTTCCTCTTGAACAGAGTTCTACCAAGTCATCATATCCCTATGCTTTCCACAGCTCCACCAGGACTTTCTCCTTGCTGCCCAATACAGGAAGACAGGTTACAGGTTAGATACTGTATAATCCTCATTAGTACATACAAGTGTGTTCTCAATGCCCCATATCCAGCTCAATAAACAGCCAGCAACCAATTTAAACCTCATATATAGTTTTTGATTCCTAACTTCTCAATATATGTACTGATCATTCTGAAATTTTGCAGTGAACATAGATAAGGTCAACTCTAGGTTGTTGCTCATATTCATGCAAATTGTCCACAAAAAATTAAAGTGATCTAAAGTTTCTTACAGACAAGGAACATTTATTTATTTAAACTTATAGAATCACCCATCTCATAGCAGTGATTCTGGATAGCGTACAAAGATTAAAACACCACATAGCACATAATCTATGACCATTCTGGTTAAAACAACCCTCAAAACAAAAACAAAAACAAAAAAAAACCCATTATCGTTGTCTAACTTCCCGACCCAAATGCCTGAGGACACAGCCAGGGGAATATTTAACCCAGCAACTAATGCAAATAGGAAGAAAGTATCTTTTTTTAAGGTAGGTTTATGCCTAACAGCAATGCAGACCAAGAAGGTCAGGTCTGAAGAGAATTCTTCCATGCACAGTCTTACTAAATATTGATCAAACAAGAAGGAAGTTTGTGTGCTGGAAAAAATGTAATTTAGACTGTAATCCTGTACGTCCTGTAGGTTCTGAGGACACCGGATAATTGAAAGGTAGAGAGGCAGTACTTTAACTTTGAAGAAGAAAATAAGATGTAAGATTAGAGGTGTTTTTTTTAAGGGATAAAAAGTCCTTTCTTTTTGTCTCAATTGTTGGTCATATACTTTGATGTCTAATAAAAAATATTTTTAAAAAACAGGAAAAGATGGAGACATCTCTCTGCCTTGCTATTTTATTACTGGCAGGGTACTGAAAATTACAGAGGCTCTAAGGTAAGAACACTCCATGACTGAAGATTTTGTTCTACCTCCGTGGGAAAAAGTTACATTTTCCAGAGTGTAAAAAAATCTGCAAATGTAATTGCTGAGAAATTCCTATGCTCATTCATAGTTACTTCATACTGTGCCAAGACATTCAGAATCAAACACTGTTCCAAATTCCAGTACTCATATTCTACATCTATAATTTAACAAACTTTTCTAATAAATACAAACTGAAAATTTGAAGAGGCTGCATTAATTAATTCATGGATTGAAGACACAGAATGGCAATTTCCAAATGAAAGTTAGTAAAAACTTCCTAAGAACAGAAGTGTGGGACCAATCAGTGAAGCAGTGAAGGGTCCCTTCACTCAATGTGTTCAGGGGAGGTTACACAGCTATTCGCTGAGATGCTTTAATCTGGATTTATGCACTAAGCAGAGAGCTGGACTTAATGGCCCCTTGCAATTCAGTAATTCTTTATCAGAAAAGGGTAACCTTCCAATAGCAAGAAGGGCCATGCCAGACTGCATTATTTTTTTCTCATTTAAGGAATTTTTAAGGTTGCAATATTGACTGAATTAATCAACAGAAACATTTTGATAAATTAACACACATTCTTGATTAGCGAAGCAGCAATTTATAAACAGAATACATATGTGTTTATTATTGTAAATAAATGCTTTCAAAAATCTTGAGTAACATGCTAAAGCTTAGAAAAGACATTCTTCTTACAAACAAGAATCTAAAACAAGTGCAAGCACCTTAAAACTGTGTTTTCTTCTTTTCAAAATTACTGCTTTATTTGTTGAATGAGTTTTATAGGCTGCTTTCTGGGGGGAAGGTGGCATGCCTGGTGACCTCTCCTAGTTTTATACCCACAGTAACAAGACTGTGAGGTATGTTGGGCTGAAAGAGACTAGTCTACAGTCTCCCAGGAGACCTGTTTCCAAATAGATCTTGAATCTAGGTCTCACAGTCCAAATCCAATTAAAAATACTATGTTCAGACATATGCAGATTTAATCTGCATATTAAATGGCATGGACCTGGTTATTTGAGGGACCACCTCTCCCCAACTGTGTCTACCTGTCCCATTAGGTCTGACAAGAGAGGCATGCTTCAGGTCCCATTTGTTAGGGAATGTATCCTGCAGGGCCCTAAAAGAGAGGCTTTTCTGTTGTGGTACCTGCCCTTTGGAATATCATCCCCCCAGAGATTAGACCAGCTCTGACCTTGTCAGCCTTCACAAGCCTTACAGACATGGATTTGGCAGTGGGCCTGGAGATCAGGTGGTGTGGCTGAGCCTGTACAATGGTTATGTTGATTTGTCATTGATGAGTTTGTTTTTACCTCTGCTGCTGTATATATGTATGTTGTCAGTAACTGCTTGTTATGTTTTATGCTGTTGTTTCAATATTGTTAGTCACCCAGAGTCATGAACTTGAGATGAGCAGCCATATAAGTTGAAATAATAAATAATCTGCCCTTTCAAATGCATACACTAAACAAGATGTTTAACTGAGTTAACAAGTACTCTTTTGCCAGACTGAAGACTATACCTGCACAAAGCTTGCGTCATACTTGCATCTTTTACATTTGGATCTGTGGTAAGGCTTCCAATCAGGACTGTAATCATTTGTAAAGGGATATGCTGCACGAGACTTGCCAAAGCAACCGAAGGTTCAGAAGTATCTAAAATTGCCAAACATATAGGAAATTTATACCTTCCTTCTGCTTTTCCCTGTTAAGATTTGAATCAATTTTAAAAGGCTAAGTTATTATGCAATTACAACTACTTATTCAAGGTTTAAGCATATTCTTAACCAAAGCTCTCAGATTCTCTCCCAAACACAGAAGGAATAATATTCAGCGGAAGCTCCTTGCCAGGTACTGTTTGAGCATTGCTTCCTACTTTCATTTGGAGAAAGGCAAAGAAAGCTACAAGACTAGTGGAGAAATCCATTCTTTCCCTTCCTCTAATGGGGCTTTCCTAGATCAAAGTTCACCTCACAGAGAGTCTGGATATAACACAATGTATTTCTGAATATTACACATTACAGTGTAGTACTACTAGTAAAGTATGATTGTGACACAAATAAGATAAAATTTAGATGAGAAGCATTTTCTCATCTAATTTTTTTTATTTGTCTTACGTTCATACTTTACAGTAGTACCACACTGTAAAGTGATACTACTATAAAAAGGAAATCAGCTTCAACATCCATTATTCTGTATGTAGAAAGAGCGTTTTTAGCAAATGCTACAGTTTCAGATGTATGTTGCCTCTATGCAGATAGCACCAAAACATGTGCAGAACAGCTGGGTGGTAAGAACTACACCCTCTAACTAGATTTGTACTATATTTAGCTAGTTTAACTAAACTAGTTCTACAGTAGTACAATTAATAACTGGATAATTTTTTATTTGTCAAACAGTTCACATAAAAAAAAACCTGAGTGTTTTAAAGCCAGCAGTCATTACAAGCTATGCTATATAGGTAGTACAAGAAGCCACCCAATGACATTTAATATTAACTGTAACGTCATTAATAATGTCATAACAACAAGTGACATAAAAGTTCCAAAAAATAAATAATGAAAATATGAGGTAGCTCCTATTTGGATCATCAAAGTAGGATCCAGCTTGGGTGTCAGCTGGATCCTACTTCGATGATCCAAATAGGAGCTACCTCATATTTTCATTATTTATTTTTGGAACTTTTATGTACTTTCCAAATACTTTCCAAAATATTTAATTCAGTTCTTCCTTCTTCCCAAGACTTCTAAAAGTCTAGTTACCAATTGTATTTATCAATGCAAATGCTAAACAATTTAATCATTTGTTTTACCTTCAAGATTTGAAACATTAGAAACTTTGCTCCAATCAGATATCACACAAATACTGTGAAAATCAGAGCCATATTGGCAGTAAAGAGAATGTGCTGTTCCCCAATATTTACCTAAGTTAAAAAAAGCAACCAAAGATAGGTGTAACATATCTGAGCTTCAGAAAGCTAGAGGCCACTAGATAGTAGCAAAAGATTTCAGTTTTCTGTATCGCTGTGCTGCCATCCATATTTCTGCAACCTAGATGTGGAAGCCTTAACCAGCTTTCCACTTGCCAACACCACTCTTGTTCATAACCTTTCTGGAGCAGGTGCGAATTACTTTTCCCCATTTGATATCACCCAGCTTATTTTTACTTATAGAATCCCAATGGGAATAGATTCAACAGAAAGACATTAATATAAGGAAAGCATTAGCTCACCGGTGGAAGAGATGATGGCAAAGAGTTCTTGCAAAGAGGGCAGCAGCGTATCGGGTTCTGCTTTCCAGATGCTGCGCAGGAGATTGCTGACTTGCGTGACTTGGGAGACATAGAGACGTAGGGCAGCTTCACGGGTGCCTTGCGTCTGGAAGTGAGCAATGCTGCGTACCAACTGCTGACAAAAGGCAAGGGCAGGTTTTCTACCACGGGGCAGGCACTGAGGAAAATCGCTCAGAAGTTGGCAGAGGCGAGCGCACAGAGGAGCCGAGGGCCTCTCGCCCACCAGACGTAACGCTTCCCTCTGGAGCAGCGCAAAGAGCTCCAGCACCGCCGGGCAGCTAATGAGAAGTCGCAAGCCGGTCTGGACGTAGTCTAATACGCTGGGGTCCAAGCTGGACCCAAGGCCGGGACCAGGAGACGGAGGCGGGATGGGCGGGGACGTCGGGCTTCCCCCGTGAAGCAAGGCCAGCACCAGATCGCGCGTGAAGAAGGTCTCGAAGTCGTCGCGGTGGTGGCGAGCGTAGGCCTCGAGTACTTGCCGCCCAACCTGGCGCTGGAACTGGTCAGGGCCCTGCAGGATGAGGCGGGTGCTCAGTGCGAACATAGCCTGGCAGTCTGGCCCGCTCAGCGGTGACTCCGCCGACTCCACCACGCGCTTCACGATCATACGCTTCACCGACAACGGGTAGGACGAGCTCACCAACCCCTCCAAGATCTTCTCCATGGTGAACGCCGGCCCAGCATTGGCCACCGAGTCCCCTTCGGCCCTTTCCTTCGCTCCGCGGCCGCCGTGTCTCCCTCCGGCCGCCCCTCAACCTCCCGACCAGCAACGACGCCTCAACATCGGCCCGCCCCGGTCTTTCTCGGGAGGCTTCTCAAAACCGAGACTTCGGAGGCCCCA
The DNA here is from genome assembly GCF_035149785.1 of Candoia aspera. NCBI lineage: Eukaryota > Metazoa > Chordata > Lepidosauria > Squamata > Candoiidae > Candoia > Candoia aspera. Next base: position 40,502,838 of record NC_086160.1, read on the forward strand.
AATGCCGGGAAACAGCTGACCCGGAAGCAACAGAGCAGCGCAGAGTCACGCCAGACGGGAAATAGAATACAGGCATTCCAATTGCGCATAAACAACTGTGGTTCGGAGGACGGCCCTAGCAACGCGCATGCGCTTTCTCACTGCGCAGGAAATGCAAGAGGCCTTGTGCAGGATCCAATCACAGAGTGCGGAAGGAAAGAGACGGAAGAATGTGATGAGAAGGGCGGAGCAAAAATGAAGCAGGAAGTTAAAGTGACGTGCTTCGTAGTGTTTTGTTACTGTTGTGCCTTTGGAATTTTTTATTTGCTCCCTAATTGTATAGTTAGCGATTCTGGAGGAGTAATAATTATTTTCGCAGTATCAGTTGATGGAAGACTGATGAGGGGCAGAACGACCCATGCCATTCAGACTGCCCCAAACGTCTCATTTTGTTAAAGGACAACCTGAAACAGTCCTTGCAGAGAGAGAGCTAGTGTAGCAGGGAGGTAGTTGGTAACTTTGCTCTTGCTGATCTGGAATTGTTCTTCTGACCAGCTGAAAATGTGTAGATTTTAAAAAAATGTGGGAGAGCATTCATAATGGATGCCTCTTGTACGATAAAGAGTTTTTCTGCCTCTTAAAAACATAATAAATCCACCTGGTCTAGAATCTTTTTTGCTAAAGTGGCCAGCCAGCTGTTCCTGGGAAGGTTACTAGCTGGGAAAAACAGAATATCTCACCCAGTCTTTCACAATATTTTAGAAAAGTGCTGCTTCACCTCATGGAATTATCTGTTAATCCTTTTAAAAATTAGCTGAATGCTATCACATATTTTACTGAATCAAAAAACTTAGTTTTTACTATATGTAGAAGTACGTCACTTTTACCTGACTCTTCTGACATTTAATGTTATTAGATGATGCTGGGCTCCAGCTCTGAGAGAGAAGAAAATTTTTATACCATGTCTAAAATTTATATACCTCCATCACCTTCCCTTCTATGCCTTGTTTCTAGAGTTAGTTATTTATCAAATTTATCACCGCCCATCTCCCCCACAAGGAGGGACTCTGGGCGGTTCGCAATCCCACTCAGAGTTAAAAGTCCCAAATGTTGTACTCGCACATGATAAATATTAGCCCACCTAGTTCAGTATTGTCTACTCCAACGTGATACGGGGGATTTGAATAAAGTAGGCTTCCTTGATTCTTCTGAAACTCAAAAGTAGCCTCTCCAGCCATACCTTGAGTTGGGTAAATAAGCATGGGGGGAGGTGTTATGGGTGGGCATGAGTGAATGACACTGGAAGTGTTTCAGATACCCTCTTTAAGAGCTCCCTGTGGCAGTCCATTTGCTAAAGAATTCTGTAGTTGTGCTGCTTTAGTCCTGCTCTTAAGGTTTTCATAGGGTTTGATTTGGGTCCACAAAGCTGATAAGTGTGTTTTTCAGTTAAATTCAGTGTTCCTCATTCTTAATTTTAAACCTCAACTGTATGAGCCAACTGTATGATTAAAACATGGTAAATCATCTCTATACATAGAGAATTCATTGTAATCGTTCAGTAAGACAGTTTTCCCCAATCTGGTGCCTTCTAAATGCAACAGCTAGAATATTGGTCAGTTTTGGAATATTGTGGTGTTATTCAACAGACATAAAGGCCATTAGGTTGAAAGGTTGCATACAGACAATAGATTTGAGCCACCAATTGTCAAATTATGACTGGATGATTGAAATATAAAAGATAAAATAGAAATATGAAATAACTGAAATATAAAGGATAAAATAGAAATAGAAACTGGCAATGTGTTTTTGAAAGTGTGCTATAAAATACTAGTAATATATGAGCAGTAAAAATGAATAATTCATCTGTTGAATAAACAAAAAAATAACTAACGTTCTGTACGAAAAAAGTTAAGAGCAAAACCATTGGCGTAGGAAGTCAAATAATTTTCTCATTCAGCCAGTGCAGAAAGTATGGCAATAGCTGCTTTGTAGACCATATGTGGAAGTTAATTATGTGATTTGGTAGGCAAGTGCTCATCAATTATTTTTAGCACAGCAAAGTATGACTTATCTTTACATGTGGTTTCAAACCCTATCACATAATCTCCAATTTAATTTTTTAATTACATCTTACCGTAAGAAATTCTGGCAGATGTACCATGACAATACTCAGTCTTGTGAAATAATTTATGAATCAGCTACATACTGATGTTAATTTGTTTCCTCTATCATATCACAGTTGTTCACAAGATAGCAGTTATCCAAACTTCATAATTTAAGACTACGCCACCCACCCTCAACTCCCTGAGCCGACCCAAAAGGATACCATGGTCGATGGTATCGAAGGCCGCTGAAAGGTCAAGGAGAGCCAGGATGGATGCACTGCCTCCATCCCACTCCCACCAGAGATCATCCATAAGTGCAACCAATGCAGTTTCTGTACCATATCTGGTCCTGAAACTTGACTTAAAGGGGTCTAGATAATCTGCTTCCTCCAGGATCCTCTGGAGCTGTAGTGCCACCACCTTATCAACCACCTTCCCCATAAAGGCGAGGTGGGAGACTGGACAAAAGTTATCCAGCACGGTAGGGTCCAGTGGTGGTTTGAGGAGGGGGCGTACCAACGCCTCCTTAAAGGCTGCTGGAAACACCCCCTCCCGCAAGGATTATTTACCATCGACTGGGCCCAACCACACATCACCTCCCGAGCTGCCTTCACCAGCCAGGAGAGACACTGGTCTAATTGACAGGTGGTGGCATTTACAGTCCGGAGGATCTTGTCCACTTTCTCAGGTCCAGGATCAAACTGTTCCCAGATAACTGGGTAAGTATGCTGCCCAGGCATCTCCCCAGACTCCATCCCACACTTGGAGTCCAGCTTAGAGCGAATCAGGGGAGAGGAAGAGTCACTCTTGGAGTTGGTTGGCTCCCTAGTCCTGGCGAGGCTGATCTCACTCCTCTCTGGGTGATATTAGATCTCCCATTACTTGGATCTCATTTTATATTAATTTATTGATATAGATATTTGTAGATTAATGATATTATGATTTTATTAATTTTAAATCTGTTTCATTGTGAACCGCCCAGAGTCCCCCGTATGAGGGAGATGGGTGGTGATAAAAATATGATAAATAAATTAATTAATTAAAATCCTGAACTTAGAAATTGCTTTTCTCTAGAAAAGCAATCTCTTTTGTACCAATAAAGAAAAAAAATGGCTTGGCAAATAAGGAGCTTCCTACTTCTCTAAGACAGTGTCTGTATCACTGTTGAAGACTTTAGTATTGGCTGAAAACACTGAAAATCAAAACAAGACTAATTTTTTAGAAAATTGTTGGCAGAATAGTTTATGTGCTTTGGGTTTCCTAGCTTGGGTTTTATGAGGGCTAGAGGCTTTTTTTTTTTTTAAAGAGAGAACTGAGAATCTAGGCATCCTTGTTTTATCTGGGAAAAGTAACTGCGGCTCTCTTCCTCTATCCCCTGGACATCCATGAAAACTGATGGGAATTTATTTCCAAATCCTATTTTTGAAATAGGATAATGCCCAAAAGACATAGTTCCAATTTCTAAAGATAGATGGGTGGATGGATGGATGGATGGATGGATGGATGGATGGATAGATTTAAAAATATTCAAGTTTTGTAGCCTTTTGGTTAGACTGTTCCAGAATTTCATCCACCAGACTGACCAGGTCAGAAAACTTTCTGTCCAGATACTTGGGCATAATGGGACTTTCAAATAAACTTGCATAGGACTGAATTGAAAATGGGTTTAGCAGCTTTCCCCAACCATATTTCCCAGTTGTGTTGGCTTACAGCTTTTATAATCCCAAACAAATGGCTGTTCCCCAGCTGGGAAAAGGGTGGTTAATCTTGATCAGGATAGCCATGATGAAAGATGTTTTACTTTATCTTTTGACTTGACACAAATAATTGCAGACCATACAAAGGTAAAATCTCTTCAAGTCATGCTTGACCTCTGATAACTTCACGTACATGCCCATGTAATTTACTTTGCAACAATGCAGAAGTAGTTGGCCACTTTTGGAATGTTTTGTCAACTTCGCCATCTCGTCTACAGTCCCATTATTTCTGTTTCTTTCCCAACCATGTACTAATTAGGTGAGGGTTGTGAGAATTGCAGACAGCAACAATTGAACAAGTTCAGAAAAAAGTTACGGTTGGAAGGACAGAGTATCTCCTTCACTGTTCAAGAAAACTAAGAATGCACAATAGCAGCTGCCTCTACTAACACTTTAGATTATGAGCAATACAAAGAGATTTGGGGATTCAAATATGGATCTTTTATCATTGGTTAATGAAACTGAAGTTTATTGGCAACTGTCCTTTTACTGGGAACCTTTAAAAGAAATATATTATTTGGTTTCTTATCACAAGATATTTCCAAAGATTTTATATCCTTCTGCAATAATCTGTGCTTTCTTCTTTCTTTTATTCCTTGCGTAACAGTATAGCAATAAATATTACAATTCTAGGTATCACAACCAACTCCCATCTTCTTAGTTACACTGAAAATATTGCTACTTCTATTTGTAATACAAATTACAGAGAGCCTCTAGATTATCTAGTAGCTGCAATCTTTTATCATATATACATCATGCTGTGTTTGATACTTACATTTATCTTAAAAAATGAAACCTAAACCTACCGTGAAAATACACCAACTCCCATTTTGATCTTCGGTTTCATTGTCTGGTTGATCTCAAAGTACCAACAGGGAACTTTGAGTTTATAAGGTTTATATTTGGGCATACTTGATAAAGATGGAAAAACAAGACTGTCCAGAGATAAGAAACATGGTGTAAATCTTAACTCCTGAGAAGTCTTTCTGTCAAGCTCCCAAATCCCTAGTTCAAAAGGTTCTTTGGTGTTAACACCTTATTGCCTCAGCTCCTCCTCCAATGTAGAGGAAACCAATTAGACACAGGCTTAACAGAACCACAATTTGTTTAACCTGCTAGGCCACTTTATGGTTGTTGATGAATGCATGAATTAGTGCATTTATGAAAATGATTCATTACTACTCAGCATCATAAGATTTTTCATCTGATGTTGAGCAGGAGAATCAGGTCCAAATTTTTTTGGTCACAAGCCAAAATTCATTCCATACATATCTCATCATTTTTCTAGGAGGGTTTGGAATTCCATTTTCTAGTTTTCTGGTATTATATCATGGTCTACCTGGAGTTCTTATATGCCTCATTTTTCCTTTTCCCGCTCTTTCTTCTTTCTCTTTTTGTTTAACATAAAATGCAGCTTGGAGAACATCTGTAGAAAGTTTGTGGATTATGTTATGATTTTTGGGTTAAACTTTATAAAGATGTTACCTTACTGTTGATTATAGAACTATGGATTTGCATTCATTGATTTATTATAACAAACCATTTAATTCATATTAAAGTGTTATGGGCTATTTCATTGCAAACACTTGAATTGTCTTCCCAAAGTAATTGAATTTCTTCTGCAAGTTTACTGTACTTGTGGTAAACAAAACACTTTTCTGTTGAGTGCAGATGTTCAGAGATAGTTTTGTAGAGATCAGACTTGTCCATCTGCTGCTGGTTTTCAAGAATCTGCTGAACACAGAAATGTTTTGGAGAGGAATTTCTGAACAAGCATTGTGCCATTTGATTCTTTATTTTTTGTTTTTATTTTTTGTAATTTTGACTTCATTGGAGGTTTTATGGTGCTATTGTTCATTTTAGCTGTACTGTGGATGTTTTAACCATTGCCATATTGAACATTCTATGCCACTGAGAGTTATCAGTTTGCTGGGAGGGATAATGACTATAATAATTAATTAATTAAAGTGGCCTCACCTTCTTCATCTGAAAATAGCACCCAAGTTGCCACAGTCACTGATCTTTCACTTTCAAGCTTTATTATTATTATTTTGGTACCATTCACCATAAACTTAGGAGTCATTATGAATTTATCTTGCAAATTCACACTTAGAAAAAGCAGCTAGTAGAAGTTCTGCAGGTTTTTAGTGAGCAGTATGCAAATAAACATAGGCTGTGCATCCCATGTGTATGAATGGGACATTTCCTAATATAAAATTATGGCCTGTAAATTAGCAGCCATTCCCTTTATAGGCCAATTCTGTAATTATTATGGTGCTTTGTCTTGTTCATCAATGCACCATACTTTTACTTACATAACTGGAATCTGAGGTGGTAGCAGTTTTTGAGTGAACAGGTCAAAAAGGAAATCATGTGATGTCTCTCAAAGTATAGTGTCTAGATTAGGTAAACAAATATGTAATCTCTGTTGTCAGCCCAACAGGCCACTGTTTCCAATATTACTGGTTCTATTTAGTTTGCTTCTGATTATATGCAACAAATCTCAGAATACCTGGAGCAAAATGTAAATGAACACTGGTTAGAAAGTTTATATAAATGTCACCAAGCATGATCTAGACTCTTTTCTTTGTCACCCATATGAAAATGAGTTCTAGCCTGCATTGGGCTTCCTAGATCTTCAGATCCCAATAACTATTTCTCATGACTACCTTGGGCCCTATTCAAAAACATTGGATACTCTGCTTTGGATAGACACACAACAGTTAAATGGCACAAAGAGGAGTTTGCTTAAAGCAAAGTAAGCAAATCCATTCCATTTTTTGGGCTACTGGTTGTAATCCCATTCTATTTTTTTACTATAATACAACTTCTGCCCAGGTTGAGTTAGTTTAATATCACTGCTTCCATATAATTTAAAAACCTTTAGGGAATATGAGGCTTAGTCAGTTCCAGCTGTGCTTTCCAGGTTCAGGCAACCTGGAGCCTCATGAAATGTTGGACAACTCTCTGAATTCATTATCATTGGCTATGCTGGCTGGGACTGATGGGAACTGAAGTCCCAACTTCTGGAGGATAGCAAGTTGCTGATCCCTGCTGCTTTATCTTTGCTCATTTCAGGACCATTGATTTCACAGTAACTTTTATCTGGAAATGGCTGTTGGTACAATATTGTGAACCCCATGACTGTGTAGGTCCAGTGCTATCAATTAGATCATAACTGGTAGCACAGGCTGAAACCAAAAAAGCCATCCTTAGATGGACTTCAGATTACATAATTTCTGAACAGCAGGTTAGGATGGTTGTCCAATGCAACTGTTTGCCAGAGAGTAGCACAAAACCAGAACAGTAAGCTATTGCTCCTGCCCCTGATTTAGGTGATACAAAACAGGTATGGCTGTAGGAAAGGATTTAGTAAATGTTTTAAAAACACTGGCACTATGAACATAAGGATAATTTAGTTTAAAATCTAGATATGAAGAGCAAAGTGAAATTTGAAACAAGATGAACCAATCAGATAAAGAATATAGCCTCAAGCATGTTGTTCAGATATGTTATGCACAAACTGGGAATAATACCTATTTTTGAGAGATATCTAACTTTTAACTTTGGGGGGAAAAAAACACATTTGCTGTTCTGTAAAATTATTATTATTTTTTAAATAGCTATTGCACCCCAGGGACGTTTAAGAAATATTAAGAATCAGATCCTTGTCCCATTTTCCCTAAACTTTGTTCTCTAGATGTTGGGACTACAGCTCTCAAACTTCTCAGCTATCATAGCCTTCGGATTATGGCAGTTGTAGTCCTTGCACACTGGGATAGGGCCATACTGGAGAAGGCTGACCTAAACTCAGTATTATAGTATGTGGATGGTAAGTTGCCTGGGGATATTAATTCTGTATATTAGCTTTCTGCTATTTAAAATCTGACTATTTTTAGGATGTGTTTGTAAAGTACATACTGAGGACATGTGGCATGAAATTACTTTGAAATAATGTAGACACACTTTTGTCCATATGTGTACAAAATTACTATAATTTAAACTCCATGTTGTATAAATGCCACTTTTCCTACATTAATTTATAGCTAGAAGAATATAGCTGTCTGTTCTTAAGAAAGTGCTTTTCTTAGGCGTCCTTGTTTAATGACACACATTTAACAAAACAAGTATTTAAATGTTGAAACAATCTCTTTCAGGCTTAAACATGTTGCTCTAAATGTATCACAATGTATACTTTTATAAACACTTTCTAAAAAAGGATACATCTGAATCAGTCTGAATACCTTCTGTGGATAGAAATTAGTAGAATAGTGGATTGGCTGAGAGCCAGCTGTGAAGCATCTGCTAGAAGGTAGTACTGTATGTATGTATGTATGTATGTATGTGTGTATGTATGTGTCTGTCTGTTTGTCTATCTCTCAGCATGCATTGTCTTTAAAGGAATAATTCATTTTATTTAAAAACACTATGTAACTTTGTTTTTAATGCACAATGAGTTGTTAAAAATAACCTTTCTTATAAATATAAGAGGCGAGCTTCAGGGCTAGCTCTACATCCCTGCAATCCCACAGCATTGTCTCCATTGAGTTTTCCTGCTTAGCTGTAGCTTATCAGAAATTGTGGTGAGTTCAGTTTTCCACCTAAAATACGGAGTTGGGCTGGGGCTGGGGCTGGGGGTCAATATTTCTCATTGGGAGAAACTCAGCCTCTCAGCTTCTGGACTCTACTTCCTCTCTGTGTTGGTAAGATACCATAGATGTACAGCAGCAAATTATTGGTCTTTTGAGCACTTAAAAAAAAAAAGCAGGGGTTGATCATAGTGATTATGGTGATTTTTTTTTACAAAACACCAAGCAGACTGACACAGCATAAGGAAGAGTGGCACAATGGCTGGGTGACATATTTGGTATATGCCAGCTGGTCAACTAGATGGAGCACTGTATTGTTCATGCAGAGCCCCCACCGTTATAAGGTTGGCTGTGGTGAGAACAAATGTGGGTTGCCTTTAAACCCTTTCTGTGGTTCTGGAATGTGAAAATGATAGTGTGGAAAGAGACACAGTTTACTGAAACATAACAAGAATTATAGCCTAAACTGACTGCCCTTTCTCAGTGCATGGGGGCTGTGGGGGTCTGGATGGGGAAGAACAGGCTTCAGCTGAACCCTGGTGAGATGGAGCAGCTGTGGGTTGACAGTTCTTCTGCGTCCGGGAAGTTGTCATCTTTAGTTCTGGATGGGGTTGTATTGCCCCATTCAGACTTGGTGCGTAACCTGGGGGTCCTTCTGGACTCACGACTCCTGCTCGAAGAACAGGTAGCAGTTGTGGGCAGAAGGGCCTTTGCACAACTTTGTGTTATGTGCCAGTTATGCCCTTTCCTGGATTGAGATGCCCTCCGAACAGTCACTCATGCCCTCGTCATCTCTCATATTGACTATTGCAATGCGCTGTACATGGGGTTACACTTGAAGAGTATCCGGAAGCTTCAGCTGGTCCAGAATGTGGCTGTGTGGTCAGTTATGGGTGCCCCAAGATCGGCACATGTGACACAACTGCTGTGCGAGCTGCATTGGGTGCCAGTTTGCTTCTGAGTCCAATTCAAGGTGTTGGTTGTGACCTTTAAAGCCCTACATGGCATGGGACCAGGCTACCTGAGGGACTGTCTTATTCCCATGACATTGACCTGTCCCACCTGGTCATGCAGAGAGGGCATGCTACAGACCCCGTCGGTAAGGGAATTCCACTTGATGGGGTCCAGGAGGCGAGCCTTCTCTACAGTGGTGCCCTCCCTCTGGAACATTCTGCCCTGGAGGTGAGACAGGGCCCTTTGCTCCTGGCCTTCTTAAAGAATTTGAAGACCTGGCTATGCCGCCTCGCCTGGGATGGGAAGGACAATAGTTCTTCCTGGAAGTGTCTGGTGCTGTAGAGCCCTCTCCACCTATCGCTACTTGGATTTTGTATCTATTTTTATTTTTTGTGTATATTTGGCTGTTTTTATTGTATTTATATGTTTATGGTTTTAATTGTTAATTTTATTGTAAACTGCCCAGAGCCCCTCTTTTGGGAGAGATGGGAGGTGATAAAAATTTGAAAAATAAATACATACATACATTACAAAAAATGATCTAATGTAGGTTTAACCAATCATTGCATGGCTTAGATAATGAGGTCTAGTTTGCACATTATAGATGCCATTTGAATGGTTCCATCTAGTGACCGTGACTGCTGTTACTTGATGAATTGTGTACTGGGAGAGGCTCACGTAGAATCAGATGACTTTAGCAATCAGTGACAAAAGCTTACAAAGATTTGCAGTGGTATGATGAAAATGATCTACTCTGCAGCATCAAAAACCAAAAACAGACACTAGATAACATGTTTTTGAATCACCCACTTATAACCCATCCTCAGCTTATCCAAAGGATAAAGCATTTTACATTTTTCAGGTAAAATTCAAGAACAGCAAACCTATTTATTATAGGAAATTCAGATTTCAGTGATATAATCTGAACATTAGCAGGCCAAGTTTATCTCACATTCCTTTGGCCTAATAAAGACATTATAGTGATGTCACAGCTACATCTGTAAAAGCCAGGCCATGCTGCTCCACAGGTCTCTGTCTTAGAGAAATCTCAGTCTTCCTAGGATCTGGGTAATATCCATATGGAAAAAAATATGCATAATTTAAGCCACCATAGGGTTTAATGTATTGCAGAAGTAGGTAATTCCCAGCCCACCCCCTTTTTACAGTTTCTCAATCTTTCCTTCATTAAACTGTACCACTGCAATTTGACAGCAAAATGCTGAATTCAGTAGTATCATTTTGTTTTTTAACAAAAACAAGAAGCAAAAATGGTCAGTTAAACTTCTCAGAGGTTTGGTGGCTGGAGAATTCTGGGAGTTGAAGTCCACACATCTTAAAGTTGCCAAGGTTGAGAAACACTGGTCCAGAGGAAGGGTGAAACATGAGCAAAAGATGCAGAGTAACTCTGCCTTAATCATACGAGGTATAAGTTGATCTGGAAGATTGCTTTGCAGACTTTTGAGAATCTGTAACATTACTAGCAATGAAGTTCATTCAGAAATCCAAGTGGCTGTTGTTTCCTGATTTGCCAGCCTGGAAGATCTTGATAAAAAGTAGATAAAGGAAAGTTCAATTCCTACTTCCACAGTACTATTTCTTAAAAACATTCAGTGAAAGGTACAGAATTTAAGGAATCTCCTGCTTTTATATCCTGCTTGAAGCATTTAGCCATCCACTAAAAGGAGGAGTTTCTTGACTAGTTGGATCTTTGGTCTCTCTTAGTAAGGCATTTCTTTTGTATGTCCAGTGTAACATCTTTTTCCATATCATTCTTGTAGCCTGTCATGTTCAAATCCACTTTCAGATCAGTCTCAGTTTTGTCAGGTAGAATGTGTCCTTCTTCCATAGACTTTTAAACAGTTTATCTCTAGAGGCAAACACTATTGAAATTATCATCTGCATCCATTGCTCAAAAATATCCTTCCATATATCCAATGTTAAACTACTTTGATTCATTCTGTAATTGTAAGTTGAGTTTGAGCATTCTTCTTGGGCCGACTTAAGCAAAAAACCATGCTGCGACGAGGGGATTGACTCTAGTGTTTAATAACTGCTCTAATAGACAGAAAAATCCTGCCCACCATCCGTACTCATGACACTTCTCCTTTAATTATAATCTTTATTTCCCTCCAGTTCCCTCTAGTGTCCAATTTTTAAAGTCTTATTTTGTTTTGTTTTTTTTAATTCAAAACAAACACATTTTCTCACAGGAAGGATTCTTTATAATTAATTCCAAAATCTTACTTCAAATTTATTGGGACCCTTAGTTTGTTTCTAACTTTCTAAAATCACCCTTTTGCTATTTGTTTCCGTGATTTTTAAAAAAAAATTCTTAGACTTGTAGTTAAACTTACTTCGCTAAGGACTGAAGGAAACTCACCCAGTGCTTTCGAATTTGTTGATCCAAAGGTTCCCAGTAGCTAAAAAGTAGTTAACAAGCCAATTCGAAAAGTGATTAGAAAAGGAAGTATGCAAACTTAGTGTCCTTTCAAAGGTGCTGACTGCAGTTTGAGCAAGATGGCTATTCCCTCATCTCCCAGAGCTCTCAACCCACTAGAGACCACTGCCTTGCAGTGTCCTCATAAAGAGCAACTGTCTGGAGCACTTGTGGGTGATCTCAAGTCCTCTCCTTGTCCGGAGAGGAATTATCAAAGAGACTGCCTACTCACCAGCTCTTCATTCTGCCACAGTTATCAGTTCCACTTTTGTGGAGCCATCTTCAGTCTGCCATTTCCCCAGAAGTCCAAGGCTTTTCTTAAGGAGTTACAGCACCAGCAGTGTACTGCGTAAGAATATGTCTGATATCACCAATTCTACTTATCACTATATAGTAGTTCATTGGGTCAAGTTATACAGACATAGATAGTCAAGGGAGTGTATCTATCACCTTAAAAGTGGAGTTCAGGAATTGGCTTCAGCTATCTATATATTCTCTTTGCCTTATTAAATTATAAGCATTGTTAGTTATTGCTACTTCCATGTGTGGTACATTTGCATGGAGAGTCACTATGACTTTCTTAATTTGATATTTTATTTGTGGAATATCTAATCCAGAAATAGTTTCTCACATAGTGGAAATTATACTTGGTAAGTGACTCAAATATTTTTAACACTGACTACAAACTCACCTGTGAAGGCAAGAGATTAATATTCCATTACAAATTAGCCTAAGCAGCCTCAAAATGTCATCTCCCATTTTTATTAACATAACTTGTTATACATAAAGTCTCTGTTTAAAAACAGCTATGATGGCCTGGAAGGATTTATTATATAATATACAGTTCTTGTATTGTCTGATAGCCAATGAAATGTAAATATTTTAAATATAATTAATAAAGCAATGGTATCTTTATCATATATTTACGGAACAGAAGAAACAAGTTTGTTATTGTACCCAGGAAAGTATACTTACAGTATTGTAAAGTAAAATATACTTATTATATCCAGTAAAGTATACTTGCAGCCTACTCTGCCAAGAATAGTTGAACAGTCATATATTAAACTAGTCAATTTAGATGTCTGGAACAAATAGTGTTGTCTCACAGTAGCAACAGAGCAATATCCCTGTCAAATGTCATGCAGTAGATATATCTGGTCCAGGTATAGATTTTGTCTGTATGTGGGAATATGGTATACCTTTGTAATGTACATACCTTTGTAATTACATACCTTTGTAATTCTAGCACTGACAGTTCTGTGCCAATTCAACCATAATAATTTAGAGTGGGGAAAGATTTCATGTGATTTTGAAAAGAAAGAAGTTGTGTGCTTATATCTTGTCCTCTATATTGCTAAAGGAAGCAGATGATATGTTGCTTTTCAAATAATTGAATGTATACTTCAGCAGTGCCATCTCTTGTGTCATATTTCTTTTGATCAATAATGAGCACAATATTTTTTATTTCATTGCCTCTATCTATTAAAATAGTCAGGAGGTACCTTCCTATGAATGGTGTGATGGTTCTCTTACACAAAATGGTCAATATTATGAATAACTTGTCACCAAGCAAATATACTAAGCTCATAGAACCTACTGAGTCTGAATTGCATGTCAAGATGAACTATGAATAAAGCTAGCTAAAAAATAAGCACAGCTCAGTTTCAGTCAAACAAAATATCTAAAATACACAAGTAATGACCTTTTGCTAGATAAGTCCAATTACAGTCACCATCATGCATATGACGTCTGCATCAGCCTGATCTGTCTAGTCACATGGTGTTACTCTGTTTTGATCAATACAGTAAAGGGCCAGGCAACATTTCATAAAGTAGAGAAGGAGACGATAGTAGAATAGTTGCCCAACCTAGAGCTCTTCAAATATATTGAGATAGCTCTCAAGAATTACAAAATATTGTTGAATATCTCCATGCTGGCTGGAGATTCAAGTCACTGTATTTGCAGCATGTCTGGTAGGTGCCAGTCTGGGTAGGGAACAGTAAAAGAATAGCAATTTTTAAATGTTTGGAAATACTCATATTTTATTCAAATCATACAATTTATTCATTTGATAGACCATGAGCTGAGTATTTTAATATAAGATAGTGATAGTTTTCTAAGATAGTTATGTGACTTCTTCATTATTGAATTATAGTGCTGTGTACCCAACCCTGAGTTAGCAGAATTGGTTGTCCCCACTGCTGTTCCTACCTGTGCCTGTGTTGCCTCAGTTCTCAATCCCTGGCACTCACCTCACTTCCTTTTAAGCTACCAGATGACAAAGCTTAACAGATTTTAAAATATACTGTATATTTTGAGGCTGCCATAGACATTGTTAGGATAAGGGGGAAAATACTACTTCAGTGGTTGTTCAGCTAAGGATGATTTAAGTTGGTTTCATGCATGGGGCTGGAATGAGATGAAAGCAATGTCATCTGGATATAGTAGAAAAAAATATATGTTGCCAGGGCATGTGTCAGCCATGGCTTGGTGTAAATGGGTGACATAGCCAGACATCCAGCTGAGCTAGAAACTGAGTTGACAACCCAATATATGACTCACTGAATTGTGCTAGGTTTCAGATATTTGTAAGGCTGAATGTTTATGACCAGATTAAACTTCGGGGTGGAGGACAATACAAGAGATGTGGAAAACTTGTAAAATTCCCAGTTCCTTTAACAAGAGCCTGGTGAGCAGAAAAAAGAACAGAGCAAAGGAATTCAGTGAGGCTACTCACTAGGAAGCAGCCTCACCCTCCTAAATGAGCCACACCAGGACTGCTCTTATATGAGCTTGAGACTCTTGTTGGAAACAACCATTTGCAAATCCAGATTCTGCATGCCTTGCCTTTGGACTTAAACCCATGTGATTGTGACTCTGAACCCAGATGACTTTGCTGATGCTTTGAACCCTGGATTTGCCTGACTACACTTGTGCCTGCTCCTTGGATTTTTGGACTCTTTTCTTTAGGCATGTTTGCTGGACTTGTGGGGACTTGGTTGCTTGTGCATGTGTTTGCACATAACCTTCCCTTGCTGCTTGCTATTGCTTAAAGTCACCCAGTAAAAGTTTACAACTACCTTTTTGTGTGTGCTTGGCCTGAGACAAGACAATGATGCTGAGAAGACTGCTATCATATCTCCCCTAATTCTTTAGGCCAGAAATACCAAGTTCCCTTAACTGCTTTTTGTAAGATTTTGCTTCCCAGCTTCTTACTATCTTTGTTGGTTTTCTCTGCATCCTTCCTTAGTGTCCTTTTTATATTATGGTGACCAGAATTGGACACAGTATTCAGAGAATTCATAGTATTCATAATGTTTAGAGATTATTCTATTTATCAAGACAGCTACTCCAGGTTATTGTTCTGACTGTTCAAAGATATAATTGTCTCTATTTACAAACATTGTAATCCTTACTAGAATCTCAGATAGGGACTCAAATTATATTACAGAGCAAAATAAATGCTAAAGCATTGAGGGATACTCAACTTCAGTCACAGGCAACTGGAAAGTGGTGAATCCCATTCTTATCCAGACTTGGTACACAGACTTCTGCCCCTAGTTTTAAACAAACCAACTTTTTGCCTTTCCAGCAGAGGGAAAGGATAGAATATCTTCTTATGTACATGACAAAGAGCATCTCTTTCTCATAGGAACATGTGTTGTGAACGGCTGCAATCTGGACAAAGGAATGTATATTCTGTCTTGAGTCTGCTGGCTGGCAACAAAACTGTGCTAACAGTAATCTGGGGAAAACCCAGAGCTTCACTCTGAATGTTCCTTCAAAACTGCTAATTCCCTCTCTCTCACTTGACAGCTGGAGAACATTGGAACTTCAGCTCTGTTCATTTTATACCCTCTACTTCAGGAATCCCAATGAGGGGAAGTGCTCTGATTTAAACTTCTGGCAGGTTCAATTTACCCACTCATCACAGAAAGACCACCTGTGTTCCCTGCTCATTTGGGTCTGAAGAATGGGGGGAGAATGCCTTGGTTAGCAGATAGTTGGATGAATTTGGAAGAGATACTGTATGATATTTGGGCTTTGGAAAGGAAAAATATTTTCTCAGGCAGAGGACAGTATTTTGTTTACTTTTGTATGCAGATAATGTTGAGATCCTACAACCTCCAGGGGTAGGATGAAAAATAAAAAGCTAGAATTGAATTGGTTAGAGGTAATTTTTGCAAACTGTTTATATATTTGACTGTCAGTAAATGGTCATAAATTTATGTCTTGGCCACCATTTTCCTTGTAATAAACACTGCTCAGCTAAAGACTGTTTATTTCCTGAGAAGACCAATCCTGGAGGGCCTGAAACTGGATATGAGTCAGTAGTGTGAAGTGATTCAAAAAAGGCAAAGGTAATTTTAGGCTAAATCAACAGAGGTGAAGCTTCCAAAACATGTGTAGTTCTATTTTTCCTTGATCAGTTCTGGATACCGAGGTTTATGAGGGATTCCAACAAAGTGAAACAGGTTGAGAGAAAGTCAGCAAGATCTATTAGGGCACTTAAATGAAGTCCTTTGATTGGAGATAGAAGGAGCTGTGCATGCTTAGCCATGAGCAGAGATTACTGAGGGTAACAGAACACAATATGTTAATGTTGTGGGGGAAATGCCTGCTTAAATAAGGAACCAATGCATTTGGAGATGGATGCAACAAAGTATTTTTTTATTGGCATGTGATCTTGCTGTGATCACTGGGCTCCTCACCAAAGGAATGCAGAAGAACCCCAAAGCCCACAGGGTTACAGGCTATATGTCCTCTGAAAACAATACATAGGATTTACAAAAGCAGTATAAATTATAACATGATTTTAACTGTAGGAATGTATAATCTGATAACAACATAGGATAACCTTACTATAGGCTGAGCTGGCACCTCTATATTCTGCTCTTCTAAGAAGATTCCAGGACTGCCCTTTCTACTGAGATTAGCACCTTCTAACATAAACAGTGCCCCTTATTGTACCCATATACTGTCTTCATTCCTTCACACCATGGAAAAGATGACAACCTGGTTTTTGTTACCTGTCTCCTTCTACTCCTGGGTCATCAGGCAGTTTCAGTTTGCCTCTCTATCTAATGTGCACTTCAGAATCATATACTGTATGTAAGGATAGAATGTAATTTGTCCCCACACTAATAATCTTAAAATGCTCAACAAAAAGTCACAAAGAAAGCTCTGTCTAAAATAGAGCTGGTGGCTTGCAAATGTCTGTTGTTCTTCCTCCCTGCTAATCTCTTGGGGGCTTATGATGACAGAGATGCTGTAAGTTTTCCCTGCTAGTTTCTGCACTGTCAGCAAGCTGTCCTCATCACTGTCACACTTTAGTTGGTGCCTTCAACATTGTAATTAGTATGTTGTAATAAAATTACCAGAGATTGATTGGTTTTTTTAGACTTATATCTGCTGCAATCACATAGACCCTCAAAGATAACTCTGTTGTTGCAACTACGTTCTTATATCAACAGTTAGTATGTTAGCTGTTTGGAATGCATAAAATTGTAGTCAACACTACTGTGTTGTTATCTCTGTTCTAGCTGCTGACCAATTGCAGGACAATAGAATCAGTTTTCTGTCAAAGCAGTGACAGATTTTTTCTTTATTTTTTTAAAAAATAAGAAGCCCAAGGGAATAACAACAACATAAATTGTATATATAAGGGCTTCTATGCATGTGTGTATGTGTGTGTGTATGACATTTTAAATAGCAGTTTCAATAAAAAACACATTTCATTGTAATTGTCCATACATAATCTACATTTACAGATAACTTGTTCGTAAGATGCAAGTAACATCAGGTCTTCAATCTTCTAGGTAACTGGGATCATAAATTTGTTTTTCTAAAGGTGGAAAACTAATCTCTTGGCAATAATCATGGCACGGAGAATCCATTTCTGTTGTCCAGCTGTCAATTTCCATGTAGTAGGTATGTAGTTCAAAAGAATGTGTGCATCCAAAAATATTAAACTTTGTCTCAAATTAAGTGCAAATTAGGTGCAAAGATTACTGCAGATGCTGACTGCAGTCAGGAAATCAGAAGACGCTTAATCCTTGGGAGAAGAGCAATGACAAATCTCGATAAAATAGTTAAGAGCAGAGACATCACACTGACAACAAAGGCCCGCATAGTTAAAGCAATGCTGTTCCCCGTTGTAACGTATGGCTGCGAGAGCTGGACCATAAGGAAGGCTGAGTGAAGGAAGATCGATGCTTTTGAACTGTGGTGTTGGAGGAAAATTCTGAGAGTGCCTTGGACTGCAAGAAGATCCAACCAGTCCATCCTCCAGGAAATCAAGCCAGACTGCTCACTTGAGGGAATGATATTAAAGGCAAAACTGAAATACTTTGGCCACATAATGAGAAGACAGGACACCCTGGAGAAGATGCTGATGCTAGGGAGAGTGGAGGGCAAAAAGAAGAGGGGCCGACCAAGGGCAAGATGGATGGATGATATTCTAGAGGTGACGGACTCGTCCCTGGGGGAGCTGGGGGTGTTGATGACCGACAGGAAGCTCTGGCATGGGCTGGTCCATGAAGTCACGAAGAGTCGGAAGCGACTAAACGAATAAACAACAACTCAAATTAATATATGTAATTACTTCTTCACAGAACATAATTTTAGGACACTGCAAAACCATGTGTTTTAATGAAGCATTAGACTGGTTGCATCTCAAACAATACAATGATTTACTCATTCCTTTTCTGTACAAACACAATGGGGCCAATAAATCCAAAACATTATTTTTTTATTGTATAAACCATAATCTGACATGTAGTGAAGTTTCTGGTATTAAGGTTAAAACATTTTCCCATTGTTTGGACAAAATGGGGTCTCCAGTTCCTTATTTCATTCATTCTTTAAAATGTACATATCAAACTGATTTACTGATAAGAGTTAGGCTGTGAGCTTTTGGTTTCGTAGATTTAGTGAGAATTTAGATGTCTCTGAAGCTGAAAATACTAACAATTCATTAAAAAAAAATCCATAACCCACTGTAAAGTGATGTCCATATTAGGCTCAGTTAAAATATTACAAAATGGTAAGTTTTCCAATTATGTAGAAGAATAGCTGGGAATGGTGTACTTATTCCTGAAATATAATTATCTTGAGTTGGATTAAAGCAAGAGGATTTGCTTATCAAGGTATAAAATAGTTTATAAAATGCACCCCAGGCTATAGGGTCCAAAAGCAAAAAATTGATGTTTCCCCATTTGCATTACTATAAATCTATTGATTTTGTATCAAGACCTACCTAGAGTACAAAGATCTCTTGGGAAAGAGAAAACAAAAATAAAATGGTGTTTTGCATTCCATATTTGCAAACATTGATTTGTACATAGTACTGAGTTAATCAATAGGACAATTGGATTGTATTAATTGACAGTAAATAGTATCACACAGTCCATTGTAATGAGTTAAACACACATTATCATAAATGTAAGCTATGTTTTAAATAAGCTGAATTCCACCCCTTGACTTGCCATAACATTTTCCCACCTTTCTCACAATTCTAGCCTGTGGAATTATGCATGACAAGTAAAAGGAAGCACTTGTTCACAAAGTCTGTTGTTATACTGTGGTATTTTCTATTGCAAGACAACCACCTTTTGGACATTATAAAGGAGATTAGATAAATGAATGGAGCTATAATGGAAGTCCCATACTGATACATTCCAGTTGTTGAGGATGAATGGAGATGAACTGGAGATGCTGCTCTGCTCCTACCTACTTATAGGCTTTCCAGCAAATCTGGCTGACTACAGGGGTGGAGGGAAATGCTGGGCGTGAGTATGATTCATTAACCTTAAAACACAGATTAATCTTGCCTAAATACTGTCAAACATTAATAATAAAATGCAAGGCACTTCTTTGGCACAGTATGATATATTCACTAGCTTAATTGTACTAAATAAAAATAAACTTAGCTATAATTTCCCATACATTATAGTAATAATAAAGTACTTTAGTTGATAGTTCATACGTGTTGGATGCTTTGAAGCTTATCCAAACTCACATTCCCATTAGAAATGGGAACAAATTCACCTTCCCATTAGAAATAAAGTAAATACCATTTTTATTACAGTTTAGACACAAGCTGAAATCATTCTTACTCAACTCGACATTTGACATCTCATTATGATAGTGTTGCTCTATGCTTTTTAATCTGTCTTTTTATTTAAAATATTTGATTATATTGGCTGTTTTGCTAATGTTTATATCATTTGGAAAGTTTGCATGATGAACATATATTTAAAATACATGTATATTTGAAGGCACTTATAGCTATATATTTTCTCTGCAGCATTAGGTGCTTGGAAATCTTTCTCAACTTCCTTTTTCTTCTAATGAGAGCATTATTTTGTATGGTTCATCTCTACAATTTGTTATGACACCTTTTCATTTAGTTCTTTTCTCTTTGAATAATAAATGAAGATTAGATAGATAGATAATAATCATTACTTAATCATTCAGGAAGAATACTTCCTTACTATTTTAATTAAAAATAGGGCAGCTTACAAAACATAAACTCTTGGGAGAGAGAATTTTGGCTGATGCCCTGTAATCACAGCATATTCTGACTCAAAAGTGTTCATACATGTGTGTGGTTAAGTTGCAAATCAGTAGCTGTTTCATAATGGCTGATAGTAGCTCTGATAAGGACTTGATTTCAAATTCATGATGCTCTGGAACAAATGCATTTGTCTGACCTAAACTGGGCAGTATAAATACAAATTTCTTTATTTCCTGTAAACTGACTTCCTAGGTTTTGATATGGTCAATTGACAAATCAATAAAGTTATACTACTACTACTCCCTAGGCAAGATGCTGCATGTACATAAGATAAATAATTTTGCTCCAAAGGATCATTAACTGCTCCCTACACTTCTCAATTTATGTTAGTAATAGCAAATATACAGTATATTTCCTGCATGATGGCTTTCTATAAACTGTATCATTTTTTATCACACTCTTGCAAATAGGTGTTGAATGAAATCACAAGGGGATAGTTGCATTTTGTGTGGCTCAGTTGGTTCTACTGAGAAATGCCAAACCCAGAGACAGCTAGATTTATTTAAATCTCTCCACTAGATTTATTCTCAGAATAGTGGGGATTCTGCTCAGATCTCCATTATCTGAGAATAATACAGAAGCAATACTGAAGTCTTTCAGAAGTGCCCTGAATGCCTCTTTAGTAAAATACAACCTAGGACTGTCTCTTATAATATATTTCCTCTGCAGGAGTGGTAATTGCTAAATATTAGAAATAAAACATAATCAGTCATCCGCAAAATGTAACACAAAGATGTATGTGCATTTAGATGTGAGTGCACAGGACAATTAATGTCTCGAAATGAGAAATCCTTAAATGAACAATATAACAATGCTAAAATAATTTGTTGCTATGTGTATCAGAATGATCAAAGAGAAACCAGTTACCTTATTCTACCTTCTCTTAAGACACCCTCATCTAAGCAGCAGTCTTTAAGCACATCTGCAACAACAGAGTGTGGGTAGTTCACCTTGAAGATGTCAGTGGATGAGATCATTTTCAGTGCAGCCAGCATCATTGCAGAATAAATAGGCCTCCACATAAGCCATGTTTCCCTGGATTAGCTGAAGATTTGGGTAAGTATCAGAAGTTTTCTCCTATTATGACCTATGACGTTAATCTTGGATCTGGAGACAAGGCTGGGCTTGGCTGGAGCATCAAGGCAAGGCTCGGATCTGAAGACAAGGCTGGACTTGGCAAGAATGCCACAATGAGGCTTGAAGCTGGAAGCAAAACTGAAATGTGCTGGAACAGTGAAACAAAGCTTGGAACTGGATGCAAGACTGTGCTCGGCTGGGACGGCAAGAATAGGCTCAACTGGAGTGGCGTGTGCAGGAAGCAGGTCTGCGATGGCAGGAGGTGCTGGCTCTGATTCCATGCTGGCTACAGGCAAGGCTCCCGACTTCGGTAAGGATTCTTCCTCAATTGCTGTGACCTTGAAGGATCGGTTGTCCCAGCAGCTTGCTCTTGGTGCACCAGCCTTTTAAAGTGATCCTTTCTGTGCCATTTTTCCTTTGCAGCCAATCGGACTGCTGTTTGATTTGCGTGCTTCTCTGGTCTTCTCTCTCGAGCACTGATTGGAGGATTCAAGCCTCCTTCCAAAGTTTGTCCAATTAGCGCCTCCCATTTCTCCTGCTCTGCTGAGTCATCCCTGGTTTCTGTTTTTCCAATTTCTTCCTGATAAGTTTCGTTTTCGGAGTCAGATTCAGACTCAAACCTCACACTTTCATTGACAATAAAATAATACTTGTACCTGTTCTTTTTCCCTTTCTTTGATATCTGTTTAATATTTGATATGACTCCTCCATTATTTGCTGGAAAACAATTTATGGTTGTATGCTTAGGAGAAGATGGCCATCTTTACTAAGAGCAGATTAAGTTTATCAACAGGTCAGTGATAAGCGGAACAAATATTTTTAAAAAGCCACAAGAATGCTGGTGCAGATGACTTCTTTTAATAACTAGTTATGAAGTATGTATTAGGTTTTTTTTCTCATTGTTTGACCTATGCCATGTTGCTGAACAGATACAAAATAGTAGCAATAGGTAGGATTTTTTAATTTTATTTTTTTATATTCAAACCGCATTTGCAATAATCATAATAGCCCAATAGGTGAGGAAAACAAGCAATATACTGTATATCTGCAGGACATCAGCTAACAAATATAAAATAACACGTGTTCACAATTTCACTATTCCGCCAAATACAAGTTAAATCCCAAAAGGAAAATACATGCACAATAAGAACTTATCATTTAAACATAAAATAAAAACGTCCCTATTATATCTTTATCCCAGGGAAGGAAGAAAGGGCAAAGGAGATTCTGATAGAGCAAATTCAGTTTTATGTATTAAAACCATCCTATCATAAATATCTGTAATGTTTTCGTATAAACACTTTGATCTCAAACCTAATTGTTCTGAAATGTTAATTTCAGTGATTAACATCCAAGTATGTATGGCTGCAGCTGAAATTAAAACATATTAAAATACATGCTTAATCTCTTTCCCAGAAGAAAGCCTCATATCCTAGCTAACTCTTGTTTCTGTTCTTTCTGTGCTCTTCCCTACCATATGAGCTATTGATTTCTCTTTCTGTTCTGTGATTAAGATTGTATTTCATTACATTTGCCCTTCTTTGAGTAATAAACTGTATATAAATTATAAATCCATAATAAGTAATATTTCTGAAGTCATCTCTAATATTATCTGAGATTATTTTGCCCCAACAAATAGTTCCTTTTTTCTCTGTGTGCAAACTAGTCTCACGTAGCCTTTCAGATCACTCTCCCTCTAGAAGTCACAAGTTCCGTAAGAAAAACACTAGTCTGATTAAGGTATTTGGATGGTATCAGCTAGCAGTGATACTAAATCATGGCTTTTCTGTATGGCATATAGTTCACCCCTTTTTCATCATGCAGTCTATTGAAGCTGATTTTCTACGGTCTTTATCTGAAATTCTAAGAACAAACACAGAAAACTATAGACCAATAAATTATTCCTTCGGCAGACAAATAGGAACATTGAAAAAGCTGGGATTTGATAAACTGTCGCTTAAGTGCCCATCATCACCATCATCATCCCCTCACACCCCAGTTCACACAAAATCATTTATTTTGATTCTGTTAAAAAGCCTCTGCTAAATATTGATGTAGGAGGAATAGCAATTTTGGAACCATCTCTTTCTCTTCCCTAACTGTGGTTGTAGATGCTCTGTGTGGAAGAGAGGAAAGGGAGTAACGTTTGCTTTAGCCCAGAGACTGGATGAAGCAAGAGTTTGGTGACAGTTACTTATATAAGCAGGAAAAATGAAACCAGACAGCTAAAAAAACAAAACAGGGATTATAAAACTGATGTCACAATCCTGAAACCATGTCTCAGTAGTAAATCCTAGCCCCCTGACTACGTGGCTTAACTTGGCTGTTAGGCTTAGACTCAGCTGGAGTCTCTCAGAGTTATGACATGGTATAGCTAGTTAACAAGATCTACTACAAATTATAATTAAGCCACAGTGACCAGGTTTCATGGAAGTGTTACTCTCCTGGCACTTCAAGCCCATTGCAGCTTTCCCCACTTTTGCTATGTTTCCATGTTTTCTTTATGCTCAACTTCATGACCCTGAAGCCGATTGACTGCTGGTTGCTGATACAACGGGAAAACCTTGCCTTGAAAATTGCAGGCTCTTAGCTGTTCTCTCACAAGTAGAAAGCATTACCATCAGGTTTTATAATAAGTGTAGCATTGTAAGGTTAGAGCAGACACCAAGCAAGATCTTTCTTACATCTAGGGTCTAAGAGGCAAAACCAATAAAGTATAAAAAGAAAGAAAAGAAAGGCCCAGCTTTGAGCCAGTTTTGTATAAACCAGAGTGGAGCTAGAAAAACTCTGAAATAGTTCTCAAGCTAGAATCATAGAGACAAGAAGGTCCACAGCCAAAATGGAAAATATACAACATGCATATGGAAGTATCTTAGTAACAGAGTATTCAACTATTGACAAATTTGTTTCATGTGATTTTGTTTTTGAAAGTTCCTGGTAATGTAAGGTCTGCTCTTTTCTGGCATTGTGCCTTCTGTTCTTTGTTCTTTGTCATTTTTCCTCAACTGATCATTACAGTAAAATATCCAATATTTTTATGTATAGGTAATATGTATAGTTTATGCATATAAACTTATGTATATGTATAGGTTCTAACCATACCTTCCAGTTCACATATAGCATTCTGACTAAAAATAGTATCCTGGATACAATTCTGGCAAAAAATGTATTGTGGGGTTCTTGGGGCTCTCTGAGTTTGGTTGTTTGCTTGCAAATGTTTCATTACCCAACTAGGTAACTTCATCAGAATTGATCTTACCTAGTTGGGTAATGAAATGTCTACAGGAAAACAACCACGCTCAGAACACCAAGAACTCCATAGTTCAGCCCTGAGCTATGTATATTCTCTTCTATTGGAAAGCATGTATTCAATGATAGTTACCAAAATAGAATGTTTAGTTTGTTTGGCCTTTTGCATCCAATGCACAGACTTCCCCAAAATTAGGCCAATGTGGGTGCAGGCTTGTTTTCAAGGGTGAAACTACAGTTTGTAGCTGCCAACTCATGAATAGCTGTCTGGAACTAGTGACAATGATTAGAGGTGCTCTATAACTTCTTAAAATTAAACATGGATTTTCCTTTGGTAGAATTTGTTGAATGGCTTTCTTTGCCTTCCTGTTAACTTGTGTGTACAGTAGTGTAGTGTGTAGTATATAGTGGGGAGTGGTTGTCATACAAGTAGAATTATTCTTTCTGCAGACAAGGTGGGGCATTGCTGCTTTTCCAGCAGCCTTGGGGATCCCATGGGGAGCCTACGCAATGGTTATATTGTGTTTAGATAAATGTTCTTCTTCCACAATCTAAATTTTATTTATATTTTTAAGTTTTTTAGACAGCTGTGACATTATTTTAACTGTTAGTTGTATGCTGCCCAGAGTCACATTCAGTGAGATGGACGGCCATATAAATTTATTAAATAAATACATAAAAATTATAAGTTCATCAGATATGCCCATATAGTAATTATGTAGTAATTATGGTTTTTAAGAAATTAATTGCCATAGATCTTGTAAGGTCAGACATAGTTACAGTCTCTAGATACCGGAAAAATAGCCTGCGTACTTATGGCTTTTAAGTTTGAAAGAATCATCTTCAATTCTCTTCCAGGGGGTATCTGGTATTGGTGTAGCCAATAGTGATTGTCCTTGCTGAGAAGGTTTATTCTTCCATCAAATGTCACAGCTTGCTGCAAGTATTTTGTCTTCAACTCAACAATGACCATCAAAATATTTTTGTGCACATGTGTGTCTTTGAGACAGGGTTGACTCCTGGCAACTGCCTAGACTAGTTCCTGCAGGTTTTTTGGCAAGATTTTCATAAACAGTTTTCCACTGCCTTCTTCCTAGGGCTGAGAGGGAGTCACTGGCTCAAAATCACCCAGCTGACTATACTCCCATCATGGGAAGCTGCTTTAAAATAGAGAGAAACTAATAAATTACAATTTAGTTAAATATAGGTGAGACATGCTTAGCCTTTTTTTTTGCTTTAAACCTCATTAGAGTAGTGAGAGCCAGTTTGGTGTTGTGGTTAAGGCATCAGGCTAGAAACTGGGAGACCATTATTCTAGTCCCACCTTAGGCACAAAGCCAGCTGGGTGACCTTGGGCCAGTCACTCTCTCTCAGCCCTAGGAAGCAGGCAATGGCAAACCACTTCTGAAAAACCTTGCCAAGAAAACTGTCCAGGCAGTCTCTGAGAATCGGACATGACTGAATGGATAAAAAAAAAAATAGTGTAGTAGTGGAAGCATGGGCCCATCATAAAATTGCAGTACACAGCATATATGTAAGCACTCCACAGAGTAAATGCGGAATGAATTTATCATTTTTCATATTTCATATTACTGTAACTCCAGCCAAATTTTTCATAAATAGTGCTACTGTTAGATTTTTTGTAGAACAGGTATCTTAAGAAGAAACTGCTGAGCTTGTAGAGTACTGCATTGGAAAGTGGGTTTTTACAGTTCTTTTCACATATATTATCCACTGGCACAAATTATGTTTATATAAGAAGCTTACCCATGATTAACCTAAATGTGGTTTATTTAATGAACTCAATTTTCTGGGTTTGAATGGTAATGCTGAAAACATAGGCTGCATTCACACAGTGTTAGTCTAAACTATTGTTGAATAATCTGTGGTTCAGTATATCATGCATTCCTTAACAAATTACATGAAACTCTTTTATTTGATAGGCTCTGGTTTTGTTCTGTAATGATGAGGCTTACGTTAAAATCTCTCACCAAATTGGTCATTTAGTGGTAATTCCAGGTATGTGTGTGTGTGTATGTGTGTTTACCAAACTTCAGAATGCACCAATCTGAATGTAACCTGCCAACCTTCAGTCACGGTCCATCAACTCACCTTTTCTTTCTTTTTTTACAGATCCAGGAAAGCAGTAAAACCAGAGGTACGTTTTAGCTTCTGGCAGACAGTCAAACAGTTATTGCTCCCGACTAATTCTTGGTTGAGAAAAGTTGGTAATTTTTCCAGATTAAATTCCTGGGAGTGGGGGCCAGAGATGACAGTCACAAAGGGGAGGGGATTCAATTTGCATATGGGTAGAATCAGGATTTTCTGGGTTTTCTTGGGCAGGAGTTAATTGGGCATTTTCTTAAACTATGCTAATCCAATAAACTCTGTTTGAGAGTCAGTTTCTGCCTCAAATAGTAAGAAACTTAAGTGTAGTGATGTAGTCAGAGGGGACACAAAAAGGGGGCTTCCAGCTACATGGATCCCTTGGGCCTCAGCATCTCCATTTCTAGACTAGGGTCAACTTCATGGTTTAGAATTTGTACAATATCCAGCCTGTATATTGGACATGCAGAATCTCTGCAACTTGTTCACTTTAAAAGTTTTAAGGGTATCCCTTGATATTTTGTTTATTGAATAAACCACAACCAGATGAGTTTTTATAGCATGTTAAGTTAAGTACTGTGTGAACCAGCTGTCTGTCAACTTTGCTGCAGCACACCAAAGCACCAAACACTCATGAAGTTTCCTAGTTCAATTCAGGATTGAAACAATCCAATGTAATTTGAGCCAACACACCTTGACTGGGTACCAAATGCTTGTATCATTTATGGATTATATAATTTATGTACTGTATGTCTGTACTACCATTTAAAAATGCTCTTCACACATATTTCATTGACAAAGGAAAATCTGGAAACAAACTATGCAGCACAAGTCTATACTTGTTTCTGGAGAAGTAAATCTTGCTAAGGTTACAGAATTTAGGGAAGTAGGTTTAGTTTTTATATGAACTAAGAAGACATATCTCTTCTAAAGCTAGCACAGTAGATTTGGTAGTCAACCAGCAGAGTGTGCTCTTTGAATAAAGAAGCTGAAGCCATGCTCTGTGAAACCCAGCCTTGGGACTATTTCAAAACAATAAAAGCTGAGATACCAGGGTGATTCAAGATATTGATTGATTGATTGATTGATTGATTGAACTTCTTGACTGCCCAACTCATATACGACGACTCTGGGTGGTTTAAAACAATAAAAATAACATATCACTAAAAATACAATGATATATATATATATATATATATATATATATGTATATATGTGTATATATATATATACACATACATACACATACATACACACACACATACACACACACACAGTAAATATAATATACGTATAAAAATACAAATATAAAATATAAATACAAGATAGCAAATCAAGATCTTACTGTTGGCACCATCATGGTGCCAACCACCTCCATGTATAGCTATTGCCCCTCCCACCCCAAGCCAGGTGGCATAACCAGGTTTTAACCCCTTCCTGAAGGCCAGGAGAGTGGGGGCCTGTCTTACCTTTGGGGGTAGCTTGTTCCAATGGGTGAGCACGATGGCAGAGAAGGCCCTCCTCCTGTACCCTGCCAATCAGCAATCCCTCATGGACAGGGTCCACAATATGCCCTCTCTGGGTGGGATGGGTCAATGTCACGGGGGTGAGGCGGTTCCTCAGGTAACCTGGACCCATGCTATGTAGGGCTTTAAAGGTGATAACCAACACCTTGAGTTGGACCCGGAAGCAAACTGGCACCCAATGCATCTCGTGCAGCAATGGTGTTATGTGTGCACTCCTAAGACTGCTCGCGCGGCCACATTCTGCACCAGCTGTAGCTTCTGAATAGTCTTTAAGGGTAGCCTCATGTAGGGCACATTACAGTAGGCTATACGAGAGACAACTAGGGCATGCGTGACTGACTGGAGGGACTCTTGATCCAGGAAAGGGCTATATATACTGCCATATATACTGCCACTTCTTGATCTTGCTTGTGTAAACATTGTTCTTTTAGCTGTTGAGAGCTAATTGAGGTACACTTCTGAATATTATATTTCACTCATTAAAGCAATGCAAAGAGATTTCAGTAATTACAAAAGAAGCCTGACATTTTATTAAATTTAAAGGCTCTGTTGACTACATTGTACATTGTAGAGCTACCAGATTTGGGCTGCAAAAATCTAGATCACCCCTAGCTGGCAGCAAAGTAATACAGTAATACTCTTAACTCTTTGCTGATGCTGTATAATTGTGCTCCAAATCTACTGGAGTATACGAAGTTGTTCAGTACTAGACTAGGCTATTAGATTATCTCATTCAGTAGATCTATGAGATGTAAGGTGCTTTCTTTATCATTTATTAAAATACATGTTTGAACTGATAACTGGGCAACTGGACATTTCTAATGCATTTTAAGAAGGAAATCAAATCAGGGCTAACTAAAATACTAAGGCTGTATTGGGTATCCCAGGGAAATGCATAGATGTGCATAACTAGGGTTTGAGGTTCTTTGAGAGCCAGTTTGGTCTAGTGGTTAAGGTAACAGACCAGAAACCAGGAGACTGTGAGTTCTAGTCCCACCTAAGGCATGAAAGCTGGCTGGGTGACTTTGGGCATGTCACTCTCTCCCAGCCCTATGAAGGAGGCAATGGCAAACCACTTCTAAAAATCTTGCCAAGAAAACTGCAAGGACTAGGCCAGGCAGTCGCCAAGGATTGGACATGATTAAATGGCAAAAAAACAAACACACACTTCAAGGATTGAGGGCCCCAAGATAGCTGCCACCCCTGCTTTGATTGTTTTTATGCCACCATGTAGATCCCCCACCTTAACTCTGGGTAGTGCCATCCTTGCTTAACTTGTTGGATATAGCACCCAGAATGCCATATTACAAGAATCAGGTTTCAGCTGAGGAAGTCTGAATTGCTTTAACAAATATGGTTGAAATATCCAGTTCCTCGGCTCAGGTAGAATTCTTGTTAATTTAGAAATGTGATACCTCTCTGAAATTGGATTAGTGTCAAACTTTAAAAAATCTTTAACTTTAAAAAAATCTTAACTTTCTCCCTCTTAGGAAGAAATTTACAATAGATAAGAGTCAGCTAGTAGCACCAGCCTGTTTTGATGGAAGTTGACATTAGAACAGTGAACATGACGTGCTAACCTCAGCAGTCAGTTAATGGAGGCCTTTGCTGAGGGTGGTTGAAGCCTGTTGGAAGGATTTCTTTCCAATACTTTGGTCCTTGCTCAGCCACCATAATTCAGAGTTCAGACATTTATTAGCACACAAGGCAAAAGCACTGAGTGTGGCCCAGGCATCATGCAAGGGGTGTAACACCATTTTATAGTCAGTATAAATAACTAGTTTGCACATGCCTAGTTCTAGAATTTTCAAGTTTAGCTTTCCTAATAGGATATAGCCTGTCTTTCTCACTGTTCTAATTGGCACATCTTATATCTGTTGCTAGGAGCATTACATTGTCTTCTCATTCCTTATCTATGTAAGTGACTGTCTTGCTTCTGTATAATGGCAAAGCACTAACTTCCCTTCTAAAATGGCATTAGTTTAAGTTTTTTAATAACTACTTTCTAACAAGTAGTTATTACTTCTTCTGGGTAGTGAGGGTCTGTTTCTTCTTGTTTCATGGTTTTTGGTTTTTGCCATATTTTGTTCCTTGTTTTCACTGTTGAATTGTTTATTGTGTTTTTTTATTTATTAACGACCCAGACTTCAGCAAAGGATCGTTACCTTGTTGTGGTGCTGGAGCTTGAGCACCTCAATGATGAGCCAAACCGTGAAGGGCCACCCAAGACAGGAAGGTCATGACAGAGAGGTCAGACTAAATGCGATCCCTGGGGAAGGTAATGGCAACCCACCCCAGTATTCTTGCTGTGAAAACTAAATGGATCAGTACAACCAGAGATATGTCAGTATACCATCGGAAGATGAGACCCCCAGATCGGAAGATGATCAAAATGCTACTGGGGAGGAACAGAGGATGAGTTCAACTAGCCCCAGATGTGATGACGCAGCTAGTTCAAAGCTGAAAGGATGGCTAGCAGCCGCCGGTGCTGGTGGTGAATGGCGAATCCGATGTTCTAAGGATCAACATACCATTAGAACCTGGAATGTAAGATCTATGAGCCAGGGCAAATTGGATGTGGTTATTGGTGAGATGTCAACATTAAAGATAGACCATTTTGGGCATCGGTGAACTGAAATGGACTGGAATTGTCCACTTCACATCAAATGACCACCAGATCTATTACTGTGGACAAGAGGACCACAGAGGAAATGGAGTAGCCTTCATAATTAATAGTCAAGTGGCTAAAGCAGTGCTCGGATACAATCCAAAAAACGATAGAATGATCTCAATTCGAATTCAGCGCAAGCCATCTAACATCACAGTGATCCAAATATATGCCCCAACCACAGATGCTGAAGAAGCTGAAGTAGAGCAGTTCTATGAGGATCTGCAGCACCTACTGGACAACACACCTAAAAGAGATGTTATTTTCATCATAGGAGACTGGAATGCTAAGGTGGGTAGTCAAATGACACCTGGAATTACAGGTAGCATGGCCTGGGAGAACAAAACGAAGCAGGACATAGGCTGATAGAATTTTGCCAAGACAACTCACTCTGCATAACAAACACTCTCTTCCAACAACCTAAGAGACGGCTTTATACATGGACTTCACCAGATGGACAACACTGAAATCAGATTGACTACATCCTTTGCAGCCAAAGGTGGCGAACATCTATACAGTTGGTAAAACAAGACCTGGAGCTGACTGTAGTTCCGATCACGAACTTCTTCTTGCACAATTTAGGATCAGACTAAAGAGATTAGGGAAGACCCACAAAGCAGCTAGATATGAGCTCACTAATATTCCTAAGGAATATGCAGTGGAGGTGAAGAATAGATTTAAGGGACTGGACTTAGTAGATAGGGTCCCGGAAGAACTCTGGACAGAAGTTCGCAGCATTGTTCAGGAGGCGGCAACAAAATACATCCCAAAGAAAGAGAAAACCAAGAAGGCAAAATGGCTGTCTGCTGAGACACTAGAAGTAGCCCAAGAAAGAAGGAAAGCAAAAGGCAACAGTGATAGGGGGAGATATGCCCAATTAAATGCAAAATTCCAGAGGTTAGCCAGAAGAGATAAGGAATTATTTTTAAACAAGCAATGCACGGAAGTGGAAGAAGACAATAGAATAGGAAGGACAAGAGACCTCTTCCAGAAAATTAGAAACATTGGAGGTAAATTCCAGGCCAAAATGGGTATGATCAAAAACAAAGATGGCAAGGACCTAACAGAAGAAGAAGAGATCAAGACAAAGTGGCAAGAATATACAGAAGACCTGTATAGGAAGGATAACAATATCGGGGATAGCTTTGACGGTGTGGTCAGTGAGCTAGAGCCAGACATCCTGAAGAGTGAGGTTGAGTGGGCCTTAAGAAGCATTGCTAATAACAAGGCAGCAGGAGACGACGGCATCCCAGCGGAACTGTTCAAAATCTTGCAAGATGATGCTGTCAAAGTAATGCATGGTATATGCCAGCAAATTTGGAAAACACAACAATAGCCATCAGACTGGAAAAAATCAACTTATATCCCCATACCAAAAAAGGGAAACACTAAAGAATGTTCAAACTATCAAACAGTGGCACTCATTTCACATGCCAGTAAGGTAATGCTCAAGATCCTGCAAGGTAGACTTCAGCAATTCATGGAGTGAGAATTGCCAGATGTACAAGCTGGGTTTAGAAAAGGCAGAGGAACTAGGGACCAAATTGCCAATATCTGCTGGATAATGGAAAAAGCCAGGGAGTTTCAGAAAAACATCTATTTCTGTTTTATTGACTATTCTAAAGCCTTTGACTATGTGGACCATAACAAATTGTGGCAAGTTCTTAGTGGTATGGAGATACCAAGTCATCTTGTATGCCTCCTGAAGAATCTGTATAACGACCAAGTAGCAACAGTAAGAACAGACCACAGAACAATGGACTGGTTTAAGATTGGGAAAGGAGTACGGCAGGGCTGTATACTCTCACCCTACCTATTCAACTTGTACGCAGAACACATCATGTGACATGCTGGGCTTGAGGAATCCAAGGCTGGAGTTAAAATCACTGGAGGAAACATTATAAATCTCAGATATGCAGATGATACCACTTCGATGGCTGAAAGCGAAGAGGAACTGAGGAGCCTTATGATGAAGGTGAAAGAAGAAAGTGCAAAAGCTGGCTTGCAGCTAAACCTCAAAAAAACCAAGATTATGGCAACCAGCTTGATTGATAACTGGCAAATAGAGGGAGAAAATGTAGAAGCAGTGAAAGACTTTGTATTTCTAGGTGCGAAGATTACTGCAGATGCTGACTGCAGTCAGGAAATCAGAAGACGCTTAATCCTTGGGACAAGAGCAATGACTAATCTTGATAAAATAGTTAAGAGCAGAGACATCACACTGACAACAAAGGTCCGCATAGTTAAAGCAATGGTATTCCCCGTAGTAACATATGGCTGCGAGAGCTGGACCATAAGGAAGGCTGAGAGAAGGAAGATAGATCCTTTTGAACTGTGGTGTTGGAGGAAAATTCTGAGAGTGCCTTGGACTGCAAGAAGATCAAACCAGTCCATCCTCCAGGAAATAAAGCCAGACTGCTCACTTAAGGGAATGATCTTAAAGGCAAAACTGAAATACTTTGGCCACATAATGAGAAGACAGGACACCCTGGAGAAGGTGCTGATGCTAGGGAGAGTGGAGGGCAAAAGGAAGAGGGGCCGACCAAGGGCAAGGTGGATGGATGATATTCTAGAGGTGACGGACCCGTCCCTGGGGGAGCTGGGGGTGTTGACGACCGACAGAAAGCTCTGGCGTGGGCTGGTCCATGAAGTCACAAAGAGTCAGAAGTGACTAAATGAATAAACAACAACAAACCACCCAGAGTTGCCAGGAGTTGGGCAATGTACAAATTTAATAAACAGACCAACAATAAGTTTTAAAATCAGTCCATGCTATATGGAAATGGCTGTTTCTCTTGGTTTGATATAATATGTAGAACTTCTGGGAAGCCTCAAACCTTGATTAAAGGACATGCAGAGGTGTCCACAGGGGTTCAAAAAAGTCAAGATGTAAAAAAGCATGGGGCCTCAACCATACAGTCACACCCATCTCCTTGACATCTGCGACCTGCTCCTTAAATAGCCCTGAGAGCAGTGCAAGATGGTGGGAGAGAAAGTGGCATACTGAGTGTGATTTAGCATGCCAGAGGTAAATGGCATGGTGACTCTCCAGATATTACAGCTGAACTACAGCTCCCAGTATCCTTCATCATTAGCCATCCTGTACATCTGAGGCATGCTAAGAGTTGTAGTTTATAATATCTGGAGTGCCATGGTTCCTACAGTAGATTGCTGGATCTCCACCTATTAACAGCAGAGAACCAGTGTGTTTGAAGAGTTGCTGGGAGATAGAATGGCTTATTCTACTCCATTCCAGGGATTCTTTTCCACTTTATTGGTACCACAGCCGCCACAGCTATTAGCAGTGGGAAACCAGTTATTAATTCTGTCTGTTGGCTGGACAGTAGGGGAGCTCTGCAGTGCTTTCAGTGGCACAGGTTTCCATATAGATATTTTTCTCTGCATTAATGGTCCTTCATAGGAACTTTCCTGATAGTAAAATGATTTTTATTGTAGCAGCCAGCTATAAAGGCAATCATTTAGGAACATGAAAAATAACCTGTTTATTCTGTATAATACAGTATACTTCAATATAAGTGTTATATAAAGAGGTGTATATTGTAGCCTAGATGCGGTTGGGTGGGACACGTCATCAGAATGGATGACCACCATATGCCTCACCAGTTGCTCCATAGTGGAGTCTGGGAAGAGACCTCAAGGTCAACCATGCAAATGCAACAGAGATGCTGAGAAAGAAATCCTGCGCCACTGTGACAACCAGCCAAGGCAGCTAGAAGCTGCGGCTGCTGACCAAACCTACTGGTGAGCCCTGTGCTAGGAGGCTTCCACCAGCTTTGAGGATAGGCGCTGCCAAATACTGATAGAAAACTGTGAGTGGTGTCACAGAATAACACCCACAGTTATTACAACAATGGACTTCCAGCACTCCCATTGTGCTAGACTCTGCACTTCCAGACTGAGACTGCAGAGCCACCTCCGTATTCACAGATGAACTTCACAACAGTGTGCCTTCTTCAAACCCAAAGGACTACCATATTGTATCTGTATCTTTTGGTATTTGCTAAAATGACACTATAATGGTAATAGTTTTAAGTAATAAAAAATAAATAGCTACTTGTCTTCACAAATATTTCATCTGCTGATTCCTTCAGAGCAAGATGTTCTTAAAGGCAGGGGAACATGTAAGTTCATTTTTGTTCTTGACAATATAAAATCTAGAGCTAGGTATCCTCCATTTAACACCCAAAGAACACATTAAGGATCAGTGCTTTGAGAAGTATCTTGCTCAGCAATAGTGCATGCTTGCATGTGGAACATGCCATCTTCTCTCCCTGGCATTTTCAATTTAAAGGATTAGGTGGCAGATTAGTGTATTGTTAAACATTTACAGACTCCTTTTTAATCATCTTCACAGAACCACAATCTACTCTTACGCATCTG
Organism: Candoia aspera; assembly: GCF_035149785.1. Classification (NCBI taxonomy): domain Eukaryota; kingdom Metazoa; phylum Chordata; class Lepidosauria; order Squamata; family Candoiidae; genus Candoia; species Candoia aspera. The sequence continues at coordinate 40,538,264 of NC_086160.1, forward strand.
AACTTTTAGATGAGGAGCAGTCTGAGATGACCATATCTCCTTAAATACAAACAAACAAACAAACAAACTCCACACTGCTGCTAATCATTCTCTTTGCTCAAATCTTTTGCTGATATGCAGTTGTACCAACATGTTATATATAAAAATTTTAAACTAAATGTTCCTGAGCCAGCATGGCATACAAGATTAAATATACAGACCTAAGCATCTACTACAAAAACCTTGCCTCTTATTCAGAATGATTACCAGTTGCCTCTGGTTTATACTGTGAGGGCAAACTGGAAAATAAGCAGTAGGAATGTCTTTAAAGTCAGGATTTGATCCCTATTTTCTGTGACATCAGTTAAATAACATGTCAGGGGAAATTACGCACTGGAAATCAAATCCTGCTTTTATTCAGCACAGAAATAAGCCAATAAGACCCTGAGCTGCAGCTGTGTAAAGCCAAATGAAGTCCACCAGAGCCAAGAGGCTAATTCTGCATTAGCCTCTGTGTGAACTAGATCTGGGGACCATTTTAGCTTCACAACAGTTCTGTTCGTGAAAAGGAAAGAAAAGAAAACAAACCATTGGGCAAATTTAGGATTATTAGAAACAATATGTCAAAATATACAGTTCTTACACCATTTTGTTGGTTCAGTAACTATAAATATTCTGAAGCATCTTGCAGAAATTGTGGAGACCAACAGAGATGACCTTGGAGAAACTGTGGCGACAGTTTCAAAAGCATGTTTTAAGCCTGGGGAATGAAAGCATTAAAAAGAAACTCACACTGACTCTGCCTTCCCAGCATTCTTGTCAAGTTTGTTTCCTGACTGGGTCTACCTGAAAGGTCTGATATCAATGTTATGCAGTTAATCTACTCCAGATGCCATGAACATAGCTAAAAGATTAAGCATGAAAGTCAAGGAACTGAAAATCTAAAATACCAAGGCAAATGATAAGCTGAGTAAAACAACCAAAGTCTGTTTAAAAATAATTAGTGACAGAGACATAAGTTCTTCTTGGGAAGGGAACTGCAAAGATACAAGGGCCGCAAATAAAAAGGTCCTGGGGGCAAGCCAAAGAGCAGGCAGATCTTAAGGCTGGATGGATTCATACTGCTTTGAAAAACCTGGTTCCATCCCCAATTTTCATGGTTCCAAAGATGAAAAGTACCCCAGAAATGAACAGGCAGTCTTTCTGATTGACATAGAATTGATATAAGGATACCCACAACCTGATATCCCCTAGGTGGTTCATGGAATAACTCCCCATTCTTAGTCAGCAAGCTAATAATAATTGACATCATCTGGATACATCTCTAAATCTCCTATTACCGCATGAAAAGATTGCCTGGTTTTCATAGGCATCTTAGCATCTGCATTATATAATCAAGCAAAGTTCTTTAAAGGCAGAATTTATTTATTGTTTACTAAAGGTTTATTTACTGCTGTGACTCTGGGTGGCTTACAAAGTTAAAAATCCAGAAAACAATACAAAATCAACCCTTCCCCCAAACCCCCGCAAAAATCATTAAAAATATGAAAACATAATCAGCAGTAGAGCACTATTCATTTTCCTAAAAGTACAACCATTTAGCAAGCTCTCTACCAATGTCACCGGGTCCTCAGGCCAGATGACAAAGACATGTCTTCAGGCTCTTTCAGAAGGCCAGCAAGGTTGGGGCCAATCACATCTTTGAGAGTGTTACAAATGTGGAGTCCTTGGTGCTCTCTGAGCCAGATGTTTCATTGCCAGACTAGGCAGCATCTTCAGTGCAAAGAGGGAGTGGGCCTTGCTCTCCATTTATATACCGTGGCTTGCCCTGCTTGTGTTGGTAGGGGTGTTGTTCTCTCCTTGGGAGTTCTTTGATTGGGCTGCTGTTTGCTGCTTGGTTGATTGCCTGAGTCAATAGTTCCTTGATTAGGGTGTATTGTGCTGTTTGATGGTTCATCTGGTGTTAATCCTAGTGTTGATTTTTGCCTATCTGGGTGTTGATTGCTGGCAAGGGAGTGTACTGGTCTTTTGGCTTTTCTATTGTCTCTTCTGAATGGTATGTAGATGTTGTTTATCTCTATGTGTCTGTTGATGGCTGCTTTGTCTGAGTGCCAGGCTTCCAGGAATTCTCTGGAGTTTTTGGATTTGGCTTGGTTTAGGATGCTCACAGTTTCCCAGTTAAAACTATGGTTGAGTCTGTCCATGTGTTGTGAGTTAAGGAGTATCCATTTTGTTGGAAGATGCTGTACAGATGATCTTTTTCTTTTTTCTGGTGTTCTGGGTTGCTGCAGTGTGTAAGTGCTCATCTGAATAATGTTCCTACACAGCTTCTCTTGTGAGAAGTTGGATTGTTACTTTGATAGTGGAGCACTTGGGTGGTGTGGGTAGCTTTCCTGTAGACTTGTGTTTCTAACTTACCATCATTTCCTCTACTGATGAGGATGTCCAGGAATGGTAGTGAGTTGTTTTCTTCCTCCCTTGTGAATTTTATTCCATTAAAGATGTTATTGATGGTTTTGTGGGTTTCTTCCAGTTGTTTCTTTTGTATTATAATACTTGTATTATAATACATAATACTTTTGTATTATGACAAAGGTGTCATCTACATACCGGATCCATACTTTGGGTTGTATGTGTGGGAGTGCTATCCTTTCCAAAAGCTGCATTACAATCTCTGCTATAAGTCCTGAAATTGGTGATCCCATGGAGGTCCCATGGGGGAGGAAGAAAACTCCCCTGGGGAGTCCCATGGGGGAGGAAGAAAACAACTCACTACCAGTTGGTAAGTGAGAACTGCCTGTATTTTTATTTTCTTATGCCTGTCATCTTTCTAACTTACTGATGTTGCATCTGGTGACAAGTTTTTTGAAAGGTCCTATTTCTGTAATATGCAGAGAAGAAGCCAATGTATCCATCACCACATTAATCTATATTTGTTTGCTGGGTCTTGGATTTATATCTGTGTTTTATAAAAATGGTTTTCCATCTCCCCTTTTGATTATCTTTGCCATTTTGCTTTACCATTTGTGGCAATGCATAGGACATAGAGACAGGCTATTATATATTTGCACATCTGAATATACCATAACCAGAAGTTCCCTGCAGACATTTTTATTATGCCATTTGCTGCTACAGCAATAATTCCCTCGTGCCATGTGTATTCATTCAACTCTAATGGGACATGTAAAGGAAACATAACTCTTTCTTCGTAAATAAAAACAAGCAATTGTTCTGGAGGTTTCTTCCAGTGTGCTCCAACATCCCATGGCATAATCTTGGTGTTCTGTTTTGTAAGAATGTGCTTGTTTCCACTGAAATTTTATGTCCATGTAGTCCAATGTATAACACCAAAGAAGTGGGTTCTAGATTGGTTGGGTTAGTAAAGTTTAACATATTTGGATGGTCCCGGGTTGCAGGAATCTGGTATATAAAAATAGGATTAAAAATGAAATTAATTACAGTCTGTATCTTTTCATTTTCCTGAGCCTTTCTAATGATTGTTTATTAACCAAGAAGGTATACTGAACTAAGAGTTTCAAATATTATCAATTTATAAAACAATTTATAAAACAATTTCATAAAGAAATGGTAGATTTGGTGGGCTATTTATTGCTATCCTGGTGTAAAATATTCTACAAAATTATAAACTTGGGGGGCATTGTAGTCACACATCTCATTAGATTGTCAAAATGAAAAGTTGTATCTATTCTTGATATAACAACGCATATAATTACAAGATATAAAACTTGGACTGAAGTATATAAAGGAAATAAGCTGGAACAAGATGGTACTGTGTCCTTCGAGTACTGTAACAAATGTTATATTTCAAGAAAGTGATGCTAGTGGCTGAAAGCCAATTCCATCTCAGGAAGTCAGAGTGCTCAGAGGTGTAAAAATACTTGACATAACTTATTACTGCTAACAAATAATTTGCATTGTTTCAATAAGAAGAGAGTTAACTGAGAATGAAGCTGTAATAATAGCAATTGTATCTTTGGTAATTTTTTAAATTTGTTGTGTAAAAGTACGTAATTTATGGTTAATACTGCTGGGTAAAAAATAGCACATAGATTGAGTTTTCAAATTCTTTATTATTACAGGTTTGATAGATTGAATATGTTTGGCCAAATCTAGAGAGTCTTTACCACATAGTCAGTAGATATATTTGCTGAATAAACTTTTCCAGGATTTTCATCCCATTTCTACTTTGGCAGTAATTGATTCTGACTGAGAATGTATACAGATATGTTGCTTGAAGTAGCTGCCTCATTTTGCAGAATGCAGGGTTGTTCCGGCAGAAAAGATTTAGGGCTGTGCAAATCCTTTGAACAAGATGCTACCCAACACAGAGAGCATGTGTAAAAAACCTTCCTTCCTATCATTAAAGCAATATGTCTTTTCCAAGCAGCTGCTTCAGAAGGTATTGCTGGCTGTGTCTCTGCATGGCAGAGTCAAGTGATGTGCTTGCTCATGCATGTAGGGTCAGCCAAAGTGCTCCAGAGAGGAGAGGTCAGTCTCCAATCAGTGCTCCAGAGAGGAGAGCAGAGAAGCGTGCAAAAGAAAAAGAAGCCCGATTGGCTGCTAATGGGAAACAGCAGGAAAAGCAGTGAATAAAAAGGCAGGTGCACCAAGAGCAAGCTGCCGGAGACAACCGATCCTTCGAGCTCACAGCACCTGCGGAAGAATCCTTACCAGTGTCAGAAGCCTTGCCAATAGCCAGCGTGGAACCAGCACCAGTGCCTTCTGCCCTCACAGAACCTTCTGCAAGGGTCACTCCAGTAGAGCCTCTCCCTGCTGTCCTTGCTGAGCACAGCTTCGAGTCCAGCTCCAAGCCTCGTCGCGTTGCTCCAGCATGATCTGGGTGTGCCTTCAGATCTCAGCCTTGCCTAGACCCTCCAGTCCAGTCCAGCCTTGTTTCCAGATTCAAGTCTTGTTTAGATGCTCCAGTCCAGTCCAGCCTTGTTTCCAGATCCGAGCCTTGCCTAGATGCTCCAGTCCAGTCCAGACTTGCCACCATAGCTGAACCTTGCCTAGATGCTCCTATCCAGTCTAGCTTTGTCTCCAGATGTCTTGCCTAGGCATTCCAGCGAAATCCAGTCTTGCCTTCAGAACCAAGCCTAGATGCTCCAGCCAAGTCCAGTCTTGTGTCCAGAACCAAGCCCTGCCTAGATACTCCAGCCAAGCCTTGTCTAGCCTCTGCATGCCAGCCTGATCCAGCCTGCATGCCAGGATACCAATCTGAGTGTTCAGCCTCTCCTTTGCCATGCACTCTAGCTCCTTCCAGCCTTGCAGCTTCGATCAGGGGATTGGCCAAGTTCTGCCTTGCTGTCCTGCCACAGTCTGACCCTGCAGTATTGCCTGCATGTACTCTGTCTGTACTCTGACTGGCTGTCTCAAAGTCTGAATAGGACAGCATCTCTTTATTAAATGCCCTGTCTTAGTATATAGCAACCATAACAGGTCTGACCATTATTATGACTCTCAACCTAGGTGGGCATAGATTCAGAGATTCATACTATTATAGAGTTGGAACTAGACTAGAGGTTAACTAGTCCAATCTCTTACTCAGTGCAGGGTCTAGTAGAGCATTTCTAACAGATGACCATCCAAGCCTCTGAAGATCTTTAGATGCTGGAATACAGCTCCTATAATTTTCATCTACAATAATATGCTGGCTAGAAATTTCAGTCACTGGGGAAAGTTGCATCAAGAGTGCCTGGCAAATGGACAAATACACACACATAGCTACTTTTAGAATTTCCAAACTGATCTGCCCTCACTGCTAAGGAAGGAAGAACCATAGCTAATAAGAAGTCATAGAGTCATAGAAGGGACCTTGGAGGTAAAGATTTTTAAAATGGAAAAGAATAATATAAAAAGTAGAAGAGATTATATACTTAAGCACAGCAAAAATGGTCTTTTCTTTAGTAATAAATGACTTTGCACCAGCAGATTATTTCATAATGTGCCAGATACTTCCTTTTCTATATAACAAGTGACTGGTTTTATAAAAAATTCATTTGATCTTTTATTGCTTCCCTCAAGGAGGCCTACAATAAATTTACAACATGGTTCTTTACAGTCTGAATCATGAAAATAGACAATCCTGTGATGTTAGAACTAAATAACCTTAGCTTTATGTGTATATGTATAGGCAAAACAATATCCTTTTCCTGCCATAAAATATCACCAACTCAGTATTGATTTTAAAAATAAAGTAAACAATGGTTCTAGTGGTATTCTTATTGTCAACTATTCTAGAAATAGTGTGCCTCTGGGCAAATGGTGTGGCATAGTAGGAAAGAGGTGTTCTAAAACAATGCTACTCCTTTATGTATATTTACTTCCTATAATGTTTTAGCAAAAATTTAGTGAGATTTGTGTTAAATCTCTGGACGAATTGTGATTTTGAGCTCTATGTATCTAAAAAACCACTATCTCATTATGCTCCTGTCATTCATATTGCAAATCTGAATGGAAAAGGCAAATTAGCCCACATGCCTGGGGCTTCTGTCCCATTTTAAAATTCCTAAACTAACCTTTTTCTCTCTTTTTCTCATTATCTATCTATGTATTTATTAGCTGCCTCAATGGTCAAAGCAAGTCTAGAAGGCTGAAAGAAAGTCAAATTTTGAGAAGAATTACAACTTGTTTGAAAAACAAGTATCAGTCAGATCAAAACCCCAATGCATTTTGGAAGCCATTTATAAAATTATTGTTTTTCTCTCTCTTTCTCTCTCTCTCTCACACACACACATGTGTGTGTATATGTGTAACAGAATAACTATACATATGGATATGAGTGTGTGTGTATATATGTTTGTGTGTATATATAAATCATCTGCATTTATCACAGTCACCTATAGCAAAGGAAAGCTCTATAAACGAGAGTCTGTATCTTTCCCCTCCATTAATAGTTACTGAGTTGGGAATCTGAGTTCTGGGGGAAGAAATAGTGAGCTGAAGACTGCTCCTCAAAAAGCGGAGCTGGTGATTACAGCGAAGAACAAAGAGCTGGTGAGTAGACCAGCTCTTCAAATCTATCTGGACCAGGAGAGGACTGGAGATTGTCTACAAGTGCTCCTCGTGAGGAGACCGCAAGGCAGTGGTCTCCAGTGCGTTTAGAGCTCTGAGAGATGAGGGAATAGCTATTTTGCTCAAGCGACTCTAAAAGGATACTAAGTTTGCATACTTTTTTTTCTAATCACATTTAGGAATTGTTTATTAACTACTTTTCAGCTATTAGAAACCTTTGGATCAACAAGTCTGAAAACACCAGGTAGGCCTGCCTTCAATCCTTGATGAAAGACAATTTTAACTAGATGCTTAAGAACTTTAAAAAATTGAAATAAACAGCAAAAGGCTAATTGAGACTTTGATTTTAGAAAGTTATAAATGGATTGAGCATCCAGATAATGTTGAAATAAGATTTTGGAATTAATTATAAAGAATCCTTCCCATGGTAAAAATGAATTTAAATTTTGAATTTTTTCTAAGTCATAAAAACAGTTTTAAAAATTAGACTGTAGAGGGAACTAAAGGTTTTAATTAAAGGAGAAGAATACATAAACCTGATTAACAGCTACAGAATGACGCAAAATTTTATAACATTGAAAATACTGAAGGATACTTTTGAAAAATGGAATCAGAAGTCAGTATCAACAGTGTCAACAGTGATGTTTGTTTCTATGGTCAGACAATGCCCAAAAGATGTTTTGGAAGAAATGACAGAAGAGAAACAAGTTTTAAGTGACAAGACAGAGACAGAGTTAATACTGAAAATGGATCAACAAATGGCAGGCTACAAGAATGACATGGAAAAAGATGTTTCAATTGGACATACAAAAGAAATTGGTTGATGCTTTAAAAATCAAAAGGGAAATTATAAACCAAGAGAGTGACCTGGATAATTTATTTTCTATTAGATTTACAAAAGAGTTTTGTTAAATCTTGGATGAATCTTTAAGAAGGGGTAAAAAAGAAATGAAAAGAAATCGAGTTCTTTTCATTACTTGAATGGACTGAAGATTAAGATTGTTAGAAGTAAAAGGAAGGAATATAAAGCTGGTTTATTTGAAGACTAAAATAGATATGTTGTTATTTCTGGTAACCCTTAATGGACTTTTGCTGACACCAGGACTGAAATGACAATGCTTTATGGATTTGTATATAGATAAGAGATGGGACATGGGATGAGGAGATCATTGGTTGTAAATTAAGAGGCGGTGAAAAGTTAATAAAATTGCTTGTACTTGTGAACGTTGGAATCACGTCTTTATATCTTCTTTTCTTTTTCTTTCCTATATTTTTACCTTCCTTCCTTCCTTCCTTCCTTCCTTTCCTTTCTTCCTATATTTTTCTCAGATCCTAAGGGTATGACAAATCTCTGATAAGAGAAAAATGTAACCTTCAGTGAATCTAAGAAAACAAAGTCATCCACTGCTTTTAACAGAAGTTATATACAAATTATAGGTATTACAACTTGTTTTGTTTTGTTTTGTTTTGTTTTACAGCAGCCTTTCAAGCATGGTCTCTTATCCTACACCTGAAGCCACATTTTGTATAATATCAGTAACCAAAGTGTATCTGGCCCATGATGATTTTTCAACAATGCATTAATATTTTAGCAAGTTACCTGATGTTCAGACTGTATTTCTCTACAGTGGCAACAGACATGACCATAGATGAATTGCAGTTTGATGTTTCAAGTAGTGGAGCAAGGCAATTATTCACTTCCTGCTTGTTGTGCCCTCAAGGCTGTTGCTTTCAATGGGAAAATTCTGTCCAATGCTATCAATCTGACTTCCCAGTCTGGTGCACTTCTCTTGGACTATAACTCTCACTATGGGCTGATGGCAATCATAGTCGAAATTATAGTCCAACATATCTACAGGGCCTCAGTTTGGGGAAGCTTGCTGTAATCATAGGTGGGAAATCTCATTTTTTTTTCCTGTAAAGGCCTCTGTTGCCTTAGAAATAACCAGGTATATTCTGGTGGTGATCAATGGATCAAAAGTAAATGAAGCTATCCCTTTCTCTGTTTTAGAATCTCCAATCCCTGAAGCCAAATGAAACCTGAGGTCCAATTTGGTGCTGCTGTTTCAAGGCTTAATTTCATACATTACGCTTAGCCCTTGTTTGTTTTATTCATGGGCACTGAACAAACAACAGTGGTCTGGCTCACATATAAAGCTTAGTCATAAGTTGTAGTTTATAAATCATGGTGGCTGGATTCATACTACATTGTAAGCTGCCCAGAGTCTTTGTGGAATCAGTTGGCCTCAAAATCCAATAAATAAAAAATTATAAAATAAACACACGAAACCTAAGAAACCATGGAAGATCTGTATCCTTGCCAATTGCTTATCATCAAAGACACTGCGTCTCCTATATGAATTTGTCCAGCTATTAAGATCTGCAGAAAAACTTCGTTCTGAAATTGTTCCTGCTGTTAGCTGCTCATTTTTCTGATACAAGGTGGAGAACCTTCTCCAGCGTTGATCCCAGGCTGTCCAACATACTTGCTTATCTCAAGATTTGCATTTGAGTTCTATTCACTTGGCGTTTAGCAGATCTGTAAAAAACCATGTCTTTTGTAGCGTTTTCAAGCTTTTCTATTCTATTTTTGTGTTTAATTTTTTAGCTACCTTGAGTACTCTCTAGAACAGAATAGTGAAATAAAAATCAAACAAATAAATGATATTATGCCCATGTTTGCACAACATAATAGTTCAAGATGGGCAACCTGTGACTCATATACCACATTTTGTAGCCCAACAGAGCACCCACAAATAGTGCTGCTAAAAGTTAGCAGAAAAATGACTGCTTTTAAGCAGTGTAATTTATTTTCTTTTCCAGAAAGAAAATTTGAAATGCATGTGTTAAGATTCTATAAAGCAAAACACATCCATTTTTCAACAGTAGAAGATCTTATCCCCTCCCAAATAGGTCAATGTGTTTATCTCGCCTATCCAGTGATACCATGGAGATGAAGCTCTGCCTGCTCAGCCTTTGGGAGGCAAAATAATTTAAAAGCACAGGCCCCTAGCTGAAAAAGATGGCCTAAAACTTCAATAAGCCATGATTAAGCACAGCATGAGGTACAAACTGAGAGCATGGATTAAACTGTGGTTAAGGAGTGTCTTTACTACAATTTCTAGCCAGGATTTGTAGATTTAACCCAGTCATTACTTTGGGCTGGATGGACATGACACAAATACTCCCTGTTTTAATCAATAGAGAATGAGACACAGGATTACTGTGGTCAGAGGCCATTATTTTAGTTCTCTGAGTTCCTGGCAAGAAACTCACCACAAGATTGCACTTCCCTCCCATTTTCTTTTTCTTTTTTTTTGTGGGGGGGGGGGAATCTATGAGAGCACAACCAGAATCGTCAGGGCTACATCCACTCCTATTTATTTCTGACCTTTTTTCACCCCCAGTGTCACTGTGCAGGAGGTGAAGGCCAAAATGGCTACAGGTCAGAAACAGCCTTCTTCTCAGTCACGGACACTGGAAACACTGTGACCTTCTGGTTAAGTAGTTGGTACCCTATGGGAAAGTTAGTTTAACTCCATAGAAGGTACGATCCACTTGGGGCTAAATCTAATCACTTTTGCAGTACTTAAGCAGGGCATCTATGCATTAAAGAGTTTACATCACACATTTAACCTCTACCCCCGTGACCCTAATCAAGTGTGCCATATGAACAGGTCCTACCTATCGTTCAAATCTGGATAGAGGAAAAACAGATTTAACTTAAGGTTTCTGCTCTGGCCTCAGGACATGAAATGGGACAAAGGGATTGCTATAAAATGGGGCTGTTACAGTTGTGATACCTTTGTTCCCTCCAATATCTTTTCATTTCCTGGGGTGCATGTGTGGTGACACTAAAGAGAGGGTGAACGCCTAGCCTTTCTTCTCTTCATATTTGGTAGTTCTGATTTCAATCAGCTCCATTTTTAAAAAAACTTATCATCCCGTGACTTCTGCAAAGGTGGCCGGGATAACGGTGGATAGGTATAGTGACAAGGCAAACTATGGTTGCTGTGCTATGTACTACACCACTTACCCGTGATTACCCACTTATTTTGATTAGTGAATCATGATCACAGTCTCAGACCTAGCATTTTATATGAACTCAGCCAGGCACACAGACCTACTGAATTTTGTTAAACTTCATGGTTGACCACGTGGCCCTCCCTCCATGCCTACAGATTTATGACTTCTGGTCAGCCTTTCTCTACCCAGTCCATTGCTTCTAGCCTGCACTTGAAAGCCTCACCTCTGAAATTCTTGTCTGTTCCTGGCCTGAGTAACTGACAGATTTCATGAGAAGCAAAAGTCAGAAGATTCCAGAGGCACTGCAGCAAGGTTCATAAAAGGCAGTGCAGTTGTATGGGAACCGCTTCCATTCTCCCAAAGAGAATCTCCTCCAGGAATCAGAAACAAATGGGACCAGAGAACAAGTTTCCTGAGGGTTTTTAATTGAGACTTCTTTTCATTTTTAATATCTTGCAGTATTCTCGCTTCTCTTCTAACGTTACACAAGAATTTTAAATAACCAACAACTGATGTTAAATAAAAAGCAGGTAAATGTATGTGCAACAACAACAAAAAACCGAAATGACTTAAAGAAAATAATTGTCAGACAAGAAAAAATAAATCACCTCTTTACATTCGGTTCAATAGAGTGACTCTGGGTGGTTTACATAAAATAAGAATAAAACATTAATTAAAATACAATAAATGTATTCTGGAATGTATTTGGTGTGAACTGAAACCATATTCCACGATAAATTACAGTTTTGCCTTTTTTTTTTTTTTTGGCATACAACATATTATTCATCTTTGTTCATTTCACAAAATTCTTCTTGAATCTTTTCCAGAATCAGTGGAGGAACACCATTGTTTATTTCGGGACAAAGTAAGCAATTGCAATATTTTTCTGGATAATTTTTTCTTTCACATGTGCCTTATGTGGACTTCATAAATTGTTTATAAGTGTATAATTACTGGTTACATTTCTAGTCATTTGGAACTTCACTTCCATGATATAGCTGGATTTATTTATTTATTTATTTATCAAATTTGTCACTGCCCATGTCCTCCGACCGAAGGGACTCTGGGCGGTTTATTTTATTTATTTGTTTGTTTATTTATTTATTTATTTTTATTTATCTAATTTATCCCCGCCCATCTCCTCCCGTAGGAGGCCTCTGGGCGGTTTACAACAAATGATTAAAACCATCAGAACAATAAAATACAATAAAAATACTATAAGTAGAAATAAAAATAAAGAATAAAAATCCAAGCGATGAAAGATCTAAAACAGTCCAAGTGTGGGAGGAGTGGTCTATAACAACCATCCCAGAACCAGGTCTTCAGACTCCGCCGAAAGGCCAGGAGCGATGGGGCCAATCTTACCTCTAGGGGCAGCATGTTCCACAGGGCGGGAGCTACTGCAGAGAAGGCCCGCTTCCTGAAATTCTTTTACAGATGGGGTCCGTAGCATGCCCTCTCTGCACGATCGGGTGGGACGGGTTGATGTAATGGGGAAGAGGCGGTCCCTCAGGTAACCTGGTCCCATGCCATGTAGGGCTTTAAAGGTAATAACCAACACCTTGAATTGGACCTGGAAGCAAACTGGTACCCAATGCAGCTCACGCAGCAGTGGTGTTACATGTGCCCTTCTGTGGGCACCAAAAACAGCTCGCACAGCTGCATTCTGGACCAGCTGGAGCTTCTGGATACTTTTCAAGGGTAGCCCCATGTAGAGCTCATTGCAATAGTCTATCTAAGAAATAACAAGGGCATGAGTGACTGTTCGAAGGGCCTCCTGGTTCAGGAAGGGGCGTTTACATTATAAAAAAAAAATTATATAATAAAATTCCAATATAAAATACACTATAAAACAATTTCACAAAGCTACTAAATATAATAATATCCAGATGGATTATTTTAATAGAACGCTTCCCAACTGTATGTTTTCGTTTATTGTTTATTTATTTTATTTATTTATTTATTAAATTTTCTGCTGCTATTTCATGCACAATGACTCTGGGCAGCTTACGAATAATAAAAATGGTGGCAATTCAATAAATACATAAAATTATAAATTATTGCTATTACAAATTGCTTTTTGCAAATGCTTTCTGTCAAAGCAATGAATAAGCAGTGGATCTTGGCTCATTGGCTCATGGTGAAGCATTGCATGATTCTGGTATTTTCCAAGTAAGTGATTATGTAATTCTAATTACATACAAATTTATAATGATAACAAAAGGTTGGCCAAGTAAGTCTTAACAAAAATGTATTATAGTCCTTCCAGTCTGGAAAAACACTATGTGTCCTTCTATATTAAAAGGAAATTAAAACTTCATTGTATGGGGATTTGCACATTTTACTCTTAACATACCTTATCTTCTCCCTTTTTTCATTGTACTGAAAATAAAAAAGACTCATTTGCATGGTTCAATAATCCAGGGATAATACAAACTAGTACTGAAATGTTCGTGCAAGGAAAGGGTAAGAGTTTGATAAATGCAAACTAACTGGTTGAGTGAAAGTGAACTTCAGAGTTCTCATTACAGGGCGTGAGATAAGTGCTTAAATGCATTTTTTTAATGGTTCACTGGAAAAAAAACAACAACTCCACATTTATCCCTGCAGGATATGAAGGGTTGTTTTCCTAAGATAAAAATAGTTAGGCTGATTATTATAGGCAGCTGGAGTAAAAAATGTGGAAACGGCATAATTAGCTTAATTCTTTTTCTACACTAATTATAATTTTGCACCAGTATGATTTTGTGTGAAATCGCTAGGTACAGTAAAGCCACTCCCAATGTATATTTTTGATACAAGAAGAGAACACTGTCAACTCCAGAATTATTATGACTGATCAAACCAGTGAACCAACATGTTGCTGAAATGCTGAATAAATGAGAGTTGGCAAAGAGGGTGTGTAGGGAGCTTTATTGTGTAGGGAACTTGTGAAGACTTGTTGCTATTATTAATCATATATAAGATTCTCAGATACTGGGCTGAACTTTGAGCCTACTTGATAATGGCAACAGCAACGATAAGCAGTATTGCTTATTACAGAGCACGTGTCATGCATTGCAAACTTCTGCTTGAGAGAGGTAGTATCAAGATCATGATAGAGCCATGACTCACTAATAGGATTAGTTCATGCACCAATGCTGCTGACTTCTAGAGAAGAGCTGCATATAATTCTGAGTCTATCAGATGAAGTGGCAAATGTTCTGAATAATAATAATAAGAATAGGAGTTCTAATTCTGGTATGCTAATTTTGTATATACCTACCAGCTCATAGTATAGGATCCAGGTATATGATCATCCCCTTACCAGTAGAATGTAGGACTAACTTGACTGCTTAATTTGCTATAGACACAACTTGCAGCATTCTTCAAGAACAATGGGATCTTACAGATGTGGTTTCCTACTATGTATATGTGCTTGTTCCGCCTTTGTGAAGGGTCTTAAGACATATGAAAGTATATGAAGCATGAAATATGGCAAGTAGGTGCCTGATAAATTAAAGAAGCAAAAAATTAAATCTATTTATTGAACTCCAGGCTTCTTCTAGTGCCACAGTTATGTTTGTCAAATAAACAATTGCTGTATTCAAAAATCATGCAAGCCAAAATAGGATTTGTTTGGTTTTCCTTTACTAAATATTCTGAATGTAGCCATTGTGGTTTGTAAATCATTATTTATATTATGTTTGAAAATAGCCAATTTTAGTTTATACAACAAATTTTTGATAAACAAACATCTTGAGGATAAGTGAGGACAAGAAATTTCTTTAAAAAAAAATCCTACTAACCCACTATCTCTTATTATAAGATAAAGTGTTTCTCTGCAGTGCCTAGTTACCTCATTGCCAGAACAGGCAATGGAAACACCTTCTGTTCATTTCTCTCTTACCTGCAAAATGACCTCAGGCGTTTTTCTGTCTTCAGGGCCACAACTGGGGGTGGGGGCAAGCAGGGCACGTGCCCCAGGCACCGTGCTTGGGGGACACCAAAATGAGCACTGGGGGGCACAAAAATGAGCACCGGAGGGAACCAAAATGGGTGCAGAATCCATGTTTGCCCTGGGTGACACAGACCCTAGTTGTGGCCCTGTCTATCTTCCTCTTCTGAAGCACACCTTTCCCTGTTACGTTGCCTCAAGTGCACCTGTCCACTTGGGCTAGAGTGCTTTGAATGGTTGTAGGCTAACCATAGCAGTTCACCAGCTACTTTGTGGAGTGAGGACTGCTGTTCATCCTGTGTAAGGATTGCCTATCCTAAAACACCATCAGACTCATGAACAGGTTCATAAAGATATCTGATTTATTAAAGAATAGTATGCAGGATCACAAAGAAAGCTGAGAATGATAAAAGCGCGCCAAATGCAAACTAAAAAACCCTCGGTACAAACGAGATCCCTCCCCCCGTAGAATCTTCCCAGGCTCACAATCCCAGGTGCTCCTAACGGCTTCTGATGGTCCGCGGGAAAAGTCCTTGAGCAGAGCACATAACCCAAACACATTCCATTGAAATGAACATAGATACAGAGCTTGGCACAAGGTTTCACAGCAACTCCCTCCCAACAGAAACGCACGTCAGCACCATGGCATGTGAAACGTTACGATGTACATTGCACATTGAAACAGTGAACATGACATCCTGTGGGAAAAGTCCCTCACAGAATAAATTTGACAAAGTCTTGAGAAGCAGCAAAAAGGTTTTATTAACGTTCTTGCAAGGACAGGTGCCCAGCCAAAATAGGCACACCCCTTCACACAAAGCATGCAGTTTTATTCCCTACCCCCGGCCAGTGAAATCCCTCCTGTTCCCCATTGGATAGGTACTTGGGAGTTCACAGCCTATCCGAGACGCCTTAGATTTTGCAGGAAGTCCTGCCTTTGTTTATATCTCCCATTCCTCACTTTTTACCTCTCCCAGTCCCCTATTTATTCTTTTCCTTATAAGGCAGCTAGCCCCCTTGGAGTAAGTAGGTCAGGGTCTTGTCTGACCACAAAGTTCGCTAGAACTGGTTTTGAGCATATTTTCAGCATCGGTTAGGCAGCTTATTTCCTTTATACCTGCCCTTATGGAGATACAGTCTCCTGTTTCCCCTAACCACGTATCCCACATCCTCAGTATACTGACTAGCAAGCCTAGCTACTAGAAAGCAAGCTTCAGTTGGCAAGTCACTGAAAAAGCAAGTTCTGTTCTGTTGTAGGCCTTGGAAAAGCAACATCGCTCTCCCCCCTTTCTCACAATCCTAGCCAGTGCTTATCATGCACTTAATAGGCGTTATACCTTCATTTACTAGTAGTGCTGAAATATCATAGTAGTTAAGATCTTTGCTTAGATCTTTGCCAGTTCAAAACTTGGCAGATGAAAACTATTCAGGAAAAAAAGACTGCAGTTAAAAATTTTGGAGAGTTTTCAGACTGGCAGTCTAAGCAAAGATCCTAACTACTCTGCTAGTTCAACAATGCTGTTAAATGCAGAGTGCATTGTGGAAAGAAGGAATTTTTAAAGACTCTTGTTGTGCCTGCGTGTATCTGCATTTTGATGCTGTATATATAAAATGTGTGTGTGTGTGTGTGTGTTTGTTTTATCCGTTCAATCGTGTCTGATTCTTGGAAACTGCCTGGACAAGTCCCTGCAGTTTTCTTGGCAAGATGTTTCAGAAGGGGTTTGCCATTGCCTCCTTCCTAGGACTGAGAGAAAGTGACTGGCCCAAGTTCACCCAGCTGGCTTTTTGCCTAAGGCAGGATTAGAACTCATGGTCCTCCCAGTTTCTAGTTTGATGCCTTAACTAATACACCAAACTGACTCTTACATATACTGTATATATATAATCACATACACATACACATACATACAGGAAGGAAAATGGCAGTTGCTTTCCTGGAAGAGAACAGTAGGAGAGCAAAGCATCTATTTTGCAAGCTGTATCTTAGCTATTTTGCCAGAATGTCTTAGTTCAGATAGGATTTTCTCAGGCTGGTTTAGAGTCGTATCAGCATGTGCACAGGAGAAGAGCAGCTTCAGTGGTAGGTGCAGATATGCCCAACAGTAGGATAACATACTTTATTTGTGTCCACTATTTGTGTTCAATTACATTATTACAAATGTCTTGAATCTGGTTCCTTCCAGATATGTTTGGACTACAATTCTTAGTATTGTACATTTTGCAGAATTCTTTGCTGGCTAAGAATTCTGGGAGTTGAATTTCTAACATCTGGGGGACAGAACGATGAGGAAGGCTATATTAGTACCACGTTTTTCAAATCTGCATGATGAACCTAAGCATTTTCCAAATTCATAATCTTGAACATAGATATACACACACACAGGAAATGGGCTGAGATGTAGGGTGTAAATTGTTGTGATATAATGCAGTGATAAGCAGATTTTTAATCTTAAAACCTGCTTTTGATACTAGAATTAACTTTGAAATATGTGAAACAGCAGTAAATAAAAAATAGAGATCTTGAGTGCATGCCACATCCATTATACATGCCACATAATAATTATAAGTACCCCTAAAATTAAGGATAGTCATTTGGAATCTGACTTCATCGATAATTAAAGTAGCAGTCAGCTACAATGTTGTTAATTCAGGGAAATCTGCAGAATTTTCATCAATATGATAACAACCATAATCTAACACATTCTTAAAACCTGGAGTCTGTTTATAAACACACACACACAGACACTATATTAAGTATCATTAAAATATATGTTTATTTTTGTTATTTTTGCTCCACTAGTCAACTTGTGGCCTTGTTATTGACAAAATAATGATATTTGACACAAAGCATTAGGTTTTCCAATTCTCAGTTGGATAATCACAGCAAAGAACTTTCCTGTGATCCTAAACATAACTATTCTTGGTTATTTGTGGCTTATTTTTATTTTCCCAAAAGAAGCTAAAGTGATAGAGTCATTATTGCAATAATTCATTTCCAGTATTCTAGATAGTGCTGAAGTTCGTTCATAATAGCTATTTTAGCTAAGCAACATTTTCAATCAGATGATGCATCCCCCATAAGAAGTGGGCAACAAAAGAATTAAAAGAACAAGGAAAGCTTGCAACCACCCAGTATAGGAAGCAAACAGAACATAGTGTTTAGCGAGAAGCCACATCAGATTAAAATTTGTGGATGTACAGAGAAGGAGATTAGTGTCATATGAGGTAAATGACTTTGCTAAGATTGGGATTGAGTCTCAAGTCAGAAGCATTAGCACTGCTACTAATTTTACTAAAAAAAATTCCTGATTTAGTCTCCTCTTGTTTGGACTATCAACTGATGACAGCTAGCTTACAATAAAAAAAAATTCCACTGGAATGGAGAAAGTTTAATTGAATACATTCCTAGGAAGTATAATATAGTTCAAGCATGTAATTGTCATGTGTGTACAGACAGTTGCTCATTTCTATAGTATATTTTTTTCTCATACCAGATATTCAGGTTTTGTACTAATATAATTTGCCAATTTAAATAAAAAAACCATAATACGTGTACAACTGGGTTACTAGACCTGGGCTTTAGGAATCCAGATGATATTTGTGAAAAAGGTGAAAGGTCCCCTGTGCAAGCACCAAGTCATGTCTGACCCTTTGGGGGGATGCCGCTTTTGCCATGTTTTCTTGGCAGACTGTATCAGGGTAGTTTTTATATATATATACAGTATGTATATATGTATACATATGTACAGGATATGTACAGTGTATGTGTGTGTGTGTGTGTACGTACGTATGTATGTATATATGTATAGATGATCTTTAGATGGTAGAAAAGAGCCATAGAAAAAGACTATTTGCTGCTGTCTACTGGTCATTCTGCATTTTGCAGCCCAGATCTGATAGCCTAAGTTTATGTGAATTATATTGTACCTGAAAGTTGGAAATCCTGGTGATGATTACAGTCTTGGTGATTAGAAACCATTCTGGAAAAAGAGCAATCTCCATGCTTCACCTTTCATTTTATTGAATGTTCAGAAACTCTAGTAAGACTCATAGATTTGGTTTAAAGGTAAGGTAAAGGTTTCCCTTGACGTAAAGTCCAGTCGAATCCGACTCTAGGGGGCGGTGCTCATCTCCGTTTCTAAGCCTTGGAGCTGGCGTTGTCATAGACACTTCCGGGTCATGTGGCCAACATGACGACTCAGAACGCCGTTACCTTCCCGCCGAAGCGGTACCTATTGATCTACTCACATTTGCATGTTTTCGAACTGCTAGGTGAGCAGGAGCTGGGATTAACAACGGGAGCTCACCCCGCCACGCGGTTTCAAACCGCCGACCTTCCGATCGACAGCTCAGCGGTTTAACCCGCAGCGCCATCGCGTCCCTCCTAGATTTGGTTTACACATTGCAAAATCGATAAAGTTATTTGTTTAGTTTTAGCTCAGGATGCTGTGTGAATCCTGCCTGTGTAATTTCTATACCATGACTTAGTGTCCCGTGTGAAGCAAACCAATTATGGCTTATATAACAAACCATGGTGTAAACTATGACTTAACTTGATGTGTGAATACAGTCCTTGACTTCAGTTAATGGAAGGTTTGGGAGAAGAGTCTTTAATACTTCTTAGTTATCCATATGCCCTGTTCTTTCAAGAAAACATTTTGCAAAGGAAAACTGGGAGAAAAATGTTCCTGAATTGGAAAATTACTATAAGGGGATGGCTACTAATATTTATTATTTCTCTTTTAATAATATAGCAGAGATAAATTTAGTGAAAAGGAGTGATGGATTTAACTTGATGTGTGAATACAATCCTTGAATTCAGTTAATGGAAGGTTTGGAAGAAGATTCTTTAATACTTCTTAATTATCCATAAATGTAAATATTCGGTAACACTTTTAAAACAGTTTCTTAAAATAGTACTGCTGTTATCATTTATTACCAGGGATATATAGACATTTTCATCATGACAATGCAGTGTATCTTAGAGGAACTTTGGCTGCAGTACTTAGTAACTGCATTTTTTTCTCTTGGACTATAAAATAAATTTAAAAACCTGTAACCCAGACTGCTTTCTTTGGTAAATTAAATAGGCCTGCTATGAGGTTTCCTAGTGTCAGATTTTTGTTGTTTTGTTCTACAGAGTTGATGACAGGAAAATAAAATATACAAAGTAAAGCATAATCCCATCAAGGGTAAAAATTAGCAGTGTTGTATGATGCCATTGGTTGATAATACTCTTTTATTCTGGGAAGAAATTTAACTACTAAGAATATATAGTAGTTAAATAACCCTATCAGTAATTATTCATCAGCAAACTCTTTTTTGGAGTGATTCACCTGAACTTAAGTAAATAAGATATTTATAACTGAAGCAGACTTTGAATTAAGATTTGGCTCAAAAACATTGGAATTTATTTTTTAAAAATATATGCTTTTTATCGGTTTCCTGGGGCAAAAGAAATAGCCATTCATTCATAGCATACTAAAAATTACCTCTTCCAGGAGCACAATGGAACACAGTACATGCAGAGAACATGCTTTTGAGCAGGACGAAATACAAATGAAATTTGGGGACTGATTTATAGTCTCCTGAAAATGTTGTTCTGTAATAACCATTTGAACAGGCGGCAAAATTAAAATTTTTAACAGAGAGAAGGTACTATAATTTTTTTTCTATCAGTCTTAGAAGAACATTTTTATCATGATAACAGAATGTACTGGATGTTGTAAAACCAAATTTGCCCCCCTTGCAAAGATACACAGAGCAAGTGCATAACATCACAAACAGTACACAAAATCATGAAAGGGAAGCTGTTTATCTTCAGTGAGAAATTATCGATCGTCTCCTTAAAATGTAAAGGCCCAAAGGGACATGTCAGAGTCATATAGAGCAGTTATTGCTATAGCTTATAATAACACTCTGATAAACGTTATTCAAAATAATTTTTCCTGCTCTACAGCAAAGAAGGCACAATATTCATATTCCCTGACCTCAAGGTTATATAATAGGTGAGATTAGAAAATTAGGTTTAGCTTTCCTTTTCTCAAGAAAGAAATCCCTTAATGTCTACTGTACTGCTCGATAGATTTTTTTATTTATAGACAGTGATTTTAGATTTAAAATGCTAGAATTTTTGGAACATGGCAAGACAACATATTCCTAATGTGACAGCAATAAAATCAATGGTGTTTATTTTTACCCATATGAATTTATCATTGGTAAGTTATATAATTTATGTGACCTATCTTAAATGCTTAAATTAGACTGAATAAATGCAGTGAATATTTTTGATTCTTTTTTGCCTGACTTGTCACATTCAAGAAATGAAAAGATCTTTTTGTAGGTTTCCTAAAAAGAGGGATTGGATATAATCTCGACAATTCATTCTAAGAATCACAAATAAAACATAAAAACAATGGGCTGCATCTTTCCATTATTCAGTACAGCTTTTAATCATATTTTCAGTTAGTAGACAAATAGATGTACATAAAGTTCTTTATGCTTCATCCCACTTTCCTGCAAAGTTCCCTGCCTTATTCTGCCTTGAATTTCACAGGCTGGCTGGAATAGGTGGGCTGCCAAAATTCCTTATGCTGCTAACATCATATCTGAGTTCTGCCTGCTAGGAATTGATGGCAGATAGTTAGAGCTATTGCTACTGTACATCAGCACAACTGCACCATTATATAAGGTCAGCATTAGGCAACAAAGTGTTGTGCATAGCAATCAAGAGTAGCAAATCAGTTGTCATGTATCTCCATTTGTATTGGAGATACCCTCTTGCACCAGTACAATAGGCATATCTTCCATACCCAGTGAAGTAGCCTTTCCCACATAGTTTACATCATTTGTGTGATGATATGATGTGTGTGATGTCACTTCCCCCCTTCCCTCCCTCCAGATGTCCATGTCCACTTGCAGGGATGTCTGCAGGGAGTTTAAAAAGTCAAGAAGGCATCCATGATTGCATGCAATGTGCATAAAAAACAGAAAAGCCTCCAACTGCACCATCAGGCCACCACCCTGATTTTTTTGACCACCTCATGGATGCCCCTGTCTATTTGTTCACCTCTAAATTAGGCTGAATGCTAATGCTGACTAAATGAGTCCACCTGACAACAGTGGCATATTTTTTTATATGTCAGATTTTGCCACCATAAATTTGCCTTCCTTTCCCACAGCTTCAGTATAATACCGTCATTTACATTTTTAGAATTATAAACTTTCTGTTCACAGAAAGAAGATACATAATCTAGTTATGAACTTTAATATCTATAAGACATTCAAAAGTAACACATTTAAAATGGAGTATTAAAGGCAAATAAAGTTTGCACCGGAAAATGTGATTTCTGTGAGACAAGGCATCTGCGGTACTGTGATAGGGATATTATGCTGTCACTTCTTAGCAGAGTAGAATTACATTCTCCTTTCTTGCCAAGCTCAGATATGTGAAGAGGCTTTATCTCTATTTCCTGAAAAGGCTTCAAGCAAATATTTTATTTAAAAATTAAAAAAAAAGATGACTGAAGAATATTTTGAGCAGTTAAAACCTTCCTTCTGTTCAATTCAAAAGGTTGTTGTCTGACAAAAGGATAAATTGGAAAGTCTGTGACATGCTTCAAACCCCCAAGAAAGCCTTTACAGATGCTTTTCTTTTGTCAGCCATGCAGCAGTAATGACAATGACTTTGGCAGAGTGAATTAATTTGTGTCTCAGTTAGGGATTGTACAAAATCATCCAAATATGGTGCCTGGGTTTTGTTTTGGTTTGTTTTTTTTGTGATACCAGATATAATCTCTGTCCTCTTAACTATGTGTGTTGAAATTTCTGATAAATCAAATATACCTTCATTTACCATGTCTAGCTCAGTCTTCTGCAAATACCACCCTCTGGGTGTGTTGGAATCCATCACTTGTCTCCAGCAAAGCTGACTGTGTAGGAATACATTGGACCATCCAATCATGGAAGGCAGATTTGGAATGAGTTGAAGGCAGCAGATCATCATATGTACCAGCCATTAGTAGGTCCAGGCCTGTGTAGTACTTGGCTTGGAATCTGATGGGAATACCAGGTGGACATACCTGGGCTCCATCTTGGGAGAGAATCAGAATACACGAAAGCTAAAGCAGTTATAGCCTCATGCCTGTACTGCCCTATTTTCTAAAGCTTCTGATTATTCTAATGTTTCAGATAGTCATTGTTATCATCATAATTATTAGTATTCTCACAGTTAATGTGTTAAATACACATTATCTAGTTATTTTAACTATGTCTTATTAAATAAGCCATAGTGACTGTGATTCACATAATGCACTCAGCCATCAACTGGTTTATAAACAAAAACGACTATGGCTGGCATGCTAGCTGGGAAATTCTGGAGTCCAGATATCTTAACGTTGCTAAGGTTGAGAAATACTGCTTTAGACTTTTGACTTTAAAAAGAGGGTCTGCTTTATGCTACGTGTTGAATGTGATGTGTAATTTCCATTTTAACTCTTCACAGGCTACTGTGCTAGGAAGAAGGCCTGTATTTTGAAATTTTGTGGAGCAATCAGGAAGAACTTTCTCTGATCCAACTTCGTTCTTTTGCATGTATGGGTTGCTCTGTGCAGTTGCTCTGTGCAGTAGGAGGTTTAAGTTCTGGTTCTGCTCCCCCCTTCCTTTTAGCCTTTGACTTGACTGCATCAGGCCAAGCATCACAAAGGCTGATTTATCTTACAGTGGTCATGTCAACATTTTTCTATAGTGATATCTGACCTGTCAGCTCTTATTTCCCATATAAGTGTTCTTTCTTGCTAAGCTACCAGCAGATCCTGGTATTACTGGCCCCATTCTGTCAAGCCTGCGGTATTTCCTACAGTTCCTTGTTCTGCTGCTGTCTCTGTGTTTCCTCCCCAACTTTACTCCTCTCACAAAAATTATGCAGTCAGCACATTATTCCCCTAATAGGACTTGTATGTGGAATTTTCCAAGCATGTTTGTTCCTCCAGAGAGTA
This sequence comes from Candoia aspera, assembly GCF_035149785.1. Taxonomy (NCBI): domain Eukaryota; kingdom Metazoa; phylum Chordata; class Lepidosauria; order Squamata; family Candoiidae; genus Candoia; species Candoia aspera. The sequence goes on from NC_086160.1 coordinate 40,562,237, forward strand.
GCTCTTTCCATGTAGCCTACATATGAGTTATCAAGGATTTGTATGTTCAACTTCACCACGCCATGAAGTGCATCAAGTTCTGTACATAAACATATCTATCAGTGGGGCAGCTAGAGTGTCTTTTTTAAATCAGCTGATTATGCTTTTGTAATTAAAGTAAGTTGGATGATATCAGAGGGTCATCGTGTTAGATACACTGGGCTGATTTGTTCTTTCCGTGTATGGATAACATATACACATTTCATCACACCGTGGTGTCTGGGCTGGTGGAGCTGCTATGGATGCTGCCAAAGTGTGTTGCACTGCTATTGCCATCACTTGTTAAAAGTAGCTGTTAGTTTCCCTGAGGAGAATAGATATAATTCCAAAAACAATGCAGCAGCGTTACGACAATCTTAATAGCTGCTCTTATCATGGCACCAAATGATTGTTCTGAGCATCATTATTAACATGAACAGACTGTGATTAGAAACAAAGTTTGTAACATTCTATAATATTTCTTATCGTTTTATACATATGCATTATTTATTCCATTACGGAACTGTATAGTATTGTTTGTAACAACCAAGGGAGGTCTTTCTAAATAGCATGACTGAAACTTTACAAAGTTGCATATAACCATTCCAGCTTATTTTATATTATTATTATATCATTATAGATCATTAACAGTATAGTAAAGCTGTATATTGGAGAAAAAACAAGTTATTTTAAGTATCACCACAAAAACCTCTGTATTTAACATTAAGATGGGGGCTTATTTTAATATCCACGCAAGTAATACTGTTAAAAGAGGAGTACATAGTAATAAACATTCAAGAGCTAAAGAGCTAATTGGGCAGAGTGAGTTATGCACTTATTAGAAAACTCTGAAAAAGCTATGACAATTAAACCACTGCTGTTATTTAAGGCCTTTATACTGTATAATGAAATGCACTGATACAAAGATTAAATCAGATTATTTCATATCAGAACACTAGAGCTATAAGAAAATAAAACCAAACCAAGCTTGTGGTCTAGAAAAACATATATAAAAGCTCCTCATTAACATTATTTTTGTCCTTGTAATGGTAGTCAGCTGATATTTTGTGAACTGTAAATTCACAGTCATAAAACTCACACTGTCACACCAGATGGCATCACCTTGCAACTATGATCTTGAAAAGTCAGTCTTGCTTATTATCTGAATTGGAGGAAATCCTGGAGCTGTGGCATGGAACCTTTCACTCTCTCACCCAGATGAAGACAATGGCAAACCCCTTTTGCACTGTTACCAAGAAAGCTACATGGATATGTCAAAGAGCTTTTACTTTGCATTGCTTTGATGACTGTGTCTAGCAACATCTGATATTTTCTCTACTCCTGGATTTAATAAGGATTTGCGAAATTCCCTAGAAGAGTCAAGGATATTGGCTGCCTCAAGACTAACGTATTAAATGTGGACAGTTTGTTGCAGCAGTTTTATGCTATCTATAGCAGCCAGTAGTTTTTCTGAAGTTAGTGATACTCATAACCCTCCTCATTTCATTTCCTAAAGACCTTAATTGTCCTGAACATGCACACAGATGTTTCCTGTATTTGCATGTATATATTTTTAAAACAAAAATAATATACTCTATACAGATTTCTGTAATTCCATCTGCCTAAAAATACTTCCTTGATTGTAGGTGGCAAATAAGAATGCTGATACAAATGCCATAGAAAATGCTGCACCAGTTTGAGCTGTTGAGGAAATAACTTGTTGTCCATCAGACTCATGAGGCTTAAGTAATGCTTTGTGAACTACTGTATATCAGCTACAATATCCTTTTTCTTCCATTATTTCCAGCTGATTGTTGTTTATTCGTTTAGTCGCTTCCGACTCTTCGTGACTTCATGGACCAGCCCACGCCAGAGCTTCCTGTCGGTCGTCAACACCCACAGCTCCCCCAGGGACGAATCCATCACCTCTAGAATATCATCTATCCACCTTGCCCTTGGTCAGCCCTCTTCCTTTTGCCCTCCACTCTCCCTAGCATCAGCATCTTCTCCAGGGTGTCCTGTCTTCTCATTATGTGGCCAAAGTATTTCAGTTTTGCCTTTAAGATCATTCCCGCAAGTGAGCAGTCTGGCTTTATTTCCTGGAGGATGGACTGGCTTGATCTTCTTGCAGTCCAAGGCACTCTCAGAATTTTCCTCCAACACCACAGTTCCAAAACATCTATCTTCCTTCTCTCAGCCTTCCTTATGGTCCAGCTCTCGCAGCCATATGTTACTACGGGGAACACCATTGCTTTAACTATGCGGACCTTTGTTGTCAGTGTGATGTCTCTGCTCTTAACTATTTTATTGAGATTTGTCATTGCTCTTCTCCCAAGGATTAAGCGTCTTCTGATTTCCTGACTGCAGTCAGCATCTGCAGTAATCTGATTAGCTTGTGACAAAAGAAAAAGTAGTTTTGGTAAGGTAAAAATTCTGGAAACCTCAATCAACTGACACACCAGAAATTCCTTCTGCAGTTCTCTGATTCATGAGGGTATATCTTGTCAGTATCATTTTCCTGTTGGAAGGAATGATAACTTTTCATTCCTTGATTTTTCTTCCTTCACTTTCTATATGCATGTGCAGAAAATGAATGGGTTCTTGCAGGTTTCATCATAGAACTTTAGCTGATACCTCAAATGCAACTTCTTTTTAAGGATGTCACCAACCAGTACAGTCATTTTGTGGCTTGTGGCACCATGCTAAGCCACAGTGTGATTTGTCTGATTTTGTGATTCCAGAGAATCATGGCTTATTCCATAAGCTAAGTTGTGTGAACCTATTCTTATAGGGAAAAAAGCTATAATGTTAGCATTTTCATAAATTTGAATTACATTTCTGTAACCTATTAATTATTAAAAATTATATTTGTATAATTATTTGATAGCTCTAGTCTACAGTGAAGAGGCACTATATTTTGCTTGTCATTTTGAAAGGCTGTGAACAAGAACATAACTTTCAAAACTGTCTTGTAAAAATGGGGATGTTACATTATAATCTGCTTATCACAGCCTGGACTATAATACCGTGGAATGCCTTTCATGTGCATAGTCTAATAAAGAAAGCCAATGTATAAAAAATAAGGGTAAATTTCCATCCTTATGCATGGCAGCTTGCATATTAAATTCCTATTTAGGGGAATGTTTTTTGTTAGTCGTATGTACTGTGGATAATTTGACAGTAACATTTATTATGCTTAAACAGGTTTTTGTCAATAGCAGTATCCTCATAATCCATGCTTGCTAATGTGTAGGATGCCATTCAGTGCAAAGCTGTTCATGGTCTGGTCCAGTTCACCAAATGAACATAAAATTCAGGTGTTATTGTAACACAAGTAGTGGTGATACTTTCAAAAGAAATGCTCATGGGGGAGGTGCCAGGGACATCATGATATGTTTGTGCAAATGACACAACAAATATAAGTTACATCCATTCTTCCATTGATGCATATTATTTAATTCACATCATTTGTTGTGGCTTCTACCAGATGTTTATGTCATTCACCTGGTAGTATGTAGGAATGCAGAGATGAATGAGAGGGAATTTAATTGAAATTCACTCTAGAGCAATTCAGTTCTAGGTGCAAGGAGAAGAATTTGGGACTGTAAAACTGACAAAAGTTATTGGCTGGTATATATTTTAGCTGAGTCTTTCATAAAGCTGCTACTTGGCTTGGTCTTGCTTGGCTTTGCTTTGCTGGGATATAGTATTTCATTTACTACTTTAGGTTCTCCATAGATTAGCTTTTTTCCATAAAATAAAGATTGCATTTCCCATTTTTTAAAAAGGAAAAAAACCCAGTGCACCTAAGACTTTTTTTCCCACAAATTAGATAAGATTTCTGGAATGACATCTCCTTTTGAAGCATCAAGATTGCTAGATGCAAGATTGTTTTGTGCTAAGTGCCTTTAAAATTCAAGGGTTTCTGTTGTCTTGCTAAACTTTTTTTTTGTTAACTTTTTTTTTTTTAGTTAACTATTTGGAATGTAAAAGCTTCTGATAACATCCCTGCAAAATTTCTGTGTGGATATCTTAGCTTGCAGCCAATATCAGATATCATTCTATATATATACTTGCCTATTAGAATTTTAGCTTGCTCTCTGTTATCTGTACCTGTTCCTGCTGGCATTTTTGTCATAAAGTAAAATCTCTAGAGTTTATTACGAATTGTTATGAACTTAGGCATAGACAACATTTTAAAAAAGCTTCTAAAATGTAAATGTATAATTATGCATTATAACATCCTGTTCCAAATAGTTCTATTCAGCCACTCTGGTTTTTTTTTTTTTGCTTGCTCCTTCATTTTCAGTTAACTGGCTGCTTTCACACAGTAAAACTGAAATGAATTAACTCAATTGGCCGGTTCACAGAACTATGTACATTGATTGGTGTCAAGCCCTGCAAGGCTGGCAAATTCAGGAAACAAGAACTACTTGGATGTTTAATACTAGTAGGGTAATGGAACAGAATCTTGAAAGCCTACCAAAAAAATTATCCTACCCTCTAGTGTAATTAAAGCAAAGTTATTCCAAATCTCCTCTCATGCTTCCCCCCTCTCCTGGACTCAGTAATCTCTTCTGTAATGAGCCTGTTCCCTCCATTGACTGTCTTGGTGTCTCACTGTGGTTCCAAAGTCTATTAGAAATTCCACCACAGTAGGCCATGCACATAATAAACTAGCCGAGCATACTGTATATTATCCTACTTAAAAGAGTAAAGAAAAAGAGTAAACTTAAAGAGTTTCTTCTGGGCTGGGTTCATGTAGTTCTGAACCCAGCCCAGAAGAAACTCTTTAAGTTTACTCTTTTTCTTTAAGTGTACAAACCAGTTTCATGTGGACACATTAAATCACCGTAGCTAATTATTGTAAATTGTGAGGTTTTCTAATTCTCATCCTTCATGGCTTCATTAACAATATCTGGTAGCTCTTCTATATTTAAATAGGTAACCTGAACCCAGATTAGCTATCATCTCCATTTAACAATAACAAGAATTTGAAATCATAGTTATCTGTTATTTCAAATTCTGATCAGTGTTGATCAGGAATGTCAGCTACTCTGAAATCTACATGAAACCATAAAATAGTTCATGGCTTAGTATATTGTATTAATCAAGCCATTGTGGCCAAATGACTATGGTTTATGATTTAGGGCAATAATTGAAGCCAGGCAATTATGGTTTGTTCTATAAACATAATAAAACAAGCACTGATTAATCATATTGTGCAAACTCAGCCATTATTCATATGAATTAGGAATCTATTAATTTTTAAGTAAGACAATATATCATAGAGTGTAGGTTTTTACATACGCTAATTATTGGTGAAATAACTTCTGAGGAATGCCATGTGTGACAATGGATATAAGCTGAGGCTTCTGCACCAGTTACTAGCTTCTTTAGAACTCTTCTGAAAACGAATTTGGCAACAAATGTCATGTCTTTACAAACAGCCTGTGTTCAGAGGAGCAGAATGTACACAACCAGTTGGTATTATCTACCATATAGATGACAGTTAATCACCTTTTTCCCTATTTAAATTATTAGGATACATTTATTTATTATTCTTATATGCTGTATTGCCAAAACAAAAAGGCAGTTTACAAAAACATTGACGGAAACACCCATAACAGTTCAAACAACAGTTCAAATAGTTCAAATATTCACACAAATAACTTAAGTTATAATAATACAAAAATAAGATAATAATAATAATATCATACCAAAACCAAGTAAAACCATGTCAACAATTAAGGTAAGTAGCTAAAAGTAAAATAAATTAACCAAATGCTCTTTGGAAAAATACCACCTTAGTAGCTTCTGGAATATTAGATGGAGCACACCTTAATTCTAATGGGAAGCTATACCACAGCTTAGCAACTGAGAAACAGCACCTCTTGGCCTCCACTCTTCCTACTGAACGAACCAAAAGCTTCTGCCAGAAAGAATACACTGGATGTCCTGGAAGTATGAGAATGTGGTCCTATAGGTACTTAGGAGTTAAGCCATATCAGGCTTTATCTGTAATAATACTGAGAAATTCCTGTTACATCATGTCTGGATTTAATAATTTAAATTAATAGATCATTTTTGTAGATACGATGTGATTCTGTCTGTGGAAAAATTCTGAATTCCTGGCATTTGGTGAGAATCTATATGCAACATATAAATCCAGATTTAGAAATAGCATATTCCTAATAATATAATTTTATTCATGTTTTCCTAGAAGAAGGTTCTACTGAGTATATTGAGTTTACTTTGAGATAAACATACTTCTGCATACTTCTATATTTCTTGTCAGCCTAGCTGTAGTTCTACAATATGCATAGTATTAATTTTCATTATGCTGTATTTATACATTGCTATGCACAAATCACCCAAATGTCTTAATTATTTTTATGAAACTTCCCACAGATACGTTCATAAAAAAATAAGTTGCATAGAATTATTCAATTCAAATTAGACCTCCAGTGCACTTGATCTCGATATAAATATTATGCAGTTCATCAATTATCCATATTTGGATATCTGGTTTTTTCCCTCATCCATTCTATTGTGTGCATGTGCATTAGTTATAAACCAATAACACATACACACATAGACACACATACATTATAAACCTTCCTTATAAATGTATGTTTCACTTTTAACACACAGTACATAACTCATTTAAAATGAGAAGGAAAAAGGAGCTTAGAAAAAGGACCTATTATCTCTGATCTTAATTTTACTTTTAACCTGCGACAATTAGCTGTCATACACTCTGGTACTTCCAGAGAAACAGCCCTTCTATTATTCAGCTCTTCTCACATGTCACTATTAAAATGAAGCTGGGACTGACTGTGCTCTCCTGAGCAATAGTTGATCCCAGAGAACGAGCAGTCGATTAGTGGTTGATTGACAGCCAGTAACTAATGCCTCCTTCTGTCCTCTAACATTCATGCCAAATCAACCATCCTTCTCTCTCTCAGAAAAAGAGACAGAGAGTGCGTTAGTGTTTGTGCACTTGCCGTGATGCTTCTTCCTTACACTTACATTATAGAAATACTGTGTTTGGGCTGCTTTTCTAGCCATGCTATTCCTAGTCCCTGGCTATGCTTTCCTAGCCATGCTATTATTCAAGTATGGCAGAATCCCAGAGGGCAGGAGGTGGGATGAGCCAGGCTTTTCCATTCATTATACAGGGAGTTCTCTCTTATTGACTGCTCATTCAGTGACCATTCAAAGTTACAACAGCTGAAAAAGTAGATTTATGACCAGTCCTCAAACTTGCAGCCATTGCAGCATCTCTGCTGTCATGTGATTGAGATTTGGGCACTTGGCAAGTGGCACGCATTTACAATGGTTGCAGCATCCTGCGGTCACGTGATCGCCACTTGTGGCCTTCATAGCTGGGTTCTGACAAAGTTAATGGGGAAGTTGTCAGGAAGTCGCAAGTCATGGTCACATGATGTCATGCTTAATGACCCATGGTGATTCTGTTGATGACTGAGCTGGAACTGACATAGTAACCAGTGCAGTCATGTGATGTTTCACATTACAACTACATTGCTTAGTGATAGAGTTTTGGTCCCAATTGTGGTCAGTAAGTGAGGACTATCTGTATTACGGATTGCCCATGAACTGGTGAAACACTTTTACTTCTGTACAACATTGACAGCTAGGAAATGGGAGTTCTCAGTTTAACCAAAAGTTTGAGATTGCAGTGGTAGCATTTAATTTGTTACATAATACAAATATTCTATGAAAGTGGGGGATAAATGGAGTTGTGAGAATTATTTCAGGAAAGTACTATCCCTTGGAATGATCCCTGTCTTTACACCAATCTAATTATTTAATTAAAATATTTGTATAGCCACCCATCTTAAAAAACCTCTAGGCAGATTACAACCAGTAAAACAATATGAAATCAGTAGCAATTAAAACAGTACAAACAACAGTTCAAATAGTTCAGACATTCAAACAAACAAATAACTAAAAACAAAACCATTAAAAAAAATCAAAGATGGCGACCGGGGGCAGATGCCGACTGCCACCGCTCCAGGAAGGGGAGGTTTTTAGCCTCCACTGAATTTTGGGGCTTCTTTGGGCTTTGACTATCAGCCCCCCACCTGATTACTGGTTGGATTAGGGTTGGGGAGAAGAAGTCTCCCAGCTTAATATCTTGAAGGACTCTCCTGGCTTTTAATACCTTTGACTCTCCCAGCCGTGATCCTTTGGGCTGCTGGAGGAGATGAGTGGAGGTGGACAGAGTCCCTGGGATGGAGCAGTTGGGGCGTGCCATGCTTTGGTGGATCCCAGTGGGTCCCGTAGGTCCGGGTATAGACTTTGTGGATTCTGGGGACCTTGACAGACTGGAGCCAGGAGAGACAAGGTGAGGCGACGCGGCAGCCCGGGCAGTGTGGAGGAGCGGCTTGGCATTTCCCTGACCCCTGGTGGCTTGGTGGAACTCAGCGAACTCCAGCATAGCGGGGTCAGCTCAGCAATGCGGCAGCCTTGTGGCGAGGAGCAACAGACCAGTCATCTTCTCTGGGCCCCAGCAGCGAGCCCTTGGTGGAGCGGCTGACGATAGGGGGCGATGAAAGTTTTGGACTTTAGGCCCTGATGCCAGAACCTGTTAAGCTGCTGTTAAGGGCTACCTTATGGCGGTAAGAGCAGCAAAACACCAATATTTCTCTGCTCTTATTGCATCTGCAGAATGCCACCCCATGGCCCTGTTCAAGTTCACACGTACCCTTCTGGGGAAGATGGGCCCAGTGGCCCACCTACAGGGCCATGCAGAAGAGTTTTCTGAGCATCTGCAGGATAAAATCGCTCAGATTCGCTCCAAGTTGGACTCCAAGTGTGAAGCAGGATCTGTGGAGATGCTGAGGGAACATTTTTGCCCAATTATCTGGGAACAGTTTGATCCTGTTGGACCGGAGGAAGTGGACAGGATCCTCTGGATTGTGAATGCCACCACCTGTCATTTAGATCCATGTCCCTCCTGGCTGGTGAAGGAAGGCAGCCCGGGAGGTGACATGTGGTTGGGTCCAAGCAATGGTTAATACATCTTTGGGAGAGGGGGTGTTTCTGGCTGCCTTTAAGGAGGCGCTGGTGCACCCTTCCTCAAGAAGCCATTGCTGGATCCAACTGTGCTGGACAATTTTTGTCCAGTCTTCCACCTCCTCTTTTTGGGGAAGGTGGTTGAGAAGGTGGTGGTGTTGCAACTCCAGAGGATTCTGGATGAAATGGATAATCTGGATCCCTTTCAGTCAGATTTCAGGCCAGGATATGGGACAGAAACTTCATTGGTCGCATTTATGGATGATCTCTGGTGGGAGCAGGATGGAGGTAGTGCATCTATCCTGGCTCTTCTTGACCTCTCAGCGGCTTTCGATACCATCAACCATGGTATCCTTTTGGGACAGCTCGGGAAGTTGGGGGTGGGCAGCATGGTTCTGTGCTGGTTCACCTTCCTCCAGGGCTGTTCCGCATCAGTGGTGATTGGGAGCGAGAGATCCGACCCTTGGCCCCTCCATTGTGGGGTGCCACAGGGTTTGGTTCTCTCTCCTCTCTTATTTAACATCTACATGAAACCACTGGGTGAGATCATCTGTCACCATGGGATGAGGTATCCTCAGTATGCTGATGATACCCAATTATACATCTCCATCCCAGGTGAGGTAAGTGATGCGGTGACTGCCCTGTCTCAGTGCCTGGGGGCTGTGAGGGCCTGGATGAGGAACAGGCTTCAGCTGAACCCTGGTAAGACGGAGTGGCTGCAGGTTGACAACTCCTCGGTTTCCGGGAAATTGTCATCTTTAGTTCTGGATGGGGTTGCACTGCCCCAGACAGACCCGGTGCGTAATCTGGGGGTTCTTCTGGACTCACTACTCCTGCTCACAGAGCAGGTGGCAGTCATGGCCAGGAGGGCCTTTGCTCACCTTCAGGTTGTGCGCCAGTTACACCCATTCCTGGAACGAGAGGCCATCCGAAGAGTCACTCATGCCCTCGTCATCTCCCATATCGATTACTGCAATGCACTCTACATGGGGCTACCCTTGAAGAGTATCTGGAAGCTTCAGCTGGTCCAGAATGCAGCCACGCAGGTTATTTTTGGTGCCCCTAGATCGGCACATATAACACCTTTACTGTGTGAGCTGCACTGGGTGCCAGTTTGCTTCCGAGTTCAATTCAAGGTGTTGGTTATGATGTTTAAAGCCCTACATGGCATGGGGCCAGGCTACCTGAAGGACCATCCCCACAACATGGACCTGCCCCTCCCAGTCAGGCAGAGAGGGCATGTTATGGACCCCGCTGATAAGAGAATTCCATCTGGCGGGGTCCAGGAACTGGGCCTTCTCTGCAGTTGCCCCTGCCCTTTGGAACATCTTGCCCCCAGAGGTGAGGCAGGTGCCTTCACTTCTGACCTTCAGGAGGGCCCTGAAAACCTGGTTCTGCCATCTCGCGTGGGGCGAAAAGGTGGGCAACCTTTCATGGGATTGGCTCGTGCCTTAGACCCCCTCCCACCTGATCAGAATTTTTAACCTCTTGGATTTTATACTTATTTATATTGTATTTTATATTTGTAAATTGTTTTTATAAGATCTTAATGGTTTATTATTATAGTCTTAATTTTATTGTAAACCGCCCAGAGTCCCTCTTTTGAGGGAGATTGGTGGTAGCAAAATTTGAATAATAAATAAATAAATAAAATAAAAAGTAAAGTTATAACAATACAGCAATGATGATAATAATAAATAATTAAATCATATTAAAACCAAGTAAAATCATATTAACAATTAAGTCAAGATACTGTAAGTAACTAAAAGTAAAATAAATTAAAGATGGCTATAATTATTCAACCAAATGCTCTTTGGAAAAAATACGATCTTAGTAGCATCTGTTTTGGGGATTAGAGATACTGTTCTACAGTGTTCTGCTCCTTCCTGAGTAGGCAATTCCAATCAGAAGTTGTAGGGGACAACAGAATGTCCCAGTGGTTGCTTCTTTGTAGGATGCCACAGAGTTCAGTTCTCTTCTGTCTTCTTTTTGGCAGCCATCTGAATTTTGTGAAGAAGTCATACATTAATTTGGAATAAGGTATCATCTATATGCTGATGATACTCAAATATTTATCACCACCTTGGATCCAACTGAAGATGCCGTGGAAGTTTTCGCCCAGTGCTTGGAGGCTGTTAACGATCTGGATGGGAGAAAACAGACTAACGTGAGCCCAACAATGAGTTGAGTTGAATTGAATTGAATTGAATTGCTGTTGTCTATCATAGTTTTCTATCAATTCCAATGCTCTGTCTCAGAAGGGAAGCATTACTCATGAGGGAGCAGGTCCCAACTTGGTGGTCCTCCTGGACTCACAGCTACTGATGATAGAGAAACAGGTTTTTGCTCAGGTTCAGCTGATGTGCCAGTTGCAGTCCCATCAGGTGTAGGAAGACATTGCTACAGTAATTCATGCCTTCTACAGCAAATATACTTTATATGGGCTGCCTCTGAAGATCAGTAGCTGCAATTGTTACAGAATCCAGTGACTCACATGGTGTTTGATGTGTATCATCATGATCAATTTTGCAGGGTTTACATTAGTTAAATGTAGGTTTCAGAATTCAGTTCAAAATGCTGATTTTAGCTTATAAAGCTCTTTATAGTTTGGCACCTGGATACATTGAAAACTGCCTTCTCCAATTGGATCTGACCTCCCTGAGGTGCTTTTCCATGGGAAAGCTGCTTATAGTGCCCTATTTTCAGGATGAGAGGCTGAGGCCTGGAAGTGCACCTTTTCCATTATAATCCTAGTCCTCTGAAATATATAGAATAAGGGAAATGACCTTGACAGAAATATGCAAGAACTGTTACCTAAGCAAAGAAGGCTGAAACATTATTTAAGTTCTGGGAAACAAGATAATATTTGGAAGTGGCTCAGTCTCCTGATTCACTGTGGTATAAGAAGAAGGGGAGGTAAAGCACTATCAGGCTTGCAATCTTCTGTGATAACCTATCTCAATATACTTCTAGTCTTCCTGTGGAGTTCATTTTCTGGTCTGGTCTACCTAGTTGGGCTGACAGGAATATGTTTCTCTTGAAAGTGAGATTGACTTCATTAGTACTAGCCTCTGTAAATTACTTAAAGTCAAATTGTTCTGAAAGCCTTTTGGGGGTTAATGGTGATATCATCAATGAAAGTTGTCATATCGTAAAATTTAATTTACATAGTATTTTAACCTGGACATTTTATCTGATGTGTTTTATAATAGCCCTGAGGACTTCATGCGATATGGTGGTACAGTATATAAATTTAATAAATAAATGCATAGACAATGTTTCTCAACTACATTTGTATCTGCATTTTTTCTATAATGGAACTCAAGCTTGTATAGGAACATTCCCAGCAATCTATCAGATCCTGAGAAGATTTACTTTAACTTCAACAAGCTATCCAAAAAACCTGTAGCTGATTTGACATTTCATATTACTCCATGCTGCTAATTTTTTTCCTTAAAATTCACAACCTGATGCTACATATATCTCATTTAATACTGTTTGACAACTGACATCTCTTATATGCATACAACTCAGCAGGAGAAGAAATGGTTACACATATAGCACAGTCCAAGCACAAACCTACTAAGATATTTGCCATTTGTTCTTTAAGTTTTTAAATTATTTTGCTTCTGTAATTTCCTTTGGTAATCATTAGCTAATCATAAGAACAATAGTTAGATGCATTAGATTACATAAACTGTAAATTTGGTGCTATAGATGCTCTGAATTTTGAGCAAATGAACAGAATTTTTTTTGCGTAAATAACATTGTTCTTTGGTTAACTGATATTAAAATAATTAGGTATGAATACATTGTATTTATTAGGAATTTCATAGAGGAGCTATATATTGTAAGTTTAATAATATGACAAGCTTTCTGTAATTATCTCATGTCTGAAATAACATTCCATATAGAACCATTAGGGATTTGCCCTGTGTTATTTCACTACCACATTCAGTCTCTTCATGCCAACACGCAAAATCTTCTTCATACCTTGGGAAAGCATTACAATTCTTGAGATTTTTCATATATACATTCTTCTGTATTTCAGAAGAAATTCAAACCAGCTCCTTTGACTGGCCAATGAAATATTCCAGTAAAATTCATAATTTCACAGGTTTTAGGAGTTGCATGCCTGAAGAAAAACAGGGAAGGTAATGCCAGTTCACTGAAGTGAAGAGAAACAGGTAAAAATATTTTAACAAATATTTTAGTAGTGGAGAAAGAAAAAAAAAGTATGGGGAGACAGCTGCTAAAGAAAATGTAATTTTGAGACTGTAATCACAATCTGTTGTTAAAATAACAATATTTGTTATATATTGGCTGGGTTAAGACATCATGCAAAGGCATAATGTCATTTTGCTTGGTTTTTGCGTTGTGTTCCCAGCCACCATAAATTTACAATTATGGTTTATAGCCTAGCATGAGTAAACCATAATCAAGCAAACTTCTTAGAGCTATTTGTGAGTCCTACCAATGAATCCTTTTTTTTTAAGGTCCTGCTTCCAACTTTTGGTTTTGGTTACCCTGAATGATTCCTCACTAATTGTCCCCTAGCATTTAGAAGATACACAAAATTGTTTCTGATTATCATATTTTCTAGATAAATACTACAGTATTGATATTGGACTATTCAGTATTGATATTGGACTATGACTCCTACATTCTGGGCTCCAGTTTGAATCCTGAGTTTCAGATTTAAGTCTGTTTTAACCTAAGCAGATCCTTGGCTCTGTTCCAGCCAGACAACTGGCCCTTGACTTTGGACTCTGCTTTAGGACCGAATTCTCCCACTACTGTTGAGCCCAATTTTTAAAAGAACATTAAATGTTTACCAGCATAACCTGAGGAAAGACTAGAAGGAGGCATAAGGCTTAAAAATCTGTCAAGGTTTTTGTCCTGATATATTTTCTGTTGTTGCTTGAATATCTGGAAATACAGTAACAGAATACAGTTATAGTAAAAAGACACCATGGCAATATAATGCTATGAAGGATAGTTTCAATTTTGGTTTCCTGGATCACATGGTGAAAAAGAAGTAAAACCAGAGTATAAACATGTTTCAGACATGTCTGCTTGCCCTGTAGCAGAATAAATTCAAAAACAGGCCTGCACAACATGTATCCCACCAAGCAGCCTTGTGTGGCCCACTGGGGTTTTTAAAAAAGCGCTGTAACAAATTCACTGCTGCCACCAGCTCCAGCATTGCTGCCGCTCCACTACTGTAGCACCAAACGGCATATCAGCGCCCCAAGTATTCCTTTGTGGCCTGCAAGGATTTTTAGTTTATCAATGTGGCCCTTTCCCCTCTACCAAGTTGTGCAGGCTTGCTGTAAAAGAAGCAACAAACAAAAATGCTTTGGCCACTATAAAAAAACCAAGGCATTCTGATGACCAAATGCATAATACATTTAAGGTTGTGTGAATAATATCAAGACTGTTGGCCACAAAATGTGGTAAAGTATATAAGCCCAAAGCTCAATCCAATGAGACTCTGGACATGAGAAAACTTTTCTCCATTTTATTTGGTACCAAGTGAAATGGGATTCCTCTCCCAAAAGAGGAACCCTAAACTTCTCAAAAGCCAAGCATTTTATACTTTTTCAAGAAGGAGTGATTACAAGCAAAAAGCAATAATTGGATAATTTTTGCTGCAGTGGTTTCAGGTATCTCTCAGGTATGCATACATTTGTGTTATCTATGTGAACTATACACTACATCTACACCCATCACCATTTAGGGATTTTTTCCCTCCTTTAGGTATAAAATTCCACTTTGGACCCTCCTTTGGGAGTGGAAGTGGGAGGAGAATTTAACATTACAATCTCATAGTGGGAGGAGAATTTAACATTACAATTACCTGTCCGGTTACTTTTGGACAAGATATCCCTCATGTGTGCATGCTTGCATTCTTGTATTATCTTCTACTGGTTTCTGCTGGTTCTGTTTCATTTCAACCTCATTATCTTTTCTCAGTACCATGCTCCATTCAGCATTATCTTAAACTGTCAAACATAAATCAGCATTCCTGTACCACTGTACCATCTTCTTTAGCAGACATCCAACAGGCCTCACAATTGCAACACTGGCTTTTCCAATCACTGCCTTCAATTTCCCCCCTTTGGTTCAGAGAAAGCTTGCTTCTGATCGAACCATCATTACTATCCTTACTTTTTCCATACTGGGCTTGTTGCAACATCATGACATATCTAGCAGTTGTCTGCCTTGGAATGCAAGCTGTAAAACATAAAGGCATACACTGAATTAAGCAGCATGTGGATATCAGGATTACAATCACTAAAACTATCATTAAAAGTATAGATTGAAGCCAACTCCAATTCGGCAGCCATGAAGTAAGCCAGGATAAATCCCAATTCCAACATATCCAATTTGCCTCCAAAGTCTCTCTATTCTTATGAAGATCTCTGACTATTTGACCAATTTTCCCTTGTTCCCTCACAATCTGAGTCAAATTATTAATCAACACACAACAGGTTTGATTAAATATACACAGGTTCCTCCATGTTCTGCCAACATTTGATCCAAAGCCATTCAATTTTGCAATACAACTGTCTGCAAATTATTAATTTCATATTGAAGAATGGTAGATAAATTCCCAATAACATTTCCAAGCTGATAGATACATTGTGTGCAAAATCATGTAAATCCTCCAAGTTATTCAAAATTTGGTTCAAAAAGCTTTGTACTATAGCAACCAAGCCTATCCCATGTATTATGCCACTGATGGTTATTATAAACGATCTCATCTAAAGGTAATGGATGTATTCCCCCTGTTCATACCCATCCCAATGCACATATTCCACTAATATTGGTAGGCCAAGTTTTATAAGCAAAATTTCCACAAATCCAATACATTCCTTGGTGTCTGATACTGTAACTAGGCGGTAGAAATTGGAAAATAGCCTTAAATATACTTTGATCTGTAACTGTTAATGTACTTACTGCTGGTAAAACTGTACTATTTACACTTACATCAGTCACATTTCCATCCGGCTATGCCCAATGTCCTGAATGATGACTAACTGTCTGATTACACCTTTGATATAACTCTAGTTGAGTCACCACCTGCAAGGGTGTGACATTAAAGCACTAGGAAGCAATTATGTTAGGATTACCCTCTAAGGTATATTGTACTTAATTTTTCAATAAGTAAGAATTAGTTGCTGGAACTGCCCATACGGGAAATCCATGTCCACCATGAAGAGTTGCAAACCCACACAACCAGCAATTAAGATATTTAGCCTGACAAGCTATTTTCTGAGTTAAAGCTATTAAGGTGTTAAATTTCTCACCCCCCTTCAACAGTTGTTCATCAGTCCACTCGTGACTCAGGCAGCAGCCTATAAGGCTAACAAATCCAAACCAGTGGATTAACCGTAGTTCCATGCTGCAGGTAGGCTGGATTTCAGAATTGTACCCTAATCCCTTTTCATATGAAAATGGAAATTCCCTATTGTTCTGAATTGAGTACATCTTCAAAGCTTCCCTTGAACCCTGTGAATCTCTTTTCCAGGTCCAGGGACTACTATGGTCATCAAAACTATAAGGTATTAGAAAAAGTTCAGGCGCATGGTGAGCCCTATTTCTTAGTCTTTCTGGGACTGTACAGTCCAGTGTCCGGCAGTATCTGGCAATCTCAGTATCTTCTTTAGAGTCTCTCCCAATGCAGCTGCCGGCTCCCCTCTGTCTGGTTTAACTTGATTTCCAGACTTAAAAGGATGCTCCTGCTATTCCAATGGTAGGGCTTTGTGTTCCTATAGATAGGGAGACAAGGACAAGACTTGCGCAGATAACTGTTTTAAGTACTTGCAGATGGTTTCCTTCCCCATGGCATGCATGCCTCCTACTTCTTCGCTAAGAATTCCAGGATAGGGTCGTCCATATTAAATGGACTGACTCCCTTTTCTTGGGAGCAATCCAGAGACTTACTATTGTCACTAGAAGGGCTTGTGCCCATGTCAATCCTGCCTCTGGTCCTAGCCTCTCCAAGTATCTTTTCAGAAGACCTTTGGCTTGATTGGTCCTACAAAGAAAGGCTTTCACCCATCCTGAGAAAAAGTTCACCCTGGGGCCACCCCCCTTTGGAGGTTTCCCTGGAGTTGAACTCGGTTGGTCTTTGGGTTGTTCTTTTGGCATACCACACATCTCTCACACACTTGCTTGGCTTTTCCAGGACAAATAAATATTCTGGACACACAATCCCCTAAAGCATTTGGTCCCATGTGACTAGATTGGTAGGTGTAGTTTAGATTTATCTCAACATTACTTTGGATAAAACTAACTTTCCTGCCCTAGCAAAATACCACCCTAAGTAAGCAGGCTGGCCATCTCTTTGCCACCTGACCCAATTGCTTAGACAACAAGTCTTTTCCAAAATCCCAAAAATTGGGTCAAGGCTTTCACAGCCTAACCTCTAATTTTAATGCATATATAATGACTTCAAGGCATTTTTTCAAATAAAAACAATATTATATACTTCAATTGCCAATATTTAATTCCCCAATAACTTCCCTAAAATCAAAACTTGTAAAACTAGAAAAAAAGAAAGCATCGACATATGAGTTTCTCTAGTGTTTGGACTGTTTCCATAAACGAAATTGTTGAAACAAAAAAGTTTCAGATAGATCATACCAGTCCATGGAAACTCTACTAAAACCATACATTGTCCTAAATTTTTCCTCTCCCGTTTTTATCATCATGTGCCATGTTGAGGAATAATTAAAATTTAACAAATTTATTCATATAATCCATATAAAATTTAAAAACACACACACAGAGACATTTTTTCTCTTTCTCTCTGTCTTTTCCAAGAGCCTATATTAGAGCCAATGGTGACTCTGGCTGCAAGACAGGAGTGAAATCACTAATAAAACTGGAATGCCAGGGGCAGGGTAGAGTGGAGCTTTGAGAGCAAAAGGGGTGCCCCCCCCTTCCTCTGAGTCATTGCTTCTCTGAAACTGCCCAGGTCTCTCCCCCTGCCCCCACAAGAGGAGCAATCATTTCTCTCCAGCAGCAGCAGCTGCAGGAAGAGACATTGACAAGAAACTTAAATGATTGTCTCTGATGTGTGTAATGGTATCGCAAAAGGAAGAATCCTAAAAATATGGGGGAGTAAAGGATCTTCTGTAAAAGCACTGCACCTCCCCTCTGTCATCCTCCTCCTCTCCCCTCCTCTTGATCCTCAAGCCTGTAACAAGCAGGCAAGGGGCAGACTGAAGGGGGGAGCTTGGGTGAGGCTGGGCAAATAGTGAAACACACATATACCTCAAACAATAAAAAAAGAAACAAATGGGAAAGAATCAACAAAAACCTTTCAACTTTCCCATAATATGCATTCAAATTACACAAATTACAATACACACACAGACAAAAACCCACCAGAATAAATGGTGGATGCAGGCATGGCCAGAACCTGCACCTTTACCACCATAGAAAGACTCAGCCTCCAAAGGAATAGACTCACACAATCTCTAAACTTTCTTTTCACAACTCAAAACAATTTCTCAACCTTACATGCACACACACATTCAGACAGACAAATGCTCACAAAAGAAAATGCACACCAACGCCTCAACATTAACAAAACAGCCCCTTGTCTGTTGCCTCATGCAACCCATCACAGCCCTGCAGGAACACAGAAACTCTTCCTCCCTACCTCTCAGCTGGGAGAAGGGAATGCCTTATTAAAAGGGTGATAGCTCTCATCAAGATAAATCTAGCTGCTCCAGTGCCTATTGGAAATGATCCATGCTTAATTGCCCTATTGTGATTCAGCTCCTCAACTCTCCTCTCCAGAGATCCTGTGTTTCTCTAGGTCCTTACTGCGAGGGGCGTTCTCCTCCTATGTCTCTTCTTTGATCAGGGTCCAGCCTGCCTGTCACCCTTGGTTCTCCTAACCCGCCATTCCATGGGATACCTTCTCGACCCAATCTTCCAAGAACTCCCCCTGCCTCCCCCTCTTTGGGGCTGCAAAGCTTGAGCTAAGAACAAGGCATTCCATCTTTCCTTTTTTCTCTCTCCTTCCTCTCTTCCTCCTGGGGTTGCCCTGCAAACACCCTGTTCATGTATGGGCTCTGCCAGTACACCCCCCAACTTTTGCAGTTTTCTTTTAACATCCTCCCAACTTTGCCCTCTTCTGTCCTATTTCAATAACCATCCTCTGTTCCTCCGATGTCAGGAAGACTGATAACAAAGTCTGAATATCTTGCCACATTGGATTGTGGATTTGCATCAATCCAATCCACACACTCTCAGCTAAATCACAATCTTTGACACTTCATCAAACCTTCTATCCACATACAGTTGCCAATCATCAGCTTTCTTACAAACAAGACATACATAGTTATAAAAATCAAACATAGTTATAAACATGGCATCTGTTCTTGGTTGCTTTCCCGTCAAAAAAACAAACTTGGGGGCCAATGGGCACCTATGGCAGCCCAAGATATCTTCCAAAGGGATAATAAAAATCAGAACACACACACAAACAAAATACATGTACCTGCACAAACACACTCAAAAATAAAATAAAATAAAAACTACTAATAATTTTCAATTCTAATTTAGTAGGTCTCCCCTCTGGTTCCACCTTTTTTTCACAACCCTCACATCCTCCCCTACCAATCCCATGGCTTGGGTTGTAGGGTGGTGGTGACACTTCAACTTCTTCCTCCAATATTTTTCTCTCCCTGGGAGTCTCCAGTTTCTTCTCCACAAGCTTCAAGACCAAAATATTACATTCCAATAATTTCAATTCATCCTGCCTTAGCTCATTAAA
This sequence comes from Candoia aspera, assembly GCF_035149785.1. Classification (NCBI taxonomy): domain Eukaryota; kingdom Metazoa; phylum Chordata; class Lepidosauria; order Squamata; family Candoiidae; genus Candoia; species Candoia aspera. Next base: position 40,582,095 of record NC_086160.1, read on the forward strand.
CATGCTAAAATACCTCAAGTCCAAATCCTTTCCCAACAATTCCAACTTCCTCCCCAATATATTCATCATATGTAAAACTAGGCTCCCATTAGATGGCCATCTTACCCCATCATCCAAAATATAGTTTGGCCAAACAGATCTACACAAATGACTTAAGTCTTCTTTATTTAACCAGTCATCCCCATGCACTAAATACTCAAAGTGTTGCAACATGCATTGTAAGGGAGTCGCAGGGACCTGTTTTGATGGTACCTCTTATAACTTTTCCCCCTTTCTCTTTGACTGGGACATCCTCATTTTATTCCCCTTTTGTAGGTGGGTGGTTTCCGGGCCCTTCCTGGTATGCTCTTGCCCACCTGGCAGCTTTATATTCTCCCCTCTTATCGGTGGATGGTGCCCAGGTCTATCCACCTAGCAGCCTTCATAAAAATGTCTTTTCTATTATAGAAAATGACTTACCCCTTTCCGTAGGTGGGTGGTTCCTGGGCTTCTCCCAGCCCAATATACTCCACCTGGTGGCCTTCTCTTGCTTCTTCCCCTTTTAATTTGACCACCTTAAAATCTGGCTGCTTTGCTGCCTTGATTGAGGTACCACACAGCCTTTCCCTCCAACTCAAGTTTTCTTGATTTAAAGGAGCATGTAGGGAGTCTACTGGAGACCTGACTCCGAGGGGACCAGGAAATCCTTGGGCGCGCCTTCCCCACCTGTGTCGTGTCTCCACAGAGTCCTAGGCTTCGATACTCCTGGCTGGCTCGCCAAATTTGTTGGCCACAAAATGTGGTAAAGTATATAAGCCCAAAGCTCAATCCAATGAGACTCTGGACATGAGAAAACTTTTCTCCATTTTATTTGGTACCAAGTGAAATGGGATTCCTCTCCCAGAAGAGGAACCCTAAACTTCTCAAAAGCCAAGCATTTTATACTTTTTCAAGAAGGAGTGATTACAAGCAAAAAGCAATAATTGGATAATTTTTGCTGCAGTGGTTTCAGGTATCTCTCAGGTATGCATACATTTGTGTTATCTATGTGAACTATACACTACATCTACACCCATCACCATTTAGGGATTTTTTCCTTCCTTTAGGTATAAAATTCCACTTTGGACCCTCCTTTGGGAGTGGAAGTGGGAGGAGAATTTAACATTACAATCTCATAGTGGGAGGAGAATTTAACATTACAATTACCTGTCCGGTTACTTTCGGACAAGATATCCCTCATGTGTGCATGCTTGCATTCTTGTATTATCTTCTACTGCTTTCTGCTGGTTCTGTTTCATTTCAACCTCATTATCTTTCCTCAGTACCATGCTCCATTCAGCATTTGGACAGCATTATCTTAAACTGTCAAACATAAATCAGCATTCCTGTACCACTGTACCATCTTCTTTAGCAGACATCCAACAGGCCTCACAATTGCAACACTGGCTTTTCCAATCACCACCTTCAAGACCATACGCTTCAAATGCATTTTGCAAATACTAGGGAAACAATCCTTTATCTTTTGGTGAAAAGCATAAACTTATGTATATTATTTCCTCTTTAAAAATATCCATCTATCCATCCATCCATCCATCCATCCTGTCCAGCTGAGCCAGTTGTAAGGGTCCACCAGGGATGATTAGTGCTGGCACCCTTTTCAGTGCTGTCTAGCTGGATAGTTATAAGCAGGACCATGTAAATGTTGCTGAAGAGGCTTGAAAATTTGTGTCTTAATTTCACTTTGGGAATTCTGAAATGTTAAAATAACAGCATCAATTTAAATGGAGGCCAATGTTTACAATCCCTATGCTGCCCTGAAATAATACTATTCTGGGTTACATGTAATTTAAAATTATAGCCCACTGCCACATTCAAAATAAAAGTTCATCCATGGAGGATACCTTGCTAACAATTTTAGTTTGTCTGTCAAGGTGAAAACTGATTTTTTTGCAGCCAGATCCCACCTGGCTCTGCTTTCAGCAAGCAAAACTTCATTTATTTATGTATCCATATATCTGTACCAATGTATACAGTACTTAAGATGGACAGAGAAATACCAGATAAACGAACAGGCTAGTCATAACACGTGAATGTAGTAATAGAACAGATGGAAAACTGTGTGTTCTGGGGGGACAATCAAAACCCTTTTCAGCATTCCTGTTTTGCTTAGAAGTGTTTACTGTTCTTATCTAGAGGCTCTAAGAAATACTGACCAGAGAAGAACAGCCAGATGCTGCAAAGGCTGAACTGATGAACATTCAAAACTGCCATACTATAGAGAATGTAAGAGTAAAAGCCTGTTTTGTTCTAGTTTTCTACATGTACACAGTGGTTTGTTTCTGTTGTTATTACAGAGTGTATTCTGTATGTCTCTCCTTTGTATTATGATAGGTTATGTCTGGAAGTATAATCTGGAATCAATCCTATTTTCTCCATGCTTAAGCAAAAGTCAAGATGGTGGCCACAACCAGGCAAACAAAGTCCCGCCCTTTTTTGTGTGTGTCACATGGATATGGCCACCATCTTGACAATTATGATGCCCCCCCTGCAGACAACGCTGGATATAGTCCAAGAGAATTTTTTACCACGTGTTAAGTTGCTTGTCTATAGTATGGGTAGGAAACAGGTTATTCATTCAGTTTTGCAAAAGTTCCCAACAGCCCCAACTACATGGCCAGTGAGAAGGAAGTATAAGTGTTGTAGCCCCCCCCCCCCAATGTCTGGAGGATACTGGTTGCTTAAGCATGGAGAAAATAGGATTGATTCCAGATTTGAGGGAGCTGTTGCAGGGGCATACAGAACATGGCATCAGAATCCATGTTTTGTTATTTTTTGTCATGGTAGTTTGCATCAGACATACTGTATATAGTTTTAGGGTAATCAAACTATGGTCCTCAGACAAATTTAGTAGCAGGACAATATCTCATATATAATGGTTGTGAGAGAAATGCACACATGCACAAGGAGCAATTTCCCAGTTCTTTTTGTCACACCTGGATTGGTATGAACTAGTATTTTTGGGGGGATTAGTATGAACTAGTATTTTTGGGGGGTATTGCTACATGCGGTTCGAAACCGCGCGGCGGGGTGAGCGCCCGTTGCTCGTCCCAGCTCCTGCACACCAAGCAGTTCGAAAAAACATGCAAATGTGAGTAGATTAATTGGTACCGCTTCGGCGGGAAGGTAACGGCGTTCCGTGAGTCGTGCTGGCCACATGACCCGGAAGTGTCTATGACAACGCCGGCTCCAAGGCTTTGAAACGGAGATGAGCACCGCCCCCTAGAGTCGGACACGACTGGACTTTACGTCATTGCTACATGTACTTATCTGAAAATAATTTTCCAGTCAACTGAATACAGAATCAAATCTGTACTTTAAGTTGCTGTTAAAAGCTAAGGAGTAGTATCCATTAAAAAGTTGGCAACTGTAAAGCAATTATATTTTGAAGAGGATAAACCCCACATACGTTGTTTAGCCTGATTTTTACTGACCAGAATTCAATAAAGCTAGGCATATATATATAATGTGTCCCTGCAATTTAAAACACTTCTTTAACCTTTTACCCATCTCAATAATGGACATTTCTCTAGTTATATATTAACTGCTGTCAACTGCATAAAGCAGATAAGCCACTGGTTAAGTATCTGTTCCAATAATTTCTTCCTACAGTCAATATCACAGCTTTGTGTAATCTAACCCAGAATTCTGTAAGCAGTAATTGGTTACATTTGATAGTAGCTGCAGTTAAAAATAGATTTTTGATTTAAAAAAACTGCTGAATTTTCTCAACCTACATAGAGCTAGAAATGGGAAAGAAGTTAAGTTTGCCTTTTTTATTGTGGCAACAGCTTATAAAAACTCACCAACCTCAGCATAAATAGGATACAAAGGAGTTCAGACTGGAAAAGGTTTCGAATGTGAGAAAAATCAAAAGTTATATGTAACCAGTTATGTTAATTTCAGTCCCCATCAGTTCCAGCTAGTATGGCTAATTTGAATAGCTGGTTGGAATTGTAATCCAAAATATATGAATGATGTATTGATTCAAGTAGACGACTTTAAAAAGTAAGTGTGATATTTATGGTGCTGATGATCACCATTCATTTCTGGGTAGGCAGGAACCCCCTCAAGAGCTGCAGAAAAGACAAGAATGTGATCCACTCTGTGCTGTGAGTAGCTTTACCATTTAAATTTGGCTGGTGCAAATATAGCTACAATTTTCATTTCTCTCTCCAAGTTTCTTCATAAAGAGAATGAAAAATATGTGAGGTTTAAATATTTTGAATATTTAGGTATAAGTAGCGAATTAAGAATGAGAAAAAAATCACTTAGCCTACTGTACCTTACTGTTACATGGATTACTTGTCTCACAACATAGGAAAAATTTAATTTAAAGGAAAAGACTCAGAATTAGCAATCAATACAGATGTGGAATGATACACTGTTGCTTCTCTTCTTTGTTGCTAGAGCACTCAAAATAAAATGAAAATATGCTTTCCCATTGCTAGATAGAATTCTGAGTGCCCAGCATCACACTGTAAGAATCCACAAAAGCTTTGATATTTAGAAAGAATTGTATTGCTGATATGTGACATTGCAAATCAGAATTAAGAAGGCAGCATTTCCACCTAAGGGTATGTGATCTAAGCCACCCGTGGCACCTACAGCATGTCCCTGCAGTCGCCTTTCTGAGTGCCAACCAAGATTTACCTGAGAAAGTGTAGCATTCTTTCAAAGATCATCACATCATTACTACACATGTTAACCTACAGATTTATTAAAAATAAACTCCTGTTCCTTATTTGCTAGAATAGTCTTCCCAAACACTTCATGTACCATCATTATTCCAGTATATTAAAGACTGTTGGCGTGTTACCAAAAAAAAAAAAAAATCCAAATGGACCTTGGTGATACATTTGCAAAGATAGCCACAGTGTATGAAAAAAGAGTCATTGTTTTCCTGTAGCAATTCTTCCCATGGTGCCCAAACATTTTTATAGCTGCCATGATTGTGGGCATAATTTTGGAAAACTGCAGATTTCCATCTGTGGAGGGAAGTTTACATGCTACGATTCATTGTGAGAAAGGATTAGCAGAGACTCTAAGGGCATATTGCATAAAACCCCTACAAAACAGTCCTTAAGTAATATAGAAAGCCATAGGAAAGCTGTATCTGCCACATGCTTATAATCTAACTGGAAATTCTCTCTTTTGGAATTTCTGATCTAGTAAGATTGCTAATGAAAAAATCATTAGTCAGTTCTTGAGTGGGGATTGGTATGAGTAGAGCATGTGCTTAGCAATTTTTCATTTATAAAACATCAGTTTTGGGCACTGAATCTAAAAAGAATATTGTAGATCTGGAAAAGGTGAAAAAAAGACAAGGCTGCAAGACTGCTTTTCTTATTAGACAAGATTATGATGTTTTGACATTAAAAAAAGAGGAAGGAATGGAGAAAGTATCTCATAATATTTGAATTCAGAGGTGACCAGTCAAGAGAAAAATATGGTATTCAATCTCATTTGCAAATAGACTATCCACTTTTGCATATATATGAGAACATTCATTTTAGTCTGCATGTGAAAGGTGAAAAGATTATTGTGATACTTTGAAATCCCAGAATCCTGATGTAAAACCCACCCATCTAGCCACACACACACCTGCATACTGAGCCCCACTGCAAATCAGAAATTCTTTTTTGGGCTGTGGGGACAAGTTTGGTGGATCTACAGGATTCAGAGGAATGCATGGGAGGTACAAGGATGATGAAAGTCACTACTGTACTGTCAAAGTCTTCACCAGAAACCTTCATCAAAATCTCAACATCCTCAAAATGTCGTTATCAAGTCTTTCTGTCTCATTGCCCTCCTTTGGAGAAAATAAGCCCAAAGAGAGCTAAAACATAGGCTGAAGACTATTGATGGACACTAACATCTGAATGCCCAGCGAAATTATGCTAATGAAGTCCATCTGAAAGCAACCTTTTTCTCGGTTGTCAGAAAAAATCCTGACAAGGTGATGGACATACAGCCGCATGCCAGGTAACCATCAGATCATCATCACTTGTCATTACTGTCTCAGAAAAGTATGCCTGCCGACTAGGACACCACCAGGAAGTCAGCCCTGTGAGAGCCGGGGGAAGGCATTTTCTCCTTCCCAGCTTCTGCTCGTCCAAAGACATAGCAGGAGCTGAGCTCCCTCTGTGCACCGGGAGGCGAACGACAAGCAGCCGCTTCTTCCTGTTCCTCTCCTCCGACTCTAGCTGTTGCACCAACGGCCACCACCAAGAGCTGCTTTGCGGTGCTGCAAGAGCGAGAGAAAGGGGGAAAGCAGCCGAGCGCAGCGTGGCGCACCCGGTTTCCCTGCTTCTAAGGCGCGTGCGCCTTCAGGCACTTCGCCGCGCTGCTCCATCTGAGCTTGGGAGTCTCTGGCGGGTTGCGGTGACATTGTCGGAAGGAGGGAAAAGGGAGGAGACTTGGGTGGGAGGAGGCGGCGCCGAGGGGAAGAGCGCGCGTCTTGCTTTGCGTCCCTGGCTTGGGTGGGAGGTGCAGCTGCGGGGCAACGAACTTATCCTCGCGGCGCGCGGCGGTCCTGGCGCACGGGGACGGGACCGGAGCTGGTCGCTTGGCAGAGTCGCGCCATTTGCACCCGCTTCTCTGGTCACTTTTTCTCCTGCGCTTGGCCGGAGTCTGCTAGAAGGAAGCTGCGGACTATAAATAGCTCCGGGTACGGACGGAGTCGCTGTGTGCAACGGACTGGGAAGGCACGGCTACCGCGACGTCTCGGCTTTAAGGGGGGACCACCAGGTAAAAACTCAAATAAAAGAAACAAAACCCGTGGGTTTCCTTTGGCCCTTCCTCGGAGGAAGCAGAGGTGCTGCTTTGGATGAAGAAGCGGCGAGCTGTTGCTTCTGCCGCCGGGATCATCTTAGGCGAAAATCTTTCTGTCTTTCCCCGCCGTCGCTTCTGGATCCCCTTTCAAGTTTCTTCCTGTTGCAGTTTCGCTGGGAAAGAAGTCTGGAGAGGCAGGCGCTGGAGTCTAGGCTCGCGGGAGGGCTGGGGCGGCAGGCTGACCCCCCTCCCCCGGTCCCCGAATTGGGTTGAAGTCTCTCCTTTGCAGAGACGTGGAGGCGGGAGGGGACTGCCTTGGTGCCGGGCTAGGTTGCGGGCGCGGTTTTCAGACGGAGACAGAAAGGGAAAGCGGGTGCGGGTGTCCCTGTGTAGTGGTTTCCAAAGCTGCTGCTAGTGGGGGTTTTAGTACCTAGAGGCTGTGTTCCCCTTACCTGCAGTTGCGCTTTCCAAGGCGATCATTTTTGTAGCTGTCTCCTCCTCTCTGGGAGGAGGAGAAAGGAAGGGGCGAACGAAGAAGGAGTGAGCCTTGCCATTCCCTTTGATCCTCCGACTGCATGGTATTTTTTCCTCGGTGCCAGTCGAGGCGTTTGCCCGAGAAAATGCGCCTGTATTGAAGCGGAGGTAAGCTATTGTCGTGTAACTCTCGCGTTAAAACGAATTAAGCATAGAACTCTCAAGGATTATTCTGAATTGCTTTCGAATAATGCAGGATGCTCCTCGTGTCGGTCCTTTGTAACAACGTTGTAAAAAACAGCAGCAGCAGCAGCAGCTGCTGCATTTCAGTTCGTTTGGGTCTGTATGGGAAAAGAACAAACAGACTGAAAATTCTGAAGTCTCCCTGTCTTTCTTTCTTGCTCCCCTTGGTTAAGAGCTTTGGAAAAGAATTTGTCAGCACTGCCATAACTAGAGGTAGGAATTAGCTCTTTTCCTTCATTCTGGAGAATTTTGTGCAGGGATTCAGGAAGCAGAGTAGGTTACTTGGTGCATACCTAATTTTTAACATCTCAGACAGAATCAACTAAGGGAAAAATGATACATATGCCCACCTACTGCATACCTGCCCCCTTTCAGGGAAGTGCTATAACTGCTCTGGAAGGAAAGTTAGAGACGACACTTGATGTGTCATCCTTCAGAAGCTCCTTATGTCTCCCCCTAACCTGAAAGTACATTCAACAGATCTTTTAAAAGGCAAACATATTGACCTGCATACCTTTAAATCTATCCATTGTAAAGAATTTTGTGGCCACATTTTGGGGAGGTTATTAGGTAAACCTCCATTATACAGTACCCTGGTTGAAAAGCGTCCATACTTTTCAGTTGGAGTTGGGCAGCATAAACATTGAATAAATAATACTTGTTAGTCAGCTAAATATATGTTCTGAACTTTACTGGGTGTCGATTGCTAATGGCCTAATAAATGTTGTATTGGGTAATAAAGGGTATTCATAGTATTAAATGACATGGTTTTGTTCTGAAAATATGCTGGAAGATTAATTTAATAGTCTGCAGTATTTCTTTTGTGGTTTCATAGCTGAAAGCTTCCTTACTATAGTCTGAAAGCTACTCAACCATACTGGGGAAAATGTTCTTAAAATTGTAATGATTTTGAGTAATAGAAATTTTCTTTAAAATAAATATACAAGGCCAACAAATTATTACTGAGTACTAACAGAAAATAAAATATAATAATGAGCTGTTTGAAGTAGAAGCATGTCTATGTTTGATCTGGACAATTTTTTACATGGAATGTTATGTAACAAATCATTAATATTCATTTGCAAACAGGAAAAATCCTAAATGGGTTCAAATGGATACACACAAATGGGTTTATTATTGGAGTGAATATCTTCTTGTATTGAAGTCAAAGGGGGCATGACTCAGGGCATCAGATTACTCATGCATGAAAACTCTGTAGAATTGAGTTTTTAAGAAGTTATGGAAAGCATGCAGAACATGGTTTCTGGAATTCTTTTTAATAACAGCTTTAATAACAGCTATACTAGGTCATACGACTGGGAGGGAGGCTTAGAATGAAGGATTGGGCAACACTCTGAGCTGCTACCAACAGCTTCTCTTCTAGGATGGTATTTCTCAACCTTGGCAACTTCAAGATATGTAGACTTCAACTCCCAGAATTCCCCAGCCAGCATTCTGGGAGTTGAAGTCCACACATCTTAAAGTTGCTGAGGTTGAGAAATACTGCTCTAGGAATATACTAGCATTGGGAAGGAGATTTTTCTCCTCTGCAGCTCCGAGGATCCAGCCCATTTTCAAACTCAATCGTTATTTTGCTGGCTTCTTCCCCCATACCAAATTTGGTCCAGTTCTGCTCAGTTATAAAAGATTGATTGATTGATTGATTGATTGATTGATTATCATGCCTTTATTATTTTTACACATAACTCAAGGCGGGGAACATACATTATCATGCTAATGGATAGACAGACAGAGTCCCAACCTCTTTATTCTTTTCAATGATCTATTCGGTTGGAAAATTTAAACATTATTAATGAGTTTTTGGATTTCCTTCTAGAATGCAGGGAAGCACATGTGATTTTTATATAGGACTCTAAAACTATATTTTAATTGTTAAATTAGATACAAAGCACCCCTGTGAGAAGACACTATCTTGTAAAGAAAGGGAAGCAGGATTTGAAAGTTTGGGTTTTCATTGGAATGTATATGCTCTTTGGTACATTTGCTATAGCTTCTCAGGAAAAATATTTTCTCTACATATTTTCAAATCTATCCCTGGAATTGCACAGCTTGCATGGCCAGCCTGTGGACTGTGGGAACTGTAGTTCATAGTACACATTGTTGTGTACTATGAAGATAAATCTGAAGATAAATCTATATCACTGTCCATATATCAGTATTTCTGTAGATATGTAGTATGTGTTTAGAGAGAGGAGAGAGAAATGGTATCAAGAGTATCTAACAGGAGAGATATATGTACTGTAGCTTAGGGTTAAACTGTGGAATCCTTGGTGTTCTCTGAGCTTGATTGTTTTCTTGCAGGCGTTTTGTTACCTGACTGGGTAACATCTTCAGTGTTAGAAGGGAGTGGGGTTTGCTCTTCATTTATATATGGTAGCTTGGAGCAAACCTCAGTCCCTTCTAGCATTGAAGATGCTACCTAGTCAGGTAACGAAAAGTCTGCAAGAAAACAAGCTCAGAGAACACCAAAGTGCTGCTTTGTCCAACAAGGTGCTTTCTAGATGGTTTGAATTATGTCCTATAATCTCTGGTCATGATAGCCAAAAGCTGCTTTATGGATATCCATCTGTGCCAATATGATGTGTGCATATGGCTCTCCCCTTGCTTCCTGCACTCCAGGATGAGGCAAAGGTAACATTAAGGGCATTGTGGGGATTAGTTTGCACTAGGCCTGCATTTTGGTGTGCTCTTAGTTCTTTAAAATGAGAACTGTTCCTGTCCTCATGCGTAGTAAAGCTTTAGTGTGATCTGGCAGGAAATATCTAGCCCTGTGACTATACAGTACTGTACAATATTGCCTATTTCCAAGTGAAGTGGTTTGATTCATATTTGAAATACAGTTTCAGAGGATGCAGGGCTCATAGTAGTTTGCAGTCATTGTAAACTGGAAGTAAACTAGAGTAAAGAGTAATCGTATTTTCATACATTGCTACAGATCATTTTCCTTTGATTGTTTTCTTACAGTAGCAATTTAAGTAGTTTGTTCATATATGAGAAGATTAATTTATGAATTTGATTAAAAGTTTATAGCTCATATTCATGGTACTTACTAAAGGTTTCCTGAACAGTTCTGGGCACTGTGCTTTGAAACAAATTGGAATAGATTCAGAGGAGAGCAATTATGAATAGCAATCCAGAAAACAAGGTCTATAAACATTTGAAAGAACAGGATAGATTTAGCCTTGAGACAATTGATTAGCAGAAAAGGTATATGATAGCACTCTTCAAAGGACTGCTGTATAAAAGAGAGCATTACTTTTTCTACTTCTAAAAATGCAGGGCTTAATCTAATGGTACTAGGTTAGAGGACAGCAGATTGTGCAGTGAATTTAAAGATAAATTTCTTTGTAGTAAGAAATGATTGAACTAATTACTGATGGGTGATAGATTCCTTACCAGGCAGATGTTAACAGCTATCTCTTAGAGGTACTTTAACTCAGAATTTGCTGTACAGAATAGAGGGTTAGACTAGATAGGGTTAGACTATATAGCGTCAAAGGTCCTCTCCATGATTTATAAATTTTCAACTGAATTTACTTTAGTACAACAAATGTCAAATAGTCTATGGGCTGGTCATTTGACTGCAATAAAGTTTTGATTTGATTCAGTTTGGTTCTATTTCAAATAATTATTAGTATTAATAAGAAATGGTTTTAATAGGAAAATAGTATTAATAGTCATAAATAGTAGAAGGAAATAGTTCGCTTTGTTCTGAGCCTGTTGGCCTTTAAAAAGGGTTTAAAAATGTGGTTATGTTCCCAAGTGTTGGGACCATGATGTGGAGGAAGAGTGTAGGAATGTGAGCCTGATCACATATTACTGATTATTATTATTACTGTTGATTGTTGTTTTATTTTGGCTGTTTTTTGTAAGCTATCCAGAGCACATTTTTTGATTTGATAATTTTTTTAAACAAATAAATAGAGTATTATACTTCTGTTTCTTATTTGTGCTTCTCCATCTTAGTTTACATTTAGGAGAACCTCCAGATGAACCTCTGCATATTTATTCAGGAGTAAAACCCACATTGCTCAGTTGCTGTACTGAGATTTCAGCCTAACAGAATAAAGCTAAGTATAGAGGTTACTTCTGAGTAGACCTAGAGCTTACATAGCAATACAGTCTTGCATAACTTATGATGGTTTGATAAACATCTTACTAAATTAGATGAGCATTAGTAATTTTACATATTGGATGAGCAGAATATAGAGGCATAGTTATTGAATAATATTGTAATTTTTCTGAACTAAAGAGACCATAATTTTATAATGGAAAATAGGAAAATCTGTTGCCCTCCAGAGTTGTTGAACATTTCCAGAATTTCTTTCCATACCTTTGCTGGTAATTATTCAATAATACCTGAATAGCTACAGATCTCTACTTCTGGTTTAAAAAGATTCTGAATGGATGGTTTGTTGTTAAGTTTCTAAATTTGGTTTCATTGTGATGCTGTGGAGTTTTTTAAGAATAACCATCACCAAATTAAAGATCAAAGGTCTTGGCAAAAGCAATAAAACTGCTTATTAGTAATTACTGATGTTCAAAACACACTTAAGCAAAATTAGCTATAAAATTAATATTGAGCTTGTTGTGATTTAACTCTTGATAAGTTAAATTAGTTGATATGTAGATTGTTTAAGTTACCATAAATAAGATTTTCCATTTTGTTATTCATGAATTTCCATATTAAGATTGCATATTAAGAAGGTGCTATACTAATACTGTTTTACCCAATGAAATAAAGTAATTTTTCACTACCTAGGGAAACAATATAAAATTTCAGGATCAGTATGAAAAAGCTCATGATAAAAATCCAATAAAACAAACAAATATTGCATTCTCTGATACGCTTAAATGCCATAAAGTAATTAAATAAGTTTCCATTTTGATTTTGAAATGATGGCTATACTAGTAGTTTTCTGGCATTATTTTTTAAAAATTGTTGCCTAATATCTAGACTAAAAAAACATCCTGCACATCTTGGTGACTATTTTATAATATTTGGTTAATGCCAATTCATAAAGGCATCAACTTGCTATTTTGATCATTTTATTCTATTAGACAAACACAGCTGTAAACATAAGTCCAATGTCAAACTTCTGATTAGGTGGGAAAGGGTCATTTTGTTGGTGGTCATCCATATCAGTGGTCCCCAATATGCCTGCAGAAACAATGTTCTGTTGCTGGTTATGCTAATTTTTCATCTCCTTTTCCAATGGGAAGGAAATTCTTTTAAAATTTCCCCTTCCTATCCTAATTATCATGTGCTGGTTAGGTTTTGGAATGGTGTACGAAATGCATGAGTCAGCTAAGATTCACTGCAGTACACTTCAATGATTTATTTTTTATAGTCATTTTTTATTAGAAAATCATGAATTATCATGGCTTTAGCTTGGAGTGTCACACTCCATAGATAGAGGAGCTGAGGGGGGTGCATTAATTGTTCTCAGCTCAAAGTAGGATGCCTACAGTTTTTCATGAAAGATAGCAGTATGCAAAAAACCTACAGGTCAATGCACACTTTACTAAAAGCATATTACAAGTTTTTTGTAACTGAATATCTGGGAAAAATTAATAGATGAATATATTTTTGAATGTAGCACTTCATAACACATAGATAATAACTATGATGTTTGTATTTGCACAGATATTTATTCACATACAGTTTAGTCTTACATGTACTACATTAATTCTCTTCATTCCTGGGAGCAGTGTCTCTGATTTTGATCATGCTATTTTTCTTTGCTTGTAGAAAAAAGAAGGTATTGAATTTTGTGAGAGTATTATTTCATTATTTGTAATACTTTTATACTTTTTGTCTTTTATACTACTTTTATACTACGAAAGTTGAAAACAGGAGATCACAAATAGTAAAACAGTAACAACATCATAAAAAATATTAAACTAAAAATACAACATCACTAACTATAGAAAAGAGCAATGAAGATGTTAAGAGTATTTTAAGAGGCCAGAATCAAAGTCTGAGTCTTAATGCCTTTTCTAAAAAGTTGGGGCAAGCCATAACTTCTTTTCTCATGTGCCTGGCCAGTGGGACCTGTAAGTGATTGACTCATCAGAAGATCATCTTTCACAGATCTTGATTGATTGATTGAATTTATAGGGTTGCCCATCTCAAATACTTGACTTTGGGCAGCTAACATTATTTAAGAACAGAATAAAAACAACACAGTATAACAAAGTTATAAATAACGGCCAGGAAAAAAAAACAAGAGCAGCAATTAATGCAGTATAACCATGAAACTTACACCTCCAGGGCCACAAGCTTGGTGGCAAAGCCTGGTCTTCAGGGCCTTCAAAAGGCCAGCAGGGTTGGAAGACTGGAGGAATGATGTTCCCGAGGCTGGGTGCCAAGACTGAAAAGGGTCCTACAAGCTGACATATGATCAGATCATGGATAAATTCAGCTTTATTACAGACTGACCTGGTGTTCAGCAGCAGCAGCCCAAAACCCTGGCTCTTGAAGGTCTGCTGACGGGACTCAAAGTTGAGTACTCGGGCTGAAATGTGCCCCTGGAATAACATACCTAATTTCATAATGAAACAGATTTTTAGATGTTTAAACATTAAACTAAAGGTTCTTTATCAAGCCCTAAACAGTAATCACTACATAACTTTCACTATTGAGATTATATGATCTCAGTTTTGTGCACTATGAAAGATTGCTGCATTTTTCACCAACTGAAGTTCTCAGATGCTCTTCACGGTTGCAGTAGTCTAAATGTGTAATTGCTGAAGCTTGAATAACTGTTGCCATGTCAGATAAACTTGGAGAAGAACATACTGTAGCAGATACACAAAATATAGTAATGAGAATACACTCCTTCCCACAACTGGTCCTGAAAATCCAGGGCAACATCATCCCAAGAAGCATTAGTAAGCTACAAATAAGTTTCCAGAAGTGTTTGAATATCAGATATGACATGTTTATTATCATCATCCCTATTTTCAAGCTCAGGCAGTGTTCATGAGTACTGACTTTAATGTTACCAACATTTTAAAGGCTTTGCTCCAGAGTTTTGAATGACCATTTCCAGTAGTTTCATGCAGAAATGGAACAGCATAGAGGACATGATAGGATCCTATGGAACTGTTAGGCTCCCTCTTTAGGTGGCTTATCTCAGCATAAGCTCTCCAGACACTCAGTATGGTACAGCTAGTGAAGATGCTTTATTGCACACTTGAATTAAGCCTCTTAAATATTTGATTGCTGTCTGCTAAAATGAAGCTGAAATTCCTTATAACCACTGCAGGTTAAACCCAGTACTCTCTTCTACCTCTACCATGGTTTAATGAACCCCTTGTTTTGCATTTTTCACATTCATTGTGAGGTAGCAGTTGGTCATAACACTATAAAAATAAAATATAACATATTTGGCATTCCTGCCCTGGGAAACTAGCATCCATGGTGTCTTCCATAGATTCCCTTAGTCACAAGTAGGACATTACCTTGAAGGATGCTCACCTTTTATTTCCTGTCTTCACTGCCATTGCTTTTTGTCAGTGTTGACGATGACATCATCAGGGATTGGTATGTTCCTCACTCCTGTTTTCCACTTTAGGCTGCGGTAGGCACACCTCTTCCTCCAGTTGTAGGACAGTGCCCTCCGTGACTGTTTTGCCTTGAGCTGCCAGAGACACTAGACCCTTGACTTCTGAGATGTATCTGTCTTTCTACTTCTTGATCAGGCATTATGTGTGCTTCATATATGTTGGTTTAATGCTCTTTTGGAAGAACACCTGTTTTTAAACACGTGGTCTTTTGAAAGGCTGCTAGATCCATATTTAAAAAACAGAATTAGCGTTCCAGTTGAGAAATGGAAATGAGAGCCAAGTTGTTGCTGGTTCTTCTCAAGTGATTTTTGCTGTTTTTGCTGACAAAGGGTTTTTCATCTACTGCTTTTAGAAGAGTGCCACCACTAATTTGCATATTCCATGAGCTACTTCTGGGTCCTGCTGGACATAGTTATCTGTCTGTCTGTCTGTCTGTCTGTCAGATTTTTATCACTGTCCATCTCCTCCCCGAAGGAGGGACTCTGAGATGTATTTACTCCCAGGACCAGCATTCTCTTGAAGAACCTATTGCTTTGGGATATATAATAGCTGAAATAAACAAGTGTTATGCCTGCTTCCCCTTTCAGCCTGAATAACAAGTGCAGCCAAGAGCATGGGTGTATCAGGAACGGCTGGTCATAGCCACTCATACCAACACTGACATTCCCTTGGATCCTTAATGATGGCTCCCCCCACTTTATCCTGTGCCCAATTGACAGGTTGCACATATACCAGAAGAGGGCAAGGTGAAATGGAAGAGATCTGGGAGAACTCCCTCTTGTTTCAGCCTGTGTTCCTCCCCTCTCTGTGTAACCTGTCAGCTGGACTGCGTTTGCGACAATAGCTCTCCTTCAGTAGACGAACGCAAGCCGCATGTTTAAACAAACAGGTTAAGTATTAATAAGAGCACTAAATCCATATGCAGAAATAACCTGAGTCAATGTGGAGAACTGTCTTTCGGGAAGCTTAAAAGATGATTAAGACTCTGTTCCAGGTAACTGCCCACAGTTGCCCAGTGCTGTCCCACCACAAATTAAGGACAGCAGTTGGTGTTTCTTCTTCTCACTGGCAGATGGCACTGGGTGGGTGTGTGGGGAAATGCAGCCAATGCAATCTACCCATCACTTGGGTAGATTGTCACACTTTAAAACTGTAACAACAATTCCAGTAGCTAGCCTTGTAATTGAGGCAGAAAAGAGTGGAGCAGTTGGGGCAAAAAGCCTGTATGCTTTTCTGCTAACTGAAGGACCGGGAGACTACACATTAACATAGCCATGAGGAACAGGGAATAATAATAATAATAATAATAATAATAATAATAATAATGATGATGATGATGATGATGATGATGATGTTTCTGGTTTCTAGCCCAGCACCTTAACCACTAGATCAAACTTACTGCAGTGAAAATATTTATTTACATTCTAATGTGGAAGGCCTTTGTTTCATCTTAAGATGTGTTTTCATATTGAACAATAAGTCTAATGACAATATATTACATGAGAAATTTGTACTTAGTGTATGAATATTAGTAGGGGAACTGTAGCTTCCTCTTCCCATTGCAACATTTTTTGTGTAGTTTACTGTGGATCTCTACCAGGAGAACTACTTCTCCAGAATAATCTTGGCTAACAAAAAAGCTGCATTTTGCTATATTATCTAGTTACCTCTGGATTTTAAGTCTAAAATATTTTAATGGGAGGCAAATGATGTTACAGTTGACAGGCATAGTGGCCAAATGGGCCCTTTCTCACATCTTGCAAAAAAAAAGAGTAAACCCTCACTGTAATATCTACTGATCCTTTTCAAGATTATTGTCATGAGTAAGGATGGCGAGCAGGGGGCTCTCACCCAGACTGTCAAGCGCATGCGTAGCACTGAGGAACTGTTCAGCCATTCAAAGAGACACAGATCGGGACCGCCTTAACCTTTGGGGTTTATATGGCTGGGTTTTCCCACGCTTTCTCAGTTTGTTAGGATTCTTGTTAAGTACTACTAATAAATATTAGAGACCAAGTCCTCGCCTCAGTGTGTTTCCTGGTAATCAGGACATCAATCCTAACAAACTCCTACTCCCATCGAAAGAGGGAGGAACAAGCAGTTAAACAGATACGTTTAGAAATGTCTTCAGAAAACCAAGAAATGCGGCTCGCCATCCAGCAATTAGCAGCAGCCCTACAGCAACACCAGCAACAAGTAGATCTCCAGATCAACACATTACAAGCTGCCATGCTACAGCAGTTGCAACAACCAGCTCCGATTAACCCACAACCGGCACCAGCAGCAGCAGCAGCAGCAGCCCCACCGGTAATGTTGAGATCACAGGGCAGTCTACCAGAGAAATTTGGAGGAGAAGCAGGACAGCTGAGAATCTTTCTCACACAGTGTACTATGTTCTTCGACAGCAGACCCGCAGAGTTTCCCACAGACAGAACCAGAGTCACCTTCATCCTAGGCCTGCTGAAGGGACCAGCGGCCAAATGGGCTATTCCCATGGTGGAGAACAACGATCCGATTCTCAACGACTACCAGAACTTTTTGGCAGGCTTCCGAGCACACTTTGACGACCCCATCAGAGAGGCCACGGCCAGCCGGGAGATTCGGAGGCTCAAGCAGGGTAACAAGAGGGTGGGACTCTACATTGCTGATTTCAAGTTGTTAGCAGGAGATCTGGACTGGAATGAGAGTGCATTAAAAGACCAATTCAAACGGGCTGGATGAGGAGATTAAGAATGAATTGGTGCGCCAGGGAACACCAGCCACATTAGAAGCCCTATATCAGCTATCGGTGGTCATAGATGCCAGGCTAGAGGAGCTTAGGCAGATGCAGCCGGGGAGAAGCAAGACCCTCCGAGCGTTTTCAGGATTCCCAACTCCCCTTGTAGCAGCCTCTCACTCAGCACGAGAGGAGCCAATGCAGATTGGGACAAGCAGGAGACTGATTTCCGAGACTGAGAGGCAGAGAAGGAGAGAGAGAGCCCTGTGTTTCTACTGCGGAGCCCAGGGGCACATGGTGAGAACTTGCCAAGCGAGAGGCCAAACAGCTCCAGTAAGACCCCCAGGGCAAGCAGCTGAAACAGGACCCATCCCCGCCTCTGTTTCCAATCAGGGAAACCCCGTTGGTCTCCCTCCCAAGAGCTCAGCAGGGAGACCGTAAATCAATTAAGGAGGGCTCATTCCGAAGATTCCAGGCAAGACTTTTACTACTTACCCGTAAAAGTCCAAGTCAACCCAGAGCACCAGGTCAAGCTAGAGGCCCTCGTGGATTCTGGAGCTTCAACTAATTTTATTGATGCACAGACCGTACAAGACTGCAACATACCGACCAGGGAATTGCCATGCCCCATAGAAGTAGAGACCATTGACGGCCAGCCCCTCAAGGCAGGGCCGATTAGAAGGCTCACAGAACCGGTGCAGCTGACAGTGGGAGACCACACTGAGTGGATCCAGCTTTATGTTACTGCAGCGCTAAATGTGCCGGTAATCCTAGGCACGCCTTGGCTGAGGATCCACAACCCGTTGATGAACTGGACTACAGGAGCAATCTCCTTCCCAGCTAAGGAATGCCAGCACCACAAGAGTCAAGCCGCTCCACACTCTCCAGCAACCAACGCAGTCACAGTAGCAGGGGGGGTCCACTTGCCAGCCAAGTATGCAGATTTTGCAGACGTTTTCAGCGAGCAAGAGGCCACAGCACTACCCCCCCATAGGGACTGTGACTGCACCATTGAGTTGTTACCAGGAGCCAAGATCCCAGCAAGGAAACAATATCCCATGTCCCCCAAGGAGTTAGCCACCTTAAAGGATTACTTGGACTCCAATCTCCAGAAGGGCTTCATCCGACCATCTACGTCCCCAGCGTCTGCTCCTACCTTCTTCGTACCAAAGAAGCCCGACCCGTTGGCACCTGCAACTCAGGAGACACCCATGAGAGTGGTCCACGACTTCAGTTTCTTAAATAAACAAACAAAGAGAGAATCCTATCCTCTGCCCTTAATCTCGGAGCTGCTAGATCGCTTGCAGAAGGCACGCATGTTTACCAGGTTGGATCTCAGGAGTGCGTACAATCTGATCCGGGTGAAAGAGGGGCACGAATACCTGACTGCCTTCGACACCAGGTTTGGCAAATTTGAGTACCTTGTTATGCCCTTTGGCTTGTCTAATGCAGGAGCCATATTTTCCAGATTTATGAACCACGTTTTTGCTGATTTACTAGACAAGTACATGGTCGTTTATCTAGATGACATATTAATTTTCTCTGAGGATGCCACAACTCACGTAACCCATGTACGTAATGTTTTGCAAAGACTGAGAGAGAACAGGCTGTTCGCCAAGCTAGAGAAGTGTGCCTTTGATTTAACTGAAGTACATTTCCTGGGCTATATAGTATCCACAGAAGGCATATCCATGGATCCTGCTAAGGTCCAGGCAATTCTCTCTTGGCCACCCCCCCGAAATGTTAAAGAGATACAAAAATGGCTAGGATTCTGTAATTTCTATCGCCGTTTTGCCCCGGCCTATAGTCATCGGACCAGACCATTCACACAGCTCTTGAAGAAAGGCTCAAAATTCGTATGGGGGGAGAGGGAGCAAGCAGCGTTCCAGGAGTTGAAGCAGCTTTTTGCTTCCCAACCGCTCTTAAGGCACCCTGACCCCACGAAGCCATTCATAATGTACTCAGATGCTTCAGACGTTGCCATTGGGGCAGTGTTATTGCAATATACAAACAGGGCAGAGAATACATTGCTTCCTTGTGCCTTTTTCTCACGCCTACTCTCACCAGCAGAGAGAAACTATGATGTGTTTAACAGAGAGTTGCTGGCAATTAAAGCAGCATTCCAAGAGTGGAGGCACTGGCTAGAAGGGGCACCTTTCCGGTGAAAGTTTGCACCGATCACAAGAATTTACAGCTTCTACAAAACACCAGATCCCTCACCCCACGCCAGATCAGATGGAGCCAGTTTTTCTCCCGTTTCAATTTTGTCATTTCTTATGTGCCCGGGGCGCAAAACTGCTTGGCAGACGCCCTGTCTCGATCCTTTCAGGCAGACCCCCCCACTCACCAGGAAGTACAGGCTGCTATATTACAACCTCACAACTTTGATCAGCCGATGAGGGGGAGCCAAACGGAGAGTTTAGCAGCAGGCAGCCAAGCAGAGGACCTATTTGCAAGAGCCAGAGCTCAGCAGCAACAGGACCCGTATACCAGGGCCAGGATGGATGACCTCCAGAGGGCCCCGCAAGACACTGCCTCCCCATTCAATGTGGAGGCAGGAATCCTCTGGCATAGTGGGCGATTGTACATTCCCCCTTCATTGAGGGAAGAAGTACTGAGACTGTGTCATGACCACCAAACAGCAGGCCACGGAGGCGTTTTCAAAACTCTCCATAGAGCTCTGAGAGACTACTGGTGGCCTAAGATGGTTGCAGACATTAAGGGCTACGTTGCTTCTTGTCACACCTGCAGACGAGCCAAGCCTCTCCCAGGGAAGCCCACAGGACTCTTGCAGCCCCTACCCACCCCCAGTAGGCCTTGGGATACGATCTCCATGGATTTCATCACTGATTTACCCCCGGTCCAGGGCCTGACTTCCATACTGGTGGTGGTGGACCTTTTCACAAAGATGGCACATTTTATTCCTTGCAAGGGCCTCCCATCTGCACCAGCCACCGCGCAGTTGTTCATAGACCACGTTTTTAGGTATAGAGGCATGGTGAATCACTTGGTGAGTGACAGAGGCCCACAGTTCACTTTCAGGTTCTGGAGGGCCCTTTTCCAGTCATTAGGGGTCCAGATCCACCTGTCATCAGCGCATCACCCTGCCAGTAATGGGCAGGCCGAAAAAATTAACCAGTGGTTACAGCAGTATCTCAGGTGTTACACCACGTATCGGCAAGACAATTGGCCAGCCCTGTTGCCCATGGCAGAATTCACTTATAACAACTCTGTGCAGTCATCTACCCAGATGTCTCCGTTCCAAGCGCTCTATGGGGTTAACCCTCAGGTGTTGCCCACCTCCTCCCAGCAGGGAACTGTTCCAGCAGCAGCTGATTTTCTTAAAGAGCAACAAGCCGCACAGGAGTTGTTAAAGGAGCAGCTGAACAGGGCAAAGAGTGCTTACAAAAGGGCGGCAGACGCTCACAGGCAGGAGGGGCCAGCGATCGCAGTAGGAGACAAAGTGTGGCTCTCTACCAAGTTCTTGATCTCTACCAGACCCTCCAAGAAATTGGACTCTAAGTTCGTCGGCCCTTTCACTGTGGTGCAGCAGATAAATCCAGTAGCTTATCGTTTACAGCTCCCACCATCCATGAAGATCCATCCAGTGTTTCACAGAGCCTTGCTAGCCAAAGACCCTCCCCCAAGTAACTTGCGATCGCAACTACCCCCCCCACCTCCAGTAATTGTGGAGGGAGAGGAGGAGTACGAAGTGGAAGAGATTCTGGACTCTAGGAGGAGGGGAAGGGGCATCCAATATTTCATACACTGGAAAGGGTACCCTGAGGAGGAGCGCACGTGGGAGAATGCCAGAGATGTACATGCTCCAGCACTGGTTCATCGATTCCATCAGCTTTTCCCTCACAAACCCAAGCCTCGCATTTTACCCGAGATTCCTCTTTCGCCTGAGCAGGCCGAAGAAGCCCAAGCTGAGGAGTTCGTGAGTGTGTATTTCCCCCCGCCCCTGCCTGAAGCCTCGACTCCAGTTACAGAGGAGGTGGGGGAACCACAGCCCTCAACCTCGGGCTTGCATTTCCCAGGGGGGAGGGGGGCTGACCCTGCTAACTCTCTAGATGTTTTTCAGCAGCAGCCACCTGGCCCGGAGGCATTATCGGATTGGGAGGGCAGCACTGCTTCGTCCTTGGAGGAGTTGTCCTTTGAAGAATTGCCTTCTTTGCCAAGTTCTCATGAGACTTTACAAGCAGACAACATATCTTATCAAGACTCTGGAGGGGAGGGGGCTGAAATGGAATATCAATCTGGAAGGGAGGGTGATGTCATGAGTAAGGATGGCGAGCAGGGGGCTCTCACCCAGACTGTCAAGCGCATGCGTAGCACTGAGGAACTGTTCAGCCATTCAAAGAGACACAGATCGGGACCGCCTTAACCTTTGGGGTTTATATGGCTGGGTTTTCCCACGCTTTCTCAGTTTGTTAGGATTCTTGTTAAGTACTACTAATAAATATTAGAGACCAAGTCCTCGCCTCAGTGTGTTTCCTGGTAATCAGGACAATTATACTGTAAAGTCTTTCTGAAGCAATCTAATTGTGACAGTTATAACAGTGATGATGGTGTCATGTGGAGATACAGATTTGATCACTTGATCATGTGTACCTTGGCTTGCTGTATAATCTATTTTTATTTCTTGTATTCTAACTCGAGGAAAAATATGAGATGTAATGCAGTGGTTAAGAGTGAGCTGTGGAGTCATAGATTCAATTTTTTTTTTTTAGTTGTGAAAACAGAGTTGAGCTTGGTCATCCAGCAAGAAATGACTACTGAAATACCAATTCTGTTAAAGCAAAAAATTTATTTGGAACACAAGACAGAAACTTTTCTGAAGCATTGTTAGACCTTTTTCTTTGGATAGTTTTTTTTCCTGCTTTTATGTTATGCAGGTTTTCTTGTTTGAGGATTAGATTTCAGTTACTTTGCACTGTTATTTTATAGTTGTTTTTTCTCCTCTTTAAACTATTTTGTAACAAAAGGTAAAATTAAAATTCAGATATATTAACATTTAAAAATAATGTCAAACTAGCTTTTCTATAATAAAGTCAGTTGTTTATTTGTACCAGAGCAGTTACAGTATTAGATGCTGCAACTGTAACTTGTTTAAAGAAAAATAATTGGGGTGTACCTTGATCAGCTCCTGAGTCAATTGCTGCAATGCACTCTACATGAGACTGTCCTTGAAGATCATTTGAAAGCTTCAGTTGGTCCAGAATACAGCAGCATGAGCAATTATGGGCATATCTTGGTACATCTATGTTACATCCTTGCTTTGTGAGCTGCCATGGCTCTTAGTAGGCTTATATGTATAATTTTAAGTGCTGCTTGTTACCTATAAAGCCTTCATGGCATGGGCCAGGTTATTAGATGAACTGCCTTTTTCCAATTGTCTCTAGCTCTCCCATCAGATCTGGCAGAAGGGGGATGCTGTGGATGCTGTTAGGTAAAGATTGTCATCACAGGATCCAAGAAGTTGTCTGTTGCAGGGCCTGCCCTGCATTCAACCTGAGATTAGATTGGCTCTTATGTTGCTGGCCTTCCTCAAAGCCCTTAAGACCTGGCTGTTCATGGGTATTAGGAGGTGGTTGAGCTAGTGAGTTGTATGAATTTGCTGTTACCATATATATTTGTGGATAAGCCAAGAATTTTAGTCCAATGCAGGTTGGCTTATCTATGGGTGACACATTTTTCATGGTATTTTGGTTAAAAAATAGAACATGGCTTACCTGGGGATGGGCTTATATGTGATATATATTGTAATTGGGTTCTCCTTCGTGGCCATCTTTTTCATTTTCTTTTTTGTGTTTTTATGATATTGTATAATTTGTTAATATATTGATGTTTT
This sequence comes from Candoia aspera, assembly GCF_035149785.1. Lineage (NCBI taxonomy): Eukaryota > Metazoa > Chordata > Lepidosauria > Squamata > Candoiidae > Candoia > Candoia aspera. The sequence goes on from NC_086160.1 coordinate 40,605,785, forward strand.
TATTGTGTTAGTTGCCCAGAGTTTCTTTATGAATTGGGTGGCTATTATATATCTAATAAAACAAACACTTTGAGGATTCATTAAATGCCCATAATATTAAATAAAAAATTATAAAGTGGAATTTTTAAAAATTATCCCTCTTTCTGCAGTTTGAAATGCTATTAACCATCTACCCCACTCCAATCTGATAAGGCAGGGTGTAAAAACCGCAAGAGAAGATAGACTACAAACTATAGTTTCTAATGAAATGATACAACTTTTAAACAAAAGGGCAAATCATGAACAGCCTTTTTAATTTCCTTTTTTATATCTGAGGTTTAAAGTGGGCAGGATGGGGATGTAATTATATCACCAAAGGGGAGCCAAATGGAATTTCCTGCCCTGTTTAATAATTTTGCAAGGATTTGGGGATGCTTTTTTTCTTTATGGGAATATGCTAAGCTTTTAAGAAGCTTAGCACACCTATTTCCTTTGGTTTCAAGCTAAAATTGATTGGAAATTGCAGTAGGAGTTTCTAGAGCTACAGGTTAGGAATGCTGGTTGTCTGTCCCTTTAAGTATCTTTTATCAGAGAATATTTTTAGTAGAATATGTATTATGCTTACTAGATACATATATCACAGATAATTTTGTAAATATCACATTTCTTTATGAATATGATGGTCTAGTGGTTAATGCAATGGGCTAGAAACCAGGAGACTGTGAGTTCTAGTCCTGCCTTAGGCATAAAAGCCAGCTGGATGACCTTGGGCCAGTCACCCTCTCTCAGCCCAACCCACCTTACAGGGTTGTTGTTGTGGGGAAAATAGGAGGAGGAAGGAGTATTAGGTATGTTCACCACCTTGAGTTATTTATAAAAATAATAAAGGGATAGAAAATAAATAAATAAATATTTAGTGAGTAGAATACAATGATAATTTTACTCAGCTATTACATTTTGTATCATATAATTCTGTATCTGATTCTGATAATGAAGTAGTTCAGGTGAGACTTCTGGTAGAGACATGGCTGACTGAACAGCTGTGCCCATGGGTTCAGCGGGCAGAACTGACAACACGGCAGTTTTTTTAGGCTCAGGCAGGTTTTTCCTGAAGCCTAGGAGTGTTTTAATGGAAAAAGGAAAACACCTGGAATCACCCCATCTGCCCTCCAGACAACTGCTTGAAATCAGAAGATCGCAAACAGTGTTCGTGTTTGACTGGTAAGAGCTAGCTGGGAGGCTGGGACATCACCATTTCCAAGCTGTGCTGTAGCCCTAAAGGGACACTAAGACCGGCCACACCATTTCTAAATCAACCAATTTATATTTCTTTTAAGTATGAGTACCCTAGGAGAGGCTTTCTACAGCAAGGAGAAGAGGGTTCTCTTGATGCTTATTGTTATTTTTGGGATCAATTAATTTTTTTTTTTTTTAAAGTTTTGGACTTTGTTTTCCTTCCAAATATTAAGGAGGACTGAAAGTAAGTAATTGTCTCCCTGTTATTATTTTTGTACTAAATTTGACTTCAGCAAAGGATCGTTACCTTGTTGTGGTGCTGGAGCTTGAACACCTCAATGATGCCATGAGCTAAAGGAAGCTCTGGTGTGGGCTGGTCCATGAAGTCACGAAGAGTTGGAAGTGACTGAACGAATAAACAACAAACTAAATATGAAGATATTAGCATTTTCCTACACGTTGAATTGGATGTTTTGAACTTTCAGTTTTCTGCTTCTACTTTCCCTGGGGAACTGTCTGCATATCTCACTTTTACTTGTGTAAACACATTCTGGAATCCTTTCATATTTTCCACTTTCGCTGGTTAAGCTCCTGGGGGCCATAATCTACTGCTTGAGACATGGAGGATTTTAAACAGACTGTCTCTGACTTTCAACAAGATTTTAAATAGATTCTTTCTGATTCCTACCAAGTTTTTATGCAAAGCATTCAGGACATTGTGGAAAATACGAGGTCCAAAATGTGTCATCTGGTTGGGGATGTCATGGATGAAATTTAAAAGCAACAGAAACATTTCTTCTAAAAGTGAGATTGGGACTTCTGTTGAAATGCTGGATGAAGATCAGATAGTCGAGTTGGAGAAATAAAGGGAGAAATTGAGTTGCAAGCCATAAGTGAAATTGATCTACTGATGGAACGCCATGGAAAAGAAGAGTTTATTGTGTATGGGAGGTCTCCTGAAGAGAAGTTGGAG